>NC_091124.1:182452950-182782950 GCF_040183065.1 Periplaneta americana
CCATTAATTTATTTTAATTTAATTAATTAATTAATTTATTTATTTATTTATTTTAATTTAGTTTAATTATTTGTTTATTTATTATTTATTTAATTTAATTATTTATTTATTTTAATTTAATTAATTAATTAATTAATTTGTTTGTTTATTTATTTTAATTTATTTTTATTTAATTTAATTTATTTAATTTATTTATTTACTTATTTTAATTTTATTTATATATTTATTTATTTTAATTTAATTTAATTAATTTATTTACTTATTTTAAATTAATTTAATTATTTATTTATTTTATTTTAATTTCATAAATTTATTTATTTATTTATTCTTATTTATTTTAATTGTATTTATTTATTTATTTTAATTTAATTAATTTATTTATTTATTTACTTTAATTTAATTAATTAATATATTTATTTATTTTTTAAATTTAATTTAATTTAATGTAATTTTATTTACTTATTTATTTTATTTCATTTATTTATTTATTTTAATTTAATTTATTTTAATTTATTTTAATTTAATTTATTTATTTATTTATTTATTTTAATTTAATTAAATTAATTTATTTATTTTAATTTAATTTAATTATTTATTTACGTATTTTAATTCAATTTTATTTCTTTATTTATTTTTATTTATTTTAATTTAATTTAATTTAATTAATTAATTAATTCATTTATATTTATTTAATTTAATTTATTTAATTTATTTACTTAATTAATTTATTTATTAATTTATTTATTTTAATTTTTTTAATTTAATTTATTTATTTATTTATTTTAATTTAATTTATTTTTGATCTCTTTAATTTAAATTAATTTTATTTATTTTTTTATTTTCATTTAATTTAATTATTTATTTATTTATTTTAATTTAATTTATTTATTTCAATTTATTTTAATTTTATTTATTTACTTAATTTAATTTATTTATATAATTTATTTATTTATCTTAGTTTAATTTAATTTAATTTATTTATTTTAATTTATTTTAGTTAAATTAAATTAATTATTTATTTATGTATTAATTTGTTTTAGTTTATTTTAATTTACTTTGGTTACTTATCTGTTTATTTCTTTTTTACTTATTTATTCCTTAATTTAATTTAATTTAATTTAATTATTATTTATTTATATTAATTTATTTTAATTTCATTTCATTAAATTCAATTATCTACTTATTTATTTTAATGTAATTTAATTTAATTTGATTGTTTAATTATCTTTTTTATTTTTTTAAATTTTTAATTTAATTTAATTTATTTATTTATTTCAATTTCATTTTATTTATTTATTTTATTTATTTAATTTTATTTATTTATTTATTTATTTATTTATTATTTTTTAATTTAATTTACTTATTTATTTTAATTTAATTTATTTATTTTATTTTATTTACTTATTTATTTATTTTAAATTACTTTAATTTAATTTAATTATTTATAAATTTATTTAATTTATTTATTTACTTATTCATTTTAATTTATTTTAATTTAATTCAATTTATATATTTATTTTAATTTAATTTTTTTATTTATTTAATTAATTTATTTATTATTTATTTATTTATTTTAGTTGAATTTAATTTAATTATTTATTTATGTTTTATTTATTAATTTATTTTTTAATTTAATTGATTAATTTATTTATTTTAATTTAACTAATTTATTTATTTCTTTTAATTTATTTTATATCAATTTAATTAATTTATTTATTTTAATTTTTTAATTTAATTTAATTAATTTATTTATTTATTTTAATTTAATTTACTTATTGATCTCTTTGATTTAAATTAATTTTATTTATTTATTTATTTTCATTTAATTTAATTATTTCAATTTATTTTAATTTTATTTATTTACTTAATTTAATTTATTTATATAATTTACTTATTTATTTTAGTTTAATTTAATTTTATTTATTTATTTTAATTTATTTTAGTTAAATTAAATTAATTATTTATTTATGTATTAATTTGTTTTAATTTATTTTAATTTACTTTGGTTACTTATCTGTTTATTTCTTTTTCACTTAGTTATTCCTTAATTTAATTCAATTTAATTTAATTTAATATTTATTTATATTAATTTAATTTAATTTCATTTCATTAAATTTAATTATCTACCTATTTATTTTAATGTAATTTAATTTAATTTAATTGTTTATTTATCTTTTCTATTTTTTTTAATTTTTAATTTAATTTAATTTATTTATTTATTTCAATTTTATTTTATTTATTTATTTTATTTATTTATTTAATTTTATTTATTTATTTATTTATTTATTTATTATTTTTTAATTTAATTTAATTTACTTATTTATTTTAATTAAATTTAAATATTTATTTATTTATTTTATTTTATTTACTTATTTATTCATTTTAATTTATTTTAATTTAATTTAATTATTTATATATTTATTTAATTTATTTATTTACTTATTCATTTTAATTTATTTTAATTTAATTCAATTTATATATTTATTTTAATTTAATTTTTTTTATTTATTTAATTAATTTATTTATTATTTATTTATTTATTGTAGTTGAATTTAATTTAATTATTTATTTATGTTTTATTTATTAATTTATTTTTTAATTTAATTGATTAATTTATTTATCTTAATTTAACTAATTTATTTATTTATTTTAATTTATTTTATTTCAATTTAATAAATTTATTTATTTTTATTAAATTAAATTAAATTTATTTTATTTATTGTTTCATTTTTATTCATTTTGATTGGATTTATTTATTTAATTTAATTTAAATTTATTTATTTATTTTAATTGATTTTAATTTAATTTTATCTATTTATTTATTTATTTTTATTTATTTTGATTTAATTAATTAATTGATTTATTTGATTAATTTAATTTATTTATTTACTTAATTTTATTTTATTTAATTGTATTTATTTATTTTAATTTATTTTATTTTAATTAATTAATTAATTTGTTTTTTAAAATTAATTTATCTAATTATTTAACTTATTTATTTATTTTAATTTAAATAAATTTAACTGATTTTATTTTATTTATTTATTTAAATTAATTATTTATTTTAATTTATTTTGATTGATTTTAATTTAATTTAATTAATTATTTATTTATTTATTTTAATTTATTTTAATTCACTTTGGTTATTTATTTATTTTTTACTTATTTATTTCTTAATTTAATGTAATTTAATTAATTTATATATTTATTTTAATTTAATTTATTTTAATTTAATTAATTTATTTTTTTATTTCTATTTATTTTAGTTTATTTTAATTTAATTAATTAATTTATTTATTTATTTATTTTAATTTAATGTAATTTCATTTTATTTATTTATTTAATTTAATTTACTCATTTATTTAGTTACTTATTTAATTTAATTTACTTAATTATTTATTTATTTATTAATTTTTATTTATTTTTTTAATTTAATTTATTTATTTATTGTAATTATTTTAATTTTATTTATTTATTTATTTATTTTAATTTGATTTAATTTCATTTATTTATTTTAATTTAATTTTCTTTTATTCTATTTATTTATTTTAATTTATTTTAATTTGATTTAATTAATTGATTTATTTATTTCAATTTAATATAATATAAATTAATTATTTATTTATTTATTTTAATTTAATTTAATCTAATTTAATTTAATTATTGATTTATGTATTTATTTCTTAATTTAATTTTTAATTTAATTGATTAATTTATTTTAATTTAATTTAATTTTATTTTATTTTATTTATTTATTTAAATTGCTTAATTATTTATTTATTTGATTTATATTATTTTAATTTAATTTAATCTAATTTAATTTGATTTATTAATTTATTTTAATTTATTTTAATTCAATTTAATTTATTTAATTATTTTTATTTTATTTATTTTATTTATTTATTTATTTTGATTTAATTTAATTATTTATATATTTATTTTAATTTATTTTAATTCAATTTAATTTATTTATTTATTTTATTTATTTTATTATAATTTAATTTAATTGAATTTAATTTATGTATTGATTTATATTTATTTATTTTGATTTAATTAATAAATTCATTTATTTATTCTTATTTATTTTAATTTTATTTATTTATTTTAATTTAATTTATTTATTTATTTACTTTATTTAATTAATATATTTATTTATTTTTTAAATTTAATTTATTTAATTTGTTTATTTATTTATTTTAATTTAATTTATACATTTATTTAATGTAATTTATTTATTTAATTTATTTATGTAACTATTTATTTATTTATTTTAGTTTAATTTAGTTTCATTTAATTAATTTGTTTATTTTAATTCATTTTAATTTAATTATTTATTTACATATTTATTTATTTATTTATTTATTTCTGAATATAATTTTATTTATTTATTTATTTTAATTTATGTTAATTTATTTTAATTTAATTTAATTAATTAATTTATTTATTTTAATTTAATTTATTTTCATTTAATTCAATTTAATTCTATTTTATTTATTTATTTAATTTACTTAATCACATATTTATTTATGTTTATTCAATTTATTTTAATTGCATTTAATCTAATTTAATTTCATTATTTTAATTTATTTATTTCAATTTATTTTAATTAATTTATTAATTTAATTTAATTTTATTTATTTATTTTATTTTATTTTATTTATTTTATTTTATTTATTTTATTTATTTATTTACTTATTTATTTATTTTAATTTAATTAATAAATTAATTTTTTTATTTTAATTTAATTGAATTACTTGTTTATTTTTAATTTAATTAAATTAATTTATTTATTTCTGTATTTTAATTTATTTTAATTTAATTTAGTTTATTTATTTTGATTTTAATTTATTAATTAATTTATTTATTTTATTTTATTTATTTATTTAATTAAATTTAATTTAATTTATTTCTTTATTTATATTAATTTAATTTCATTTAATTAATTAATTTATTTTTTAAATTTAATTTATTTAATTAATTAATGTATTTATTTATTTTAATTTAATTTTATTTTATTTTATTTCATTTATTTATTTCAAGGCAATTTTATTTATTTAATTAATATATTTATTTATTTTTTAAATTTAATTTATTTAATTTGTTTATTTTTATTTTAGTTTAATTTAATGTAATTTTATTTATTTATTTATTTTATTTCATTTATTTATTTTAATTTAATTTATTTTAATTTATTTTAATTTAATTTAATTAATTTATTTATTTATTTTAATTTAATTTAATTAATTTATTTACTTATTTTAATTTAATTATTTATTTATTTTATTTTAATTAAATTAATTAATTTATTTATTTATTCTTATTTATTTTAATTTTATTTATTTATTTTAATTTAATTTATTTATTTATTTACTTTAATTTAATTAATTAATATATTTATTTATTTTTTAAATTTAATTTGTTTATTTATTTATTTTAATTTAATTTAATTAATTTATTTATTTTAATTTAATTATTTATTTATTTTAATTTAATTTCATTTATTTATCTATTTATTTATTTTTTTATATTATTTTAATTTAATTTAATTTCATTAATTAATTTATTTATTTATTTTTATTTAATTTAATTTATTTTATTTATTTATTTAATTAATTTATTTACTTATTTATTTATTTTAATTTATATATTTATTTATTTTAATTTAATTTATTTCTTGATCTCTTTAATTTAAATTAAATTTATTTATTTATTTATTTAAATTAATTTTATTTATTTATTTAATTTATTTTCCTTAATTATTTATTTATTTATGTTCATTCTTTTTAATTTAATTTAAATTAATTTAATTTAGTTATTTATTTATTTATTGTAATTTAATTTATTTTAATTTAATTATTTTAATTTAATTAATTAATTAATTTATTTTTTAATTTAATTTAATTTATTTTATTTTATTATTTATTTATTTATTTTAATTTATTTTAATGTAATTTATTTATTCCAATTTATTTTAATTATATTTATTTATTTATTGTATTTTATTTATTTAATTTAATTTATTAATTTAATTTATTTACTTTATTTATTTATTTATTTTAGTTTAATTTAATTTAATTTATTTATTTTAATTTAATTTAATTATTTATTTATTTATTTATTTTAATTTATTTAAATTTACTTTGGTTCTTTATTTATTTATTTTTTTACTTATTTCCTAAATATATTTAATTAACTTATTTATGTTAATTTAATTTATTTTAATTTAATTTAATTATTTATTTGTGTATTTATTAATTTTTTTTACTTATTTAATTTTTAATTTATTTTATTTTAATTAATTTTATTAATTAATTAATTAATTTTTTAATTTAAATTTAATTTAATTATTTATTTACTTTAATTTTATTTAATTTATTAATTTATTTATTGATAATTTTTTTAATTTAATTTATTTAATATAATTATTTTATTTTATTTATTTAATTTAATTTAATTTATCTAATTTATTTATTTAATTTATTTATTTACTTATTTATTTTACTTTAATTTAGTTTGATTTTATTTATTTTAATTTAATTTAATTTAATTATTTATTTATGTATTTATTTATTTACTTTAATTATTTTAATTTAATTTAATTTAAATATTTATTTATAATTTAGTTTAATTTCATTAATTTATTTATTTTAATTTAAACTTATTTATTTATTTATTTCAATTTAATTAATTAATTTATTTAATTTAATTTAATTGTATTTATTTATTCAATTTTATTTATTTTAATTTGTTTTAATTTTAATTAATTTAATTTAATTACTTATTTATTTTAATTTAATTTAATTTTATTTTATTATTTATTTATTTTAATGCAACTTTCTTTATTTATTTTATTCTATTTTATTAATTTAATTTATTCTAATTTAATTTAATTGATTTATTTATTTATTCTAATTTATTTTATTTTTTTAATTAATTTATTTAATATATTAATTTATTTTTTATTTTAATTTAATAATAATTATTTATTTCCATTAATTTATTTTAATTTAATTAATTAATTAATTTATTTATTTATTTATTTTAATTTAGTTTAATTATTTGTTTATTTATTATTTATTTAATTTAATTATTTATTTATTTTAATTTAATTAATTAATTAATGTGTTTGTTTATTTATTTTAATTTATTTTTATTTTATTTAATTTATTTAATTTATTTATTTACTTATTTTAATTTTATTTATTTATTTATTTATTTATTTTAATTTAATTTCTTTATTTATTTTATTTTAATTTAATTAATTTATTTACTTATTTTAATTTAATTTAATTATTTATTTTTTTTTATTTTAATTTCATAAATTAATTTATTTATTTATTCTTATTTATTTTAATTGTATTTATTTATTTATTTTAATTTACTTTATTTATTTATTTATTTACTTTAATTTAATTAATTAATATATTTATTTATTTTTTAAATTTAATTTATTTAATTTGTTTATTTATTTATTTTAATTTAATTTAATGTAATTTTATTTACTTATTTATTTTATTTCATTTATTTATTTATTTTAATTTAATTTATTTTAATTTATTTTAATTTAATTTATTTATTTATTTATTTTAATTTAATTAAATTAATTTATTTATTTTAATTTAATTTAATTATTTATTTACCTATTTTAATTTAATTTTATTTCTTTATTTATTTATTTTTATTTATTTTAATTTAATTAATTAATTTATTTATTTTTATTTAATTTAATTTATTTAATTTATTTACTTAATTAATTTATTTATTAATTTATTTATTTTAATTTGTTTAATTTAATTTATTTATTTATTTATTTTAATTTAATTTATTTATTGATCTCTTTAATTTAAATTAATTTTATTTATTTTTTTATTTTCATTTAATTTAATTATTTATTTATTTATTTTAATTTAATTTATTTATTTCAATTTATTTTAATTTTATTTATTTACTTAATTTAATTTATTTATATAATTTATTTATTTATCTTAGTTTAATTTAATTTTATTTATTTATTTTAATTTATTTTAGTTAAATTAAATTAATTATTTATTTATGTATTAATTTGATTTAGTTTATTTTAATTTACTTTGGTTACTTATCTGTTTATTTCTTTTTTACTTATTTATTCCTTAATTTAATTTAATTTAATTTAATTTAATTTAATATTTATTTATATTAATTTATTTTAATTTCATTTCATTAAATTCAATTATCTACTTATTTATTTTAATGTAATTTAATTTAATTTGATTGTTTAATTATCTTTTTTATTTTTTTTATTTTTAATTTAATTTAATTTATTTATTTATTTCAATTTTATTTTATTTATTTATTTTATTTATTTATTTATTTATTATTTTTTAATTTAATTTAATTTACTTATTTATTTTAATTTTATTTATTTATTTTATTTTATTTACTTATTTATTTATTTTAAATTACTTTAATTTAATTTAATTATTTATAAATTTATTTAATTTATTTATTTACTTATTCATTTTAATTTATTTTAATTTAGTTCAATTTATATATTTATTTTAATTTAATTTTTTTATATATTTAATTAATTTATTTATTATTTATTTATTTATTTTAGTTGAATTTAATTTAATTATTTATTTATGTTTTATTTATTAATTTATTTTTTAATTTAATTGATTAATTTATTTATTTTAATTTAACTAATTTATTTATTTATTTTAATTTATTTTATATCAATTTAATTAATTTATTTATTTTTATTTATTTTATTTTTATTTAATTAAATTAAATTTAAGTTATTTATTGATTCATTTTGATTTATTTTGATTGGATTTATTTATTCATTTAATTTAATTTAAATTAGTTTATTTATTTTAATTGATTTTAATTTAATTTTATCTATTTATTTATTTATTTTTATTTATTTTGATTTAATTAATTAATTAATTTATTTTTTAAATTTAATTTATTTAATTAATTAATTTATTTTTTTAATGTAATGCATTTAATTAATTAATTAAATTTAATTTATTTAATTAATTAATGTATTTATTTATTTTATTTTAATTTAATTTTATTTTATTTCATTTATTTATTTTAAGGCAATTTTATTTATTTATTTTATTCTATTTTATTAATTTAATTTATTTTAATTTAATTTAATTTATTTATTTATTGATTATAATTTATTTTATTTTTTAATTTATTTATTTAATATATTAATTTATTTATTTATTTTAATTTAATTTAGTCATTTGTTTATTTATTTTTATTTAATTTAATTTAATTTAATTTATTTTATTTTATTATTTATTTATTTTCATTTAATTTTATTCATTTATTTATTTTAATTTAATTTATTCGTTTATTTTAATTTAATTTAATTAACTTATTTACTTATTTTAATTTAATTATTTATTTATTTTATTTTAATTTAATTAATTTATTTATTTATTCTTTTTTATTTTAATTTTATTTATTTATTTTAATTTAATTTATTTATTTATTTACTTTAATTTAATTAATTAATATATTTATTTATTTTTTAAATTTAATTTATTTAATTTGTTTATTTATTTATTTTAATTTTATTTTATTTATTTATTTATTTATTTTATTTCATTTATTTAATTATTTTAATTTAATTTATTTTAATTTATTTTAATATAATTTAATTAATTTATTTATTAATTTTAATTTAATTAAATTAATTTATTTAATTTAATTTAATTAATTTATTTATTTTAATTTAATTATTTATTTATTTTAATTTAATTTCATTTATTTATCTATTTATTTATTTTTTTATATTATTTAATTTAATTTAATTTCATTAAATAATTTATTTATTTATTTTTATTTAATTTAATTTATTTTATTTAGACGGCAATAAATGGAAAACGGAGGAAATATAAAGAGAATGCCGAATATTAAGTGGAAAACTTTCTGAATTCATAGAAAAGACAGAGAAGTAAGCGAAAAACGAACGAAATAAAAAGGAAATGCGGAAAATTAAGCGGAAAACGATGTGAAAACAAACAGAGGCGAGGAAATTAAATGGACAACGAAGGACATATAAAGAGAATGACGAATAATATGTGGAAAAAATTCTGAATATATAGAATGGACAGAGTAGTAAGTAGAAAACGAACGAAATATCAAGTAAATGCGGAAAATTAAGTGGAAAAGGATGTGAAAACTATGAAAAGAGAGGGACTTAAATGGAAAAAGAAGGATTTATAAAGAGAATAGATAATATTATGTGGAAAACGTTCTGAATATATAGAAAAGGCAGAGAAGTAAGAGGAAAACGTATGAAATATAAAGCAAATGCGGAAAATTAAGTGGAAAACGATGTGAAAACAAAGAAAATAGGGAGAATGAAATGGAAAACGAAGGTAATATAAATAGAATGCCTAATATTAAGTGGAGAAAGTTATGAATACTTAGTAAAGACAGAGAACAAATGTGGAAAACGAACGAAATATAAAGTAAATGCGGAAAATTTATTGGAATACGATGTGAAATCAAAGAAAAAGAGGCAATGAAATGGAGAGCGAAGGAAATATAAAGAGAATGCTGATTATTAACTGGAAGACGTTCTGAATATATAGAAAAGACAGAGAAGTAAGTGGAAAACGGACGAAATATAAAGAAAATGGGGAATATTAGGTGGAAAACAATGTGAAAACAAAAAAAAAGAGGGAATTAAATGTAGAGCGAATGAAATATAAAGATAATGCCAAATATTAAGTGGAAAAAGTTCTGAATTTATAGAATAGACTAAGAAGTAAGTGGAAAACCAAAGAAATATAGTGAAAACGGGGAAAATTAAGTGGAAAAAGACGCGAATACAGAGAAAGAGAAGAGAATTAGTTGAAAAACGAAAGAGATATAAACAGAATGCGGCAAAATAAGTGGAAAACGATGGGAATACAACGGTAAAGCAGAGAATTGAAAAACGAAGAAAATATAGAGAGAATACTGAAAATTATGTGGAAAACGATGTGAAAAACAAAGAATAGAGTGGGAATTAAATGAAAAACAAAGGGAATATATACAGAATGCCGAATATTAAGTGGAACACTTTCTGAATATATAGAAAGGACAGAGACATAAGTGGAAAACAAACGAAATATGAAAGAAATAGGGAAAAATAAGTAGAAAGCGAAGAAAAGATTGGGAAGTAAATAGAAATAGAAGGAAATATATAGGCAATGACGAATATGAAGTGGAAAACGAACGAAATGTAAAGAAAATGGGGAAAATTAGATGGAAAACAATGTGAAAATAAAGAAAAAGAGGGAATTAAATGGTGAACGAATAAAATATAAAGAGAATGCCAAATATTAAGTGGAAAACGTTCTGAATTGATAGAATAGACAGAGAAGTAAGTGGAAAACCAAAGAAATATAGTGAAAACGGAGAAAATTAAGTGGAAAAAGACGCGAATAAAGGGAAAGGGAAGAGAATTAGTTGGAAAACGAAAGAAATATACAGAAAATGTGTCAAATTACGTGGAAAACGATGGGAATACAAAGAAAAGAGAGGAATTAAATGGAAGAAGAAGGTAATATAAAGAGAATGCCGAATAATAAGAGGGAAAGTTTCTGAACATGTAGAAAGGACAGAGACGTAAGTGGAAAACGAACGAAATATAAAGGAAATAGGGAAAAATAAGTAGAAAACGATGTGAAAGCGAAGAAAAGTGTGGCAAGTAAATGGAAATAGAAGGAAATATAAAGAGAACGCCGAATATTAAGTGGAAAACGTCCAGAATATATAGAAAATACAGAGAAGTAAGTGGAACACGAACGAAATATAAAGAAAATGGGGAAAATTAAGTACAAAACGATGTGAAAACAAGGAAAAATAGACGGCAATAAATGGAAAACGAAGGAAATATAAAGAGAATGCCGAATATTAAGTGGAAAACTTTCTGAATTCATAGAAAAGACAGAGAAGTAAGCGGAAAACGAACGAAATATAAAGAGAATGGGGAAAATTAAGTGGAAAACGATGTGAAAAGAAAGAGAGGAGAGGAAATTAAATGGAGAACGAAGGACATATAAAGAGAATGCCGAATAATATGTGGAAAAAATTCTGAATATATAGAATGGACAGAGAAGTAAGTAGAAAACGAACGAAATATAAAGTAAATGCGGAAAATTAAGTGGAAAAGGATGTGAAAACTATGAAAAGAGAGGGACTTAAATGGAAAAAGAAGGATTTATAAAGAGAATGCCGAATACTATGTGGATACGTACTAAATATATAGCAAACAGAGACGTAAGTGGAAAACGATCCAAATATATAAAAAAAAAATGGGCAAAGTTAAATAGAAAACATTGTGAAACAAAGAAAAGAATGGGAATTAAATGGAAAACGAAGAAAATATAAAGAGAATGCGCAATATTATGTAGAAAACGTTCTGAATATATAGCAAAGACAGAGAAGTAAGTCGAAAACGAACGAAATATAAAGAAAATGGGGAAATTTTAATTAGAAAACGATGAGAAAACAAAGAAAAAAGAGGAGATTAAATGGAAAACGAAGGAATTACAAAGAGATTGCCGCATATTAAGCGGAAGATATTCTGAATATATAGAAAAGTCACAATGAATGTGGAAAACCAACGAAATATAAAGAAAATGCGGAAAATTAAGTGGAAAAGGATGTGAAAACAAGGAGAGGAGAGGAAATTAAGTGGAAAACGAAGGACATATAAAGATAATGCCTAATATTAAGTGGCGAACGTCCAGAATACATAGAAAAGACGGAGAACTAATGTGGAAAACGAATGAAATATAAAGAAAATGCGGATAATTTATTGGAATATGATGTGAAATCAAAGAAAAAAGAGGGAATGAAATGGCAATCGAAGGTAATATAAAGAGAATGGCTAATATTAAGTGGAGAACGTCCAGAATACATAGAAAAGACAGAGAACTAATGTGGAAAACGAATGAAATATAAAGAAAATGCGGATAATTTATTGGAATACGATGTGAAATCAAAGAAAAAAGAGGGAATGAAATGGAGAGCGAAGGGAATATAAAGAGAATGCTGATTACTAAGTGGAAAATGTTCTGAATATACAGAAAAGACAGAGAAGTAAGTGCAAAACGAACTAAATATAAAAAAATGGGGAAATTTTAAGTAGAAAACGATGAGATAACAAGAAAAGAGAGGAAATTAAATGGAAAACAAAGGAATTAGAAAGAGAATGCCGCATATTAAGTGGAAGACATTCTGAATATATAGAAAAGACACAAAGAATGTGGAAAACCAAAGAAATATAAAGAAAATGCGAAATATTAAGTGGAAAACGAATGTTGCAAACAAACAATAGAGTGGGAATTAAATGGAAAACGAAGGGAATATACAAAGAATGCCAAACATTAAGTGGAACACGTTCAGAATATATGGAAAAAAATAGAGAATTAAGTGGAAAACGAAAGAAATATAGAGAAAATGGGGAAAAGTAGAAAACTATGAGAAAACAAAAAAAGGGAGGCAATTAAATGGAAAACGAAGGTAATATAAAGAGAATGCCGAATATTAAGTGTAAAAGGTTCTGAATATATAGAAAGGACAGAGACGTAAGTGGAAAACGAACGAAATATAAATGACATAGGGAAAAATAAGTAGAAAACGATGTGAAAGCGAAGAAAAGAGAGGGAAGTAAATGGAAATAGAATGAAATGTAAAGAGAACACCGAATATTAAGTGGAAAACGTCCAGAATATATAGAAAAGACAGAGAAGTAAGTGGAAAACGAACGAAATATAAAGAAAATGGGGAAAATTATGTAGAAAACAATGTGAAACCAAGGAAAAATAGACGAGATTAAATGGAAAACGAAGGAAGTATAAAGTGAATGCCGAATATTAAGTGGAAAACGTCCAGAATATATAGAAAAGACAGAGAAGTAAGTGGAAAACGAACGACATATAAAGAAAATGGGGAATATTAAGTAGAAAACATTGTGAAAACAAGGAAATATAGAGGGGATTAAATGGAAAACGAAGGAAATATAAAGAGAACGCCGTATATTAAGTGGAACATGTCCAGAATATATAGAAAAGACAGAGAAGTTAGCGTAAAACGAAAGAAATATAAAGAAAATGGGGAAAATTAAGTAGAAAACAATGTGAAAACAAGGAAAAATAGACGGGATTAAATGGAAAACGAAGGAAATATAAAGAGAACGCCGAATATTAAGAGGAAAACGTCCAGCATATATAATAAAGACAGAGAAGTAAGTGGAAAACGAACGACGTAAAGAAAATGGAGAAAATTAAGTAAAAAACAATGTGAAAACAAGGAAAAATAGAATGGATTAAATGGAAAACTAAGGAAATATAAAGAGAATGCCGAGTATTAAGTGGAAAACTTTCTGAATTTATAGAAAAGACAGAGAAGTAAGTGGAAAACGTACGAAATATAAAGGAATTGCGGAAAGTTAAGTGGAGAACGATGTGAAAACAAAGAAAAGAGAGGGAACTAAATGGAAAACGAAGGAAATATAAAGGGAATGCCTAATATTAACTGGAAAACGTTCAGAATATATAGAACAGACATGGAAGTAATGTGGAAAACGAACAAAATATAAAGAAAATGCGGAAAATTAAGTGGAATACCATGTGAAATCAAAGAAAAAGGAGGAATTAAATGGCGAACGATGGAAATATCAGGAGAATGCCGATTATTAAGTGCAAAACGGTCTGAATATATAGAAAAGACAGAGATGTAAGTGGAAAACGAACGAAATATAAAGAAAATGGGGAAAATTAGGTGGAAAACAAATGTGAAAACAAAGAAAAAGAGGGAACTAAATGTAGAACGAATGAAATATAAAGAAAATGCCAAATATTATGTGGAAAACGTTCTGAATATATAGAAAAGGCGGAGAAGTAAGAGGAAAACGAAAGAAATATAGTCAAAATGGGGAAAATTAAGTGGAAAAAACCGTGAATTCAGAGAAAAAGCAGAGAATTAGTTGGAAAACAAACGAAATATATACAGAATGCGGCAAATTAAGTGGAAAACGATGGGAAGACATAGGTAAAGCAGAGAATTGAAAAACGAAAGAAATATAAAGAGAAAGTTGAGACTTAAGTGGAAAACGAAGAAAAGATTGGATAATTAAATGGATAACGAAGGGAATATATAGAGAATGCCGAATATTAAGTGGAAAACATTCTGAATATATAGAAAATACAGAGAAGTAAGTGGGATACGAACAAAATAGAAAGAAAATGCGGAAAATTAAGTGGAAAACGATGTGAAAACAAATAAAAGATGGAGGATTAAATGGAAAACAAAGGGAATATAAAGTGTATGCCGAATATTAAGTGGAAACGTACTGAATATATAGAAAAACAGAGAAGTAAGTGGAAAACGAACGAAATATATAAAAAAAAATGGGCGAATAAATAGAAAACAATGTGAAAACAAAGAATAGAAAGGAAATTAATTGGAAAACGATGGAAATATAAAGAGAATGCCGAATATAATGTGGAAATCGTTCTGTATATATAGAACATGCAGAGAAGTAAGTGGAAAACAAACGAAATATAAAGAAAATGCGGAAAATTAAGTGGAAAACGATGTGAACACAAACAAAAGAGAGGGAATTAAATGGAAAACGAAGGAAATATAAAGAGAATACCGAATATTAGGTGGAAAACATTCCGAATATATAGAACAACAGAGAAGTTAGTGGAAAAGGAACGAAATATAAAGAAAATGAGCAAAGTTAAGTGCAAAACAATGTGAAAACAAAGAAAAAGAGGAAACTAATGGAAAACGAAGGAAATATAAAGAGAAAGCCGAATAAAAGTGTAAAAACTTTCGGAATGTATAGAAAAGACAGAGAAGAAATGGAAAACGAACGAAATATAAAGAAAATGCGGAAAATTAAATGAAAAACGAAGTGAAAACAAAGAAAGAGAGGGAATTAAATGGAAAACGAAGGAAATATAAAGAGACAGACGAATTTTCAGTGGAAAACGTTCTGAATATATACAGAAAAGACAGAGAAGTAAGTGGAAAACGAAGGAAATATGAAGAATATGCGGAAAACTAAGTGGAATACGATTTGAAATCAAAGAAAAAGAGGGAATTAAATGGAGAACGAAGGAAATATAAAGAGAATGCCAAATATGAAGTGGAAAAAGTTCTGAATATATAGATAATACAGAGAAGTAAGTGGAAAACGAAAGAAACATAGAGAAAATGGGGAAAATTAAGTGGAAAAAGACAGAATACAGGGACAGAGCAGAGAATTATTTGGAAAACGAAAGAAATATAAAGAGAATCCGGCAAATTAAGTGGAAAACGATGGGAATACAAAGGCAAAAAAAAAATTTTTTAACGAAGGAAATATAAAGAGAATGCTGAAAATTAAGAGGAAAACGATGTGAAAAAAGAAAAGAAAGGGAATTAAATGGGAAACGAAAGATATATAAAGAAATTCGGGAACGTTAAGTAGAAAAAAACGTGAAATCAGAGAAAGTGCAGAGAATTAGTTGGACACCGAAAAAATATAAAGAGAATACGGCAAATTATGTGGAAAAAGATGTGAAAACAAAGAAAAGAGAGGAAATTAAAACGGAAAACCACGGACATATAAAGCAAATCGGGAAAGATAACTAGTAAAAGACGTGAATTCAGAGAAAGAGCAGAGAATTAGTTGGAAACCGATAGAAATGTGAAGAGAACACAGCAAATAAATTAAAAAAAAAGATGTGAATACAAACGTAAAGGAAAGAACTGAAAAACGAAGAAAATATAAAGAGAATGCTGGAAATTAAGTGGAAAACGATGTGAAAACAAAGGAATGAGTGGGTATTAAATGGAAAACGAAGGGAATATAAAGAGAATGATGAATAGTAAGTGAAAACTTCCTGAATATATAGAGAATGCAGAGAAGTAAGTGGAAAACGAAAGAAATAACAAGAAAATGCGGAAAATTAAGTAGAAAAAAGAGTGGATGCAGAGAAAGAGCAGAGAATTATTTGGAAAACGATAGAAATATAAAGAGAATGCTGAAAATTAAGAGGAAAACGATGTGAAAAAAGAAAAGAAAGGGAATTAAATGGAAAACGAAGAGAATATAAAGATAATGCCGAATATTAAGTGAAAAACGTTCTGAATATATAGAAAGGACAGAGTAGTAAGTGGAAGACGAACGAAATATAAAGTAAATGGGGAAAATTAAGCAGAAAACGATGAAAAACAATGAAAAGAGAGGGAATTAAATGGAAAACGAAGGAAATAGAAGGTGAATGCCGTTTATTAAGTGGAAAACGTTCTGAATATATAGAAAAGACAGAGAGGTAGAGGAAACGAACGAAATATAAAGAAAATGCGGAAATTGAAGTGGAAAACGAAGTAAAAACAAAGAAAAAGTGGCAATTAAATGGAGAACGAAGGAAATATAAAGAGAATGCCAAATATTAAATGGAAAACGGTCTGAATATATAGAAAAAGATAGACATATGTGGAAAACAAAAGAAATATAAAGAAAATGGGGAATATTATGTGGAAAAAAAACGTGAATACAGATAAAGAGCAGAGAATTAATTGGAAAACGATAGAAATAGAAAGAGAATTCGGCAAATTATGTGGAAAACCATGAGAATACTAAGGTAAAAAGAAGAATTGAAAAACGAAGGAAATATAAACAGAATGCTGAAAATAAATTGGAACACGATGTGAAAACAAAGAAAAGTAAGGGATTTAAATGGAAAACGAAAGACATATAGAGAAAATGGGAAAAATGTAAGTGGAAAAAGACGTGATTTCAGAGAAAGAGCATAGAATTAGTTGGACACCGATAGAAATGGAAAGAGAATGCGGCAAATAAATTGGAAAAAGATGGGAATAGCAAGGTAAAAGAAAGAACTGATAACGAGAAAATATAAAGAGATTGCTGAAAATTAAGTGGAAAACGATGTGAAAACAAAGGAAAGAGGAGGTATTAAATGAAAAACAAAGGGAATATAAAGAGAATGCCGAATATTAAGTGTAAAACGTTACTAATATATAGAAAGAACAGAGAAGTAAGTGGAAAACGAAAGAAATATAAAGAAAATGGGGAAAATTAAGTAGAAAACAATGTGAAAACAAGGAAAAATAGACGGGATTAAATGGAAAACGAAGGAAATATAAAGAGAATGACGAATATTAAGCGGAAAACGTCCAGAATATATAGAAAAGACTGAGAAGTAAGTAGAAAACGAACGACATATAAAGAAAATGGGGAAAATTAAGTAGAAAACAATGTGAAAACAAGGGCAAATAGGCGGGATAAAATGGAAAACGAAGGACATATAAAGTGAGTGCCGAATAATTAAGTGGAAAACGTCCAGAATATATAGAAAAGACAGTGAAGTAAGTAGAAAACGAACGACATATAGAAAAAATGGGGAAAATTAAGTAGAAAACAATGTGAAAACATGGAGAAATAGACGGGATTAAATGGAAAACGAAGGAAATATAAAGAGAACGTCGAATGTTAAGTGCAAAATGTCCAGAATATATATAAAACACAGAGAAGTAAGCGGAAAACGAACGAAATATAAAGAAAATGCGGAAAATTAAGTGGAAAACGATGTGAAAAGAAAGAGAGGAGAGGAAATTAAATGGAAAACGAAGGACACATAAAGATAATGCCGAATATTGTATGGAAAAAATTCTGAATATATAGAATGGACAGAGTAGTAAGTAGAAAACGAACGAACTATAAAGTAAATGCGGAAAATTAAGTGGAAAAGGGTGTGAAAACTATGAAAAGAGAGGGACTTAAATTTATTTATTTTAGTAGGTTATTTTACGACGCTTTATCAACATCTTAGGTTATTTAGCGTCTGAATGAGATGAAGGTGATAATGCCGGTGAAATGAGTCCGGGGTCCAACACCGAAAGTTACCCAGCATATGCTCATATTGGGTTGAGGGAAAACCACGGAAAAAACCTCAACCAGGTAACTTGCCGCGACCGGGAAACGAACCCGATCCATCTGGTTTCGCGGCCAGACTCGCTAACCGTTACTCCACAGGTGTGGGCGAGGGACTTAAATGGAAAAAGAAGGATTTACAAAGAGATTGCCGAATATTATGTGGAAATCGTTCTGAATATATAGAAAAGACAGAGAAGTAAGTGGAAAACGAACGAAATATAAAGGAATTGCGGAAAGTTAAGTGGAGAACGATGTGAAAACAAAGAAAAGAGAGGGAACTAAATGGAAAACGAAGGAAATATAAAGGGAATGCCTAATATTAACTGGAAAACATTCAGAATATATAGAACAGACATGGAAGTAATGTGGAAAACGAACAAAATATAAAGAAAATGCGGAAAATTAAGTGGAATACCATGTGAAATCAAAGAAAAAGGAGGAATTAAATGGCGAACGATGGAAATATCAGGAGAATGCCGATTATTAAGTGCAAAACGGTCTGAATATATAGAAAAGACAGAGATGTAAGTGGAAAACGAACGAAATATAAAGAAAATGGGGAAAATTAGGTGGAAAACAAATGTGAAAACAAAGAAAAAGAGGGAACTAAATGTAGAACGAATGAAATATAAAGAAAATGCCAAATATTATGTGGAAAACGTTCTGAATATATAGAAAAGGCGGAGAAGTAAGAGGAAAACGAAAGAAATATAGTCAAAATGGGGAAAATTAAGTGGAAAAAACCGTGAATTCAGAGAAAAAGCAGAGAATTAGTTGGAAAACAAACGAAATATATACAGAATGCGGCAAATTAAGTGGAAAACGATGGGAAGACAAAGGTAAAGCAGAGAATTGAAAAACGAAAGAAATATAAAGAGAAAGTTGAGACTTAAGTGGAAAACGAAGAAAAGATGGATAATTAAATGGATAACGAAGGGAATATAAAGAGAATGCCGAATATTAAGTGGAAAACATTCTGAATATATAGAAAATACAGAGAAGTAAGTGGGATACGAACAAAATAGAAAGAAAATGCGGAAAATTAAGTGGAAAACGATGTGAAAACAAATAAAAGATGGAGGATTAAATGGAAAACAAAGGGAATATAAAGTGTATGCCGAATATTAAGTGGAAACGTACTGAATATATAGAAAAACAGAGAAGTAAGTGGAAAACGAACGAAATATATAAAAAAATGGGCGAATAAATAGAAAACAATGTGAAAACAAAGAATAGAAAGGAAATTAATTGGAAAACGAAGGAAATATAAAGAGAATGCCGAATATTATGTGGAAATCGTTCTGAATATATAGAACATGCAGAGAAGTAAGTGGAAAACAAACGAAATATAAAGAAAATGCGGAAAATTAAGTGGAAAACGATGAGAAAACAATAAAGACAGAGGAAATTAAAATGAAAAAAGTAGGATATATAAAGAGAATGCCGAATATTAAGTGGCAAACTTTCTGAATATATAGAAAAAATGAGAAGTGGAAAACGAAAGAAATACAAAGAAAGTGAGGAAAATTAAGTGGAAAACGACACGCATACAAAGAGAGAACAGAGAATTAGTTGGAAAACGAAAGAAATATAAAGAAAATGCACAAATTAACTGGAAAACGATGGGAATACAAAGCTAAAGCAGAGAATTGAAAAACGAAGGAAATATAAAGAGAAAGCTGAAAATTAAGTGGAAAACGATGTGAACACAAACAAAAGAGAGAGAATTAAATGGAAAACGAAGGAAATATAAAGAGAATACCGAATATTAAGTGGAAAACATTCCGAATATATAGAACAACAGAGAAGTTAGTGGAAAAGGAACGAAATATAAAGAAAATGAGCAAAGTTAAGTGCAAAACAATGTGAAAACAAAGAAAAAGAGGAAACTAATGGAAAAGGAGGGAAATATAAAGAGAAAGCCGAATAAAAGTGTAAAAACTTTCGGAATGTATAGAAAAGACAGAGAAGAAATGGAAAACGAACGAAATATAAAGAAAATGCGGAAAATTAAATGAAAAACGAAGTGAAAACAAAGAAAGAGAGGGAATTAAATGGAATACGAAGGAAATATAAAGAGACAGACGAATTTTCAGTGGAAAACGTTCTGAATATATACAGAAAAGACAGAGAAGTAAGTGGAAAACGAAGGAAATATGAAGAATATGCGGAAAACTAAGTGGAATACGATTTGAAATCAAAGAAAAAGAGGGAATTAAATGGAGAACGAAGGAAATATAAAGAGAATGCCAAATATGAAGTGGAAAAAGTTCTGAATATATAGATAATACAGAGAAGTAAGTGGAAAACGAAAGAAACATAGAGAAAATGGGGAAAATTAAGTGGAAAAAGACAGAATACAGGGACAGAGCAGAGAATTATTTGGAAAACGAAAGAAATATAAAGAGAATCCGGCAAATTAAGTGGAAAACGATGGGAATACAAAGGCAAAAAAAAAAATTTTTAACGAAGGAAATATAAAGAGAATGCTGAAAATTAAGAGGAAAACGATGTGAAAAAAGAAAAGAAAGGGAATTAAATGGGAAACGAAAGATATATAAAGAAATTCGGGAACGTTAAGTAGAAAAAAACGTGAAATCAGAGAAAGTGCAGAGAATTAGTTGGACACCGAAAAAATATAAAGAGAATACGGCAAATTATGTGGAAAAAGATGTGAAAACAAAGAAAAGAGAGGAAATTAAAACGGAAAACCACGGACATATAAAGCAAATCGGGAAAGATAACTAGTAAAAGACGTGAATTCAGAGAAAGAGCAGAGAATTAGTTGGAAACCGATAGAAATGTGAAGAGAACACAGCAAATAAATTAAAAAAAAAGATGTGAATACAAACGTAAAGGAAAGAACTGAAAAACGAAGAAAATATAAAGAGAATGCTGGAAATTAAGTGGAAAACGATGTGAAAACAAAGGAATGAGTGGGTATTAAATGGAAAACGAAGGGAATATAAAGAGAATGATGAATAGTAAGTGAAAACTTCCTGAATATATAGAGAATGCAGAGAAGTAAGTGGAAAACGAAAGAAATAACAAGAAAATGCGGAAAATTAAGTGGAAAAAAGAGTGGATGCAGAGAAAGAGCAGAGAATTATTTGGAAAACGATAGAAATATAAAGAGAATGCTGAAAATTAAGAGGAAAACGATGTGAAAAAAGAAAAGAAAGGGAATTAAATGGAAAACGAAGAGAATATAAAGATAATGCCGAATATTAAGTGAAAAACGTTCTGAATATATAGAAAGGACAGAGTAGTAAGTGGAAGACGAACGAAATATAAAGTAAATGGGGAAAATTAAGCAGAAAACGATGAAAAACAATGAAAAGAGAGGGAATTAAATGGAAAACGAAGGAAATAGAAGGTGAATGCCGTTTATTAAGTGGAAAACGTTCTGAATATATAGAAAAGACAGAGAGGTAGAGGAAACGAACGAAATATAAAGAAAATGCGGAAATTGAAGTGGAAAACGAAGTAAAAACAAAGAAAAAGTGGCAATTAAATGGAGAACGAAGGAAATATAAAGAGAATGCCAAATATTAAATGGAAAACGGTCTGAATATATAGAAAAAGATAGACATATGTGGAAAACAAAAGAAATATAAAGAAAATGGGGAATATTATGTGGAAAAAAAACGTGAATACAGATAAAGAGCAGAGAATTAATTGGAAAACGATAGAAATAGAAAGAGAATTCGGCAAATTATGTGGAAAACCATGAGAATACTAAGGTAAAAAGAAGAATTGAAAAACGAAGGAAATATAAACAGAATGCTGAAAATAAATTGGAACACGATGTGAAAACAAAGAAAAGTAAGGGATTTAAATGGAAAACGAAAGACATATAGAGAAAATGGGAAAAATGTAAGTGGAAAAAGACGTGATTTCAGAGAAAGAGCATAGAATTAGTTGGACACCGATAGAAATGTAAAGAGAATGCGGCAAATAAATTGGAAAAAGATGGGAATAGCAAGGTAAAAGAAAGAACTGATAACGAGAAAATATAAAGAGATTGCTGAAAATTAAGTGGAAAACGATGTGAAAACAAAGGAAAGAGGAGGTATTAAATGAAAAACAAAGGGAATATAAAGAGAATGCCGAATATTAAGTGTAAAACGTTACTAATATATAGAAAGAACAGAGAAGTGAGTGGAAAACGAAAGAAATATAAAGAAAATGGGGAAAATTAAGTAGAAAACAATGTGAAAACAAGGAAAAATAGACGGGATTAAATGGAAAACGAAGGAAATATAAAGAGAATGACGAATATGAAGCGGAAAACGTCCTGAATATATAGAAAAGACTGAGAAGTAAGTAGAAAACGAACGACATATAAAGAAAATGGGGAAAATTAAGTAGAAAACAATGTAAAAAAAAGGGCAAATAGACGGGATAAAATGGAAAACGAAGGACATATAAAGTGAGTGCCGAATAATTAAGTGGAAAACGTCCAGAATATATAGAAAAGACAGTGAAGTAAGTAGAAAACGAACGACATATAGAGAAAATGGGGAAAATTAAGTAGAAAACAATGTGAAAACATGGAGAAATAGACGGGATTAAATGGAAAACGAAGGAAATATAAAGAGAACGTCGAATGTTAAGTGCAAAATGTCCAGAATATATATAAAACACAGAGAAGTAAGTGGAAAACGAACGACATATAAAGAAAATGGGGAAAATCAAGTAGAAATCAATGTGAAAACAAGGAAAAATAGACGGGATTAAATGGAAAACGTCCAGAATATATAGAAAAGACAGAGAAGTAAGTGGAAAACGAACGAAATATAAAAAATGGGGAAATTTTAAGTAGAAAACGATGAGAAAACAAAGAAAAGAGAGGATATTAAATGGAAAACAAAGGAATTAGAAAGAGAATGCCGCATATTAAGTGGAACACGTTCTGAATATACAGAAAAAATAGAGAATTAAGTGGAAAACGAAAGAAATATAGAGAAAATGGGGAAAAGTAGAAAACGATTAGAAAACAAAGAAAGAGAGGAAATTAAATGGAAAACGAAGGTAATATAAAGAGAATGCCGAATATTAAGTGGAAAAGGTTCTGAATATATAGAAAGGACAGAGACGTAAGTGGAGAACGAACGAAATATAAAGGACATAGGGAAAAATAAGTAGAAAACGATGTGAAAGCGAAGAAAAGAGAGGGAAGTAAATGGAAATAGAATGAAATGTAAAGGGAACACTGATTATTAATTGGAAAACGTCCAGAATATATAGAAAAGAGAGAGACGTGGAAAACGAACGAAATATAAAGATAATGGGGAAAATTAAGTAAAAAACAATGTGAAAACAATGAAAAATAGAATGGATTAAATGGAAAACGAAGGAAATATAAAGAGAATGCCGAATATTAAGTGGAAAACTTTCTGAATTCATAGAAAACACAGAGAAGTAAGCGGAAAACGAACGAAATATAAAGAAAATGCGGAAAATTAAGTGGAAAACGATGTGAAAAGAAAGAGAGGAGAGGAAATTAAATGGAAAACGAAGGACACATAAAGATAATGCCGAATATTGTATGGAAAAAATTCTGAATATATAGAATGGACAGAGTAGTAAGTAGAAAACGAACGAACTATAAAGTAAATGCGGAAAATTAAGTGGAAAAGGGTGTGAAAACTATGAAAAGAGAGGGACTTAAATTTATTTATTTTAGTAGGTTATTTTACGACGCTTTATCAACATCTTAGGTTATTTAGCGTCTGAATGAGATGAAGGTGATAATGCCGGTGAAATGAGTCCGGGGTCCAACACCGAAAGTTACCCAACATATGCTCATATTGGGTTGAGGGAAAACCACGGAAAAAACCTCAACCAGGTAACTTGCCGCGACCGGGAAACGAACCCGATCCATCTGGTTTCGCGGCCAGACTCGCTAACCGTTACTCCACAGGTGTGGGCGAGGGACTTAAATGGAAAAAGAAGGATTTACAAAGAGATTGCCGAATATTATGTGGAAATCGTTCTGAATATATAGAAAAGACAGAGAAGTAAGTGGAAAACGAACGAAATATAAAGGAATTGCGGAAAGTTAAGTGGAGAACGATGTGAAAACAAAGAAAAGAGAGGGAACTAAATGGAAAACGAAGGAAATATAAAGGGAATGCCTAATATTAACTGGAAAACGTTCAGAATATATAGAACAGACATGGAAGTAATGTGGAAAACGAACAAAATATAAAGAAAATGCGGAAAATTAAGTGGAATACCATGTGAAATCAAAGAAAAAGGGGGAATTAAATGGAGAACGATGGAAATATCAGGAGAATGCCGATTATTAAGTGCAAAACGGTCTGAATATATAGAAAAGACAGAGATGTAAGTGGAAAACGAACGAAATATAAAGAAAATGGGGAAAATTAGGTGGAAAACAAATGTGAAAACAAAGAAAAAGAGGGAACTAAATGTAGAACGAATGAAATATAAAGAAAATGCCAAATATTATGTGGAAAACGTTCTGAATATATAGAAAAGGCGGAGAAGTAAGAGGAAAACGAAACAAATATAGTCAAAATGGGGAAAATTAAGTGGAAAAAACCGTGAATTCAGAGAAAAAGCAGAGAATTAGTTGGAAAACAAACGAAATATATACAGAATGCGGCAAATTAAGTGGAAAACGATGGGAAGACAAAGGTAAAGCAGAGAATTGAAAAACGAAAGAAATATAAAGAGAAAGTTGAGACTTAAGTGGAAAACGAAGAAAAGATGGATAATTAAATGGATAACGAAGGGAATATAAAGAGAATGCCGAATATTAAGTGGAAAACATTCTGAATATATAGAAAATACAGAGAAGTAAGTGGGATACGAACAAAATAGAAAGAAAATGCGGAAAATTAAGTGGAAAACGATGTGAAAACAAATAAAAGATGGAGGATTAAATGGAAAACAAAGGGAATATAAAGTGTATGCCGAATATTAAGTGGAAACGTACTGAATATATAGAACAACAGAGAAGTAAGTGGAAAACGAACGAAATATATAAAAAAAATGGGCGAATAAATAGAAAACAATGTGAAAACAAAGAATAGAAAGGAAATTAATTGGAAAACGAAGGAAATATAAAGAGAATGCCGAATATTATGTGGAAATCGTTCTGAATATATAGAACATGCAGAGAAGTAAGTGGAAAACAAACGAAATATAAAGAAAATGCGGAAAATTAAGTGGAAAACGATGAGAAAACAATAAAGACAGAGGAAATTAAAATGAAAAAAGTAGGATATATAAAGAGAATGCCGAATATTAAGTGGCAAACTTTCTGAATATATAGAAAAAATGAGAAGTGGAAAACGAAAGAAATACAAAGAAAGTGAGGAAAATTAAGTGGAAAACGACACGCATACAAAGAGAGAACAGAGAATTAGTTGGAAAACGAAAGAAATATAAAGAAAATGCACAAATTAACTGGAAAACGATGGGAATACAAAGCTAAAGCAGAGAATTGAAAAACGAAGGAAATATAAAGAGAAAGCTGAAAATTAAGTGGAAAACGATGTGAACACAAACAAAAGAGAGAGAATTAAATGGAAAACGAAGGAAATATAAAGAGAATACCGAATATTAAGTGGAAAACATTCCGAATATATAGAACAACAGAGAAGTTAGTGGAAAAGGAACGAAATATAAAGAAAATGAGCAAAGTTAAGTGCAAAACAATGTGAAAACAAAGAAAAAGAGGAAACTAATGGAAAACGAAGGAAAATTAAGAGAAAGCCGAATAAAAGTGTAAAAACTTTCGGAATGTATAGAAAAGACAGAGAAGAAATGGAAAACGAACGAAATATAAAGAAAATGCGGAAAATTAAATGAAAAACGAAGTGAAAACAAAGAAAGAGAGGGAATTAAATGGAATACGAAGGAAATATAAAGAGACAGACGAATGTTCAGTGGAAAACGTTCTGAATATAAACAGAAAAGACAGAGAAGTAAGTGGAAAACGAAGGAAATATGAAGAATATGCGGAAAACTAAGTGGAATACGATTTGAAATCAAAGAAAAAGAGGGAATTAAATGGAGAACGAAGGAAATATAAAGAGAATGCCAAATATGAAGTGGAAAAAGTTCTGAATATATAGATAATACAGAGAAGTAAGTGGAAAACGAAAGAAACATAGAGAAAATGGGGAAAATTAAGTGGAAAAAGACAGAATACAGGGACAGAGCAGAGAATTATTTGGAAAACGAAAGAAATATAAAGAGAATCCGGCAAATTAAGTGGAAAACGATGGGAATACAAAGGCAAAAAAAAAATTTTTTAACGAAGGAAATATAAAGAGAATGCTGAAAATTAAGAGGAAAACGATGTGAAAAAAGAAAAGAAAGGGAATTAAATGGGAAACGAAAGATATATAAAGAAATTCGGGAACGTTAAGTAGAAAAAAACGTGAAATCAGAGAAAGTGCAGAGAATTAGTTGGACACCGAAAAAATATAA
Organism: Periplaneta americana; assembly: GCF_040183065.1. Lineage (NCBI taxonomy): Eukaryota > Metazoa > Arthropoda > Insecta > Blattodea > Blattidae > Periplaneta > Periplaneta americana. Next base: position 182,480,369 of record NC_091124.1, read on the forward strand.
AGAGAATACGGCAAATTATGTGGAAAAAGATGTGAAAACAAAGAAAAGAGAGGAAATTAAAACGGAAAACCACGGACATATAAAGCAAATCGGGAAAGATAACTAGTAAAAGACGTGAATTCAGAGAGAGAGCAGAGAATTAGTTGGAAACCGATAGAAATGTGAAGAGAACACAGCAAATAAATTTAAAAAAAAGATGTGAATACAAACGTAAAGGAAAGAACTGAAAAACGAAGAAAATATAAAGAGAATGCTGGAAATTAAGTGGAAAACGATGTGAAAACAAAGGAATGAGTGGGTATTAAATGGAAAACGAAGGGAATATAAAGAGAATGATGAATAGTAAGTGAAAACTTCCTGAATATATAGAGAATGCAGAGAAGTAAGTGGAAAACGAAAGAAATAACAAGAAAATGCGGAAAATTAAGTGGAAAAAAGAGTGGATGCAGAGAAAGAGCAGAGAATTATTTGGAAAACGATAGAAATATAAAGAGAATGCTGAAAATTAAGAGGAAAACGATGTGAAAAAAGAAAAGAAAGGGAATTAAATGGAAAACGAAGGAAATAGAAGGTGAATGCCGTTTATTAAGTGGAAAACGTTCTGAATATATAGAAAAGACAGAGAGGTAGAGGAAACGAACGAAATATAAAGAAAATGCGGAAATTGAAGTGGAAAACGAAGTAAAAACAAAGAAAAAGTGGCAATTAAATGGAGAACGAAGGAAATATAAAGAGAATGCCAAATATTAAATGGAAAACGGTCTGAATATATAGAAAAAGATAGACATATGTGGAAAACAAAAGAAATATAAAGAAAATGGGGAATATTATGTGGAAAAAAAACGTGAATACAGATAAAGAGCAGAGAATTAATTGGAAAACGATAGAAATAGAAAGAGAATTCGGCAAATTATGTGGAAAACCATGAGAATACTAAGGTAAAAAGAAGAATTGAAAAACGAAGGAAATATAAACAGAATGCTGAAAATAAATTGGAACACGATGTGAAAACAAAGAAAAGTAAGGGATTTAAATGGAAAACGAAAGACATATAGAGAAAATGGGAAAAATGTAAGTGGAAAAAGACGTGATTTCAGAGAAAGAGCATAGAATTAGTTGGACACCGATAGAAATGTAAAGAGAATGCGGCAAATAAATTGGAAAAACATGGGAATAGCAAGGTAAAAGAAAGAACTGATAACGAGAAAATATAAAGAGATTGCTGAAAATTAAGTGGAAAACGATGTGAAAACAAAGGAAAGAGGAGGTATTAAATGAAAAACAAAGGGAATATAAAGAGAATGCCGAATATTAAGTGTAAAACGTTACTAATATATAGAAAGAACAGAGAAGTAAGTGGAAAACGAAAGAAATATAAAGAAAATGGGGAAAATTAAGTAGAAAACAATGTGAAAACAAGGAAAAATAGACGGGATTAAATGGAAAACGAAGGAAATATAAAGAGAATGACGAATATGAAGCGGAAAACGTCCAGAATATATAGAAAAGACTGAGAAGTAAGTAGAAAACGAACGACATATAAAGAAAATGGGGAAAATTAAGTAGAAAACAATGTGAAAACAAGGGCAAATAGACGGGATAAAATGGAAAACGAAGGACATATAAAGTGAATGCCGAATAATTAAGTGGAAAACGTCCAGAATATATAGAAAAGACAGTGAAGTAAGTAGAAAACGAACGACATATAGAGAAAATGGGGAAAATTAAGTAGAAAACAATGTGAAAACATGGAGAAATAGACGGGATTAAATGGAAAACGAAGGAAATATAAAGAGAACGTCGAATGTTAAGTGCAAAATGTCCAGAATATATATAAAACACAGAGAAGTAAGTGGAAAACGAACGACATATAAAGAAAATGGGGAAAATCAAGTAGAAATCAATGTGAAAACAAGGAAAAATAGACGGGATTAAATGGAAAACGTCCAGAATATATAGAAAAGACAGAGAAGTAAGTGGAAAACGAACGAAATATAAAAAATGGGGAAATTTTAAGTAGAAAACGATGAGAAAACAAAGAAAAGAGAGGATATTAAATGGAAAACAAAGGAATTAGAAAGAGAATGCCGCATATTAAGTGGAACACGTTCTGAATATACAGAAAAAATAGAGAATTAAGTGGAAAACGAAAGAAATATAGAGAAAATGGGGAAAAGTAGAAAACGATTAGAAAACAAAGAAAGAGAGGAAATTAAATGGAAAACGAAGGTAATATAAAGAGAATGCCGAATATTAAGTGGAAAAGGTTCTGAATATATAGAAAGGACAGAGACGTAAGTGGAGAACGAACGAAATATAAAGGACATAGGGAAAAATAAGTAGAAAACGATGTGAAAGCGAAGAAAAGAGAGGGAAGTAAATGGAAATAGAATGAAATGTAAAGGGAACACTGATTATTAATTGGAAAACGTCCAGAATATATAGAAAAGAGAGAGACGTGGAAAACGAACGAAATATAAAGATAATGGGGAAAATTAAGTAAAAAAACAATGTGAAAACAATGAAAAATAGAATGGATTAAATGGAAAACGAAGGAAATATAAAGAGAATGCCGAATATTAAGTGGAAAACTTTCTGAATTCATAGAAAACACAGAGAAGTAAGCGGAAAACGAACGAAATATAAAGAAAATGCGGAAAATTAAGTGGAAAACGATGTGAAAAGAAAGAGAGGAGAGGAAATTAAATGGAAAACGAAGGACACATAAAGATAATGCCGAATATTGTATGGAAAAAATTCTGAATATATAGAATGGACAGAGTAGTAAGTAGAAAACGAACGAACTATAAAGTAAATGCGGAAAATTAAGTGGAAAAGGGTGTGAAAACTATGAAAAGAGAGGGACTTAAATTTATTTATTTTAGTAGGTTATTTTACGACGCTTTATCAACATCTTAGGTTATTTAGCGTCTGAATGAGATGAAGGTGATAATGCCGGTGAAATGAGTCCGGGGTCCAACACCGAAAGTTACCCAGCATATGCTCATATTGGGTTGAGGGAAAACCACGGAAAAAACCTCAACCAGGTAACTTGCCGCGACCGGGAAACGAACCCGATCCATCTGGTTTCGCGGCCAGACTCGCTAACCGTTACTCCACAGGTGTGGGCGAGGGACTTAAATGGAAAAAGAAGGATTTACAAAGAGATTGCCGAATATTATGTGGAAATCGTTCTGAATATATAGAAAAGACAGAGAAGTAAGTGGAAAACGAACGAAATATAAAGGAATTGCGGAAAGTTAAGTGGAGAACGATGTGAAAACAAAGAAAAGAGAGGGAACTAAATGGAAAACGAAGGAAATATAAAGGGAATGCCTAATATTAACTGGAAAACGTTCAGAATATATAGAACAGACATGGAAGTAATGTGGAAAACGAACAAAATATAAAGAAAATGCGGAAAATTAAGTGGAATACCATGTGAAATCAAAGAAAAAGGGGGAATTAAATGGAGAACGATGGAAATATCAGGAGAATGCCGATTATTAAGTGCAAAACGGTCTGAATATATAGAAAAGACAGAGATGTAAGTGGAAAACGAACGAAATATAAAGAAAATGGGGAAAATTAGGTGGAAAACAAATGTGAAAACAAAGAAAAAGAGGGAACTAAATGTAGAACGAATGAAATATAAAGAAAATGCCAAATATTATGTGGAAAACGTTCTGAATATATAGAAAAGGCGGAGAAGTAAGAGGAAAACGAAACAAATATAGTCAAAATGGGGAAAATTAAGTGGAAAAAACCGTGAATTCAGAGAAAAAGCAGAGAATTAGTTGGAAAACAAACGAAATATATACAGAATGCGGCAAATTAAGTGGAAAACGATGGGAAGACAAAGGTAAAGCAGAGAATTGAAAAACGAAAGAAATATAAAGAGAAAGTTGAGACTTAAGTGGAAAACGAAGAAAAGATGGATAATTAAATGGATAACGAAGGGAATATAAAGAGAATGCCGAATATTAAGTGGAAAACATTCTGAATATATAGAAAATACAGAGAAGTAAGTGGGATACGAACAAAATAGAAAGAAAATGCGGAAAATTAAGTGGAAAACGATGTGAAAACAAATAAAAGATGGAGGATTAAATGCAAAAAACAAAGGGAATATAAAGTGTATGCCGAATATTAAGTGGAAACGTACTGAATATATAGAAAAACAGAGAAGTAAGTGGAAAACGAACGAAATATATAAAAAAATGGGCGAATAAATAGAAAACAATGTGAAAACAAAGAATAGAAAGGAAATTAATTGGAAAACGAAGGAAATATAAAGAGAATGCCGAATATTATGTGGAAATCGTTCTGAATATATAGAACATGCAGATAAGTGGAAAACAAACGAAATATAAAGAAAATGCGGAGAATTAAGTGGAAAACGATGAGAAAACAATAAAGACAGAGGAAATTAAAATGAAAAAAGTAGGGTATATAAAGAGAATGCGGAATATTAAGTGGCAAACTTTCTGAATATATAGAAAAAATGAGAAGTGGAAAACGAAAGAAATACAAAGAAAGTGAGGAAAATTAAGTGGAAAACGACACGCATACAAAGAGAGAACAGAGAATTAGTTGGAAAACGAAAGAAATATAAAGAAAATGCACAAATTAACTGGAAAACGATGGGAATACAAAGCTAAAGCAGAGAATTGAAAAACGAAGGAAATATAAAGAGAAAGCTGAAAATTAAGTGGAAAACGATGTGAACACAAACAAAAGAGAGAGAATTAAATGGAAAACGAAGGAAATATAAAGAGAATACCGAATATTAAGTGGAAAACATTCCGAATATATAGAACAACAGAGAAGTTAGTGGAAAAGGAACGAAATATAAAGAAAATGAGCAAAGTTAAGTGCAAAACAATGTGAAAACAAAGAAAAAGAGGAAACTAATGGAAAACGAAGGAAATATAAAGAGAAAGCCCAATAAAAGTGTAAAAACTTTCGGAATGTATAGAAAAGACAGAGAAGAAATGGAAAACGAACGAAATATAAAGAAAATGCGGAAAATTAAATGAAAAACGAAGTGAAAACAAAGAAAGAGAGGGAATTAAATGGAATACGAAGGAAATATAAAGAGACAGACGAATGTTCAGTGGAAAACGTTCTGAATATATACAGAAAAGACAGAGAAGTAAGTGGAAAACGAAGGAAATATGAAGAATATGCGGAAAACTAAGTGGAATACGATTTGAAATCAAAGAAAAAGAGGGAATTAAATGGAGAACGAAGGAAATATAAAGAGAATGCCAAATATGAAGTGGAAAAAGTTCTGAATATATAGATAATACAGAGAAGTAAGTGGAAAACGAAAGAAACATAGAGAAAATGGGGAAAATTAAGTGGAAAAAGACAGAATACAGGGACAGAGCAGAGAATTATTTGGAAAACGAAAGAAATATAAAGAGAATCCGGCAAATTAAGTGGAAAACGATGGGAATACAAAGGCAAAAAAAAAATTTTTTAACGAAGGAAATATAAAGAGAATGCTGAAAATTAAGAGGAAAACGATGTGAAAAAAGAAAAGAAAGGGAATTAAATGGGAAACGAAAGATATATAAAGAAATTCGGGAACGTTAAGTAGAAAAAAACGTGAAATCAGAGAAAGTGCAGAGAATTAGTTGGACACCGAAAAAATATAAAGAGAATACGGCAAATTATGTGGAAAAAGATGTGAAAACAAAGAAAAGAGAGGAAATTAAAACGGAAAACCACGGACATATAAAGCAAATCGGGAAAGATAACTAGTAAAAGACGTGAATTCAGAGAAAGAGCAGAGAATTAGTTGGAAACCGATAGAAATGTGAAGAGAACACAGCAAATAAATTAAAAAAAAAGATGTGAATACAAACGTAAAGGAAAGAACTGAAAAACGAAGAAAATATAAAGAGAATGCTGGAAATTAAGTGGAAAACGATGTGAAAACAAAGGAATGAGTGGGTATTAAATGGAAAACGAAGGGAATATAAAGAGAATGATGAATAGTAAGTGAAAACTTCCTGAATATATAGAGAATGCAGAGAAGTAAGTGGAAAACGAAAGAAATAACAAGAAAATGCGGAAAATTAAGTAGAAAAAAGAGTGGATGCAGAGAAAGAGCAGAGAATTATTTGGAAAACGATAGAAATATAAAGAGAATGCTGAAAATTAAGAGGAAAACGATGTGAAAAAAGAAAAGAAAGGGAATTAAATGGAAAACGAAGGAAATAGAAGGTGAATGCCGTTTATTAAGTGGAAAACGTTCTGAATATATAGAAAAGACAGAGAGGTAGAGGAAACGAACGAAATATAAAGAAAATGCGGAAATTGAAGTGGAAAACGAAGTAAAAACAAAGAAAAAGTGGCAATTAAATGGAGAACGAAGGAAATATAAAGAGAATGCCAAATATTAAATGGAAAACGGTCTGAATATATAGAAAAAGATAGACATATGTGGAAAACAAAAGAAATATAAAGAAAATGGGGAATATTATGTGGAAAAAAAACGTGAATACAGATAAAGAGCAGAGAATTAATTGGAAAACGATAGAAATAGAAAGAGAATTCGGCAAATTATGTGGAAAACCATGAGAATACTAAGGTAAAAAGAAGAATTGAAAAACGAAGGAAATATAAACAGAATGCTGAAAATAAATTGGAACACGATGTGAAAACAAAGAAAAGTAAGGGATTTAAATGGAAAACGAAAGACATATAGAGAAAATGGGAAAAATGTAAGTGGAAAAAGACGTGATTTCAGAGAAAGAGCATAGAATTAGTTGGACACCGATAGAAATGTAAAGAGAATGCGGCAAATAAATTGGAAAAAGATGGGAATAGCAAGGTAAAAGAAAGAACTGATAACGAGAAAATATAAAGAGATTGCTGAAAATTAAGTGGAAAACGATGTGAAAACAAAGGAAAGAGGAGGTATTAAATGAAAAACAAAGGGAATATAAAGAGAATGCCGAATATTAAGTGTAAAACGTTACTAATATATAGAAAGAACAGAGATGTAAGTGGAAAACGAAAGAAATATAAAGAAAATGGGGAAAATTAAGTAGAAAACAATGTGAAAACAAGGAAAAATAGACGGGATTAAATGGAAAACGAAGGAAATATAAAGAGAATGACGAATATGAAGCGGAAAACGTCCAGAATATATAGAAAAGACTGAGAAGTAAGTAGAAAACGAACGACATATAAAGAAAATGGGGAAAATTAAGTAGAAAACAATGTAAAAAAAAGGGCAAATAGACGGGATAAAATGGAAAACGAAGGACATATAAAGTGAGTGCCGAATAATTAAGTGGAAAACGTCCAGAATATATAGAAAAGACAGTGAAGTAAGTAGAAAACGAACGACATATAGAGAAAATGGGGAAAATTAAGTAGAAAACAATGTGAAAACATGGAGAAATAGACGGGATTAAATGGAAAACGAAGGAAATATAAAGAGAACGTCGAATGTTAAGTGCAAAATGTCCAGAATATATATAAAACACAGAGAAGTAAGTGGAAAACGAACGACATATAAAGAAAATGGGGAAAATCAAGTAGAAATCAATGTGAAAACAAGGAAAAATAGACGGGATTAAATGGAAAACGTCCAGAATATATAGAAAAGACAGAGAAGTAAGTGGAAAACGAACGAAATATAAAAAATGGGGAAATTTTAAGTAGAAAACGATGAGAAAACAAAGAAAAGAGAGGATATTAAATGGAAAACAAAGGAATTAGAAATAGAATGCCGCATATTAAGTGGAACACGTTCTGAATATACAGAAAAAATAGAGAATTAAGTGGAAAACGAAAGAAATATAGAGAAAATGGGGAAAAGTAGAAAACGATTAGAAAACAAAGAAAGAGAGGAAATTAAATGGAAAACGAAGGTAATATAAAGAGAATGCCGAATATTAAGTGGAAAAGGTTCTGAATATATAGAAAGGACAGAGACGTAAGTGGAGAACGAACGAAATATAAAGGACATAGGGAAAAATAAGTAGAAAACGATGTGAAAGCGAAGAAAAGAGAGGGAAGTAAATGGAAATAGAATGAAATGTAAAGGGAACACTGATTATTAATTGGAAAACGTCCAGAATATATAGAAAAGAGAGAGACGTGGAAAACGAACGAAATATAAAGATAATGGGGAAAATTAAGTAAAAAAACAATGTGAAAACAATGAAAAATAGAATGGATTAAATGGAAAACGAAGGAAATATAAAGAGAATGCCGAATATTAAGTGGAAAACTTTCTGAATTCATAGAAAACACAGAGAAGTAAGCGGAAAACGAACGAAATATAAAGAAAATGCGGAAAATTAAGTGGAAAACGATGTGAAAAGAAAGAGAGGAGAGGAAATTAAATGGAAAACGAAGGACACATAAAGATAATGCCGAATATTGTATGGAAAAAATTCTGAATATATAGAATGGACAGAGTAGTAAGTAGAAAACGAACGAACTATAAAGTAAATGCGGAAAATTAAGTGGAAAAGGGTGTGAAAACTATGAAAAGAGAGGGACTTAAATTTATTTATTTTAGTAGGTTATTTTACGACGCTTTATCAACATCTTAGGTTATTTAGCGTCTGAATGAGATGAAGGTGATAATGCCGGTGAAATGAGTCCGGGGTCCAACACCGAAAGTTACCCAGCATATGCTCATATTGGGTTGAGGGAAAACCACGGAAAAAACCTCAACCAGGTAACTTGCCGCGACCGGGAAACGAACCCGATCCATCTGGTTTCGCGGCCAGACTCGCTAACCGTTACTCCACAGGTGTGGGCGAGGGACTTAAATGGAAAAAGAAGGATTTACAAAGAGATTGCCGAATATTATGTGGAAATCGTTCTGAATATATAGAAAAGACAGAGAAGTAAGTGGAAAACGAACGAAAGATAAAGGAATTGCGGAAAGTTAAGTGGAGAACGATGTGAAAACAAAGAAAAGAGAGGGAACTAAATGGAAAACGAAGGAAATATAAAGGGAATGCCTAATATTAACTGGAAAACGTTCAGAATATATAGAACAGACATGGAAGTAATGTGGAAAACGAACAAAATATAAAGAAAATGCGGAAAATTAAGTGGAATACCATGTGAAATCAAAGAAAAAGGGGGAATTAAATGGAGAACGATGGAAATATCAGGAGAATGCCGATTATTAAGTGCAAAACGGTCTGAATATATAGAAAAGACAGAGATGTAAGTGGAAAACGAACGAAATATAAAGAAAATGGGGAAAATTAGGTGGAAAACAAATGTGAAAACAAAGAAAAAGAGGGAACTAAATGTAGAACGAATGAAATATAAAGAAAATGCCAAATATTATGTGGAAAACGTTCTGAATATATAGAAAAGGCGGAGAAGTAAGAGGAAAACGAAACAAATATAGTCAAAATGGGGAAAATTAAGTGGAAAAAACCGTGAATTCAGAGAAAAAGCAGAGAATTAGTTGGAAAACAAACGAAATATATACAGAATGCGGCAAATTAAGTGGAAAACGATGGGAAGACAAAGGTAAAGCAGAGAATTGAAAAACGAAAGAAATATAAAGAGAAAGTTGAGACTTAAGTGGAAAACGAAGAAAAGATGGATAATTAAATGGATAACGAAGGGAATATAAAGAGAATGCCGAATATTAAGTGGAAAACATTCTGAATATATAGAAAATACAGAGAAGTAAGTGGGATACGAACAAAATAGAAAGAAAATGCGGAAAATTAAGTGGAAAACGATGTGAAAACAAATAAAAGATGGAGGATTAAATGCAAAAAACAAAGGGAATATAAAGTGTATGCCGAATATTAAGTGGAAACGTACTGAATATATAGAAAAACAGAGAAGTAAGTGGAAAACGAACGAAATATATAAAAAAATGGGCGAATAAATAGAAAACAATGTGAAAACAAAGAATAGAAAGGAAATTAATTGGAAAACGAAGGAAATATAAAGAGAATGCCGAATATTATGTGGAAATCGTTCTGAATATATAGAACATGCAGATAAGTGGAAAACAAACGAAATATAAAGAAAATGCGGAGAATTAAGTGGAAAACGATGAGAAAACAATAAAGACAGAGGAAATTAAAATGAAAAAAGTAGGGTATATAAAGAGAATGCGGAATATTAAGTGGCAAACTTTCTGAATATATAGAAAAAATGAGAAGTGGAAAACGAAATAAATACAAAGAAAGTGAGGAAAATTAAGTGGAAAACGACACGCATACAAAGAGAGAACAGAGAATTAGTTGGAAAACGAAAGAAATATAAAGAAAATGCACAAATTAACTGGAAAACGATGGGAATACAAAGCTAAAGCAGAGAATTGAAAAACGAAGGAAATATGAAGAATATGCGGAAAACTAAGTGGAATACGATTTGAAATCAAAGAAAAAGAGGGAATTAAATGGAGAACGAAGGAAATATAAAGAGAATGCCAAATATGATGTGGAAAACGTTCTGAATATATAGATAATACAGAGAAGTAAGTGGAAAACGAAAGAAATATAGAGAAAATGGGGAAAATTAAGTGGAAAAAGACAGAATACAGGGACAGAGCAGAGAATTATTTGGAAAACGAAAGAAATATAAAGAGAATCCGGCAAATTAAGTGGAAAACGATGGGAATACAAAGGCAAAAAAAAAAATTTTAAACGAAGGAAATATAAAGAGAATGCTGAAAATTAAGAGGAAAACGATGTGAAAAAAGAAAAGAAAGGGAATTAAATGGGAAACGAAAAATATATAAAGAAATTCGGGAAAGTTAAGTGGAAAAAGACGTGAATTCAGAGAAAGAGCAGAGAATTAGTTGGAAAACGAAAGAAATATAAAGAAAATGCGGCGAATTAAGTGGAAAACGATAGGAATACAATAGTAAAGCAAAGAATTTAAAAACCAAGGAAATATAATGATAGTACTGAAAATTAAGTGGAAAAGGATGTGAAAACAAAGAAAGGGAATTAAATGGAAAACGAAAGAAATATAAAGAGAATGCCTAATATTAAGTGTAAAGCGTTCTGAATTTATAGAAAAGACAGAGAAGTGAGTGGAAAACGAACGAAATATAAAGAAAATGGGAAAATTAAGTAGAAAACGATGAGAAAACAAAGAAAAGAGACGAATTTAAATGGGTAACGAAGGAAATGGAAGGAGAATGCCGATTATTAAGTGGAAAACTTTATAAAAATATATAGAGAAGACAGAGCAGTATGTAGAAAACGAACTAAATATAAAGAAAATGGAGATAATTAAGTGGAAAACAATGTGAAAACAAAGAAAAGGGAGAGAATTAATGGAAAGCGAAGGAAATATAAAGAGGATGTCGGATATTAAGTGGAAAACGATCTGAATATATATAAAAACAGAGAGATAGAGGAAAACGAACGAAATATTAAGAAATGCGGAAATTAAGTGGAAAAAGAAGTAAAAATAAAGAAGAAGTGGCAATTAAATGGAGAAAGAAGAAAATATAAAGAGAATGCCAAATATTAAGTGGCAAACATTCTGACTATATAGAAAAGATAGAGAAGTATGTGGAAAACGAAAAAAATATAAAAAAATGGGGAATATTATGTGGGAAAAAAAGGTGAATACAGATAAAGAGCAGAGAATTAGTTGGAAAACGAAAGAAATATAATGAGAATGCGGCAATTATGTGGAAAACCATGAGAATACAAAGGTAAAACAAATAATTGAAAAACGAAGGAAATATAAATAGAATGCTGAAAATAAAGTGGAACACGATGTGAAAACAAAGAAAAGAGAGGGAATTAAATGGAAAATGAAGGAAATATAAAGAAAATGGGACAAGTTAAGTGGAAAAGACGTGAACACAGAAAAAGGGCAGAAAATTAGATGGGAAAACGAAAGAAATATAAAGAGAATGCGGCAAATTAAGTGGAAAACGATGGGAATACAAAGGTAAAACTAAGAATTGAAAAACGAAGGAAATATAAAAAGAATGCTGAAAATTAATGGGAAGCAATGTGAAAACAAAGATAAGGGAGGGAATTAAATGGAATATGAAGGAAATATAGAGAAAATGGGACACGTTAAGTGGAAAAAGACGTGAATAGAGAAAAAGAGCAGAGAATTAGTTGGAAAACGAAAGAAATATAAAGGGAATGCGGCAAATTAAGTGGAAAACGATGGGACTACAAAGGTAAAGCTAAGAATTGAAAAACGAAGGAAATATAAAAAGAATGCTGAAAATTATTTGGAAAGCAATGTGAAAACAAAGAGAAGGGAGGGAATTATATGGAAAATGAAGGAAATATAAAGAAAATGGGACACGCTAAGTGGCAAAAGACGTGAATAGAGAAATAGAGCAGAGAATTAGTTGGAAAACGAAAGAAATATAAAGGGAATGCGGCAAATTAAGTGGAAAACGATGGGAATACAAAGGTAAAGCTAAGAATTGAAAAACGAAGGAAATATAAAAAGAATGCTGAAAATTAATTGGAAAGCAATGTGAAAACAAAGAGAAGGGAGGGAATTAAATGGAAAATGAAGGAAATATAAAGAAAATGGAACACGTTAAGTGGAAAAAAACGTGAATAGAGAAAAAGAGCAGAGAATTAGTTGGAAAACGAAAGAAATATAAAGGGAATGCGGCAAATTAAGTGGAAAACGATGGGACTACAAAGGTAAAGCTAAGAATTGAAAAACGAAGGAAATATAAAAAGAATGCTGAAAATTAATTGGAAAGCAATGTGAAAACAAAGAGAAGGGAGGGAACTAAATGGAAAATGAAGGAAATATAAAGAAAATGGGACACGTTAAGTGGAAAAAGACGTGAATAGAGAAAAAGAGCAGAGAATTAGTTGGAAAAGGAAAGAAATATGAAGGGAATGCGGCAAATTAAGTGGAAAACGATGGGACTACAAAGGTAAAGCTAAGAATTGAAAAACGAAGGAAATATAAAAAGAATGCTGAAAATTAATTGGAAAGCAATGTGAAAACAAAGAGAAGGGAGGGAATTAAATGGAAAATGAAGAGAATATAAAGAAAATGGGACACGTTAAGTGGAAAAAGACGTGAATAGAGAAAAAGAGCAGAGAATTAGTTGGAAAACGAAAGAAATATAAAGAGAATGCTGCAAATTAAGTGGAAAACGATGGGAATACAAAGGTAAAGCTGAGAATTGAAAAACGAAGGAAATATAAAAAGAATGCTGAAAATTAATTGGAAAGCAATGTGAAAACAAAGAGAAGGGAGGGAACTAAATGGAAAATGAAGGAAATATAAAGAAAATGGGACACGTTAAGTGGAAAAAGACGTGAATAGAGAAAAAGAGCAGAGAATTAGTTGGAAAAGGAAAGAAATATAAAGGGAATGCGGCAAATTAAGTGGAAAACGATGGGAATACAAAGGTAAAGCTAAGAATTGAAAAACGAAGGAAATATAAAAAGAATGCTGAAAATTAATTGGAAAGCAATGTGAAAACAAAGAGAAGGGTGGGAACTAAATAGAAAATGAAGGAAATATAAAGAAAATGGGACACGTTAAGTGGAAAAAGACGTGAATAGAGAAAAAGAGCAGAGAATTAGTTGGAAAACGAAAGAAATATAAAGGGAATGCGGCAAATTAAGTGGAAAACGATGGGAATACAAAGGTAAGGCTAAGAATTGAAAAACGAAGGAAATATAAAAAGAATGCTGAAAATTAATTGGAAAGCAATGTGAAGAAAACAAAGAGAAGGGAGGGAACTAAGTGGAAAATGAAGGAAATATAAAGAAAATGGGACAAGTTAAGTGGAAAAGACGTGAACACAGAAAAAGAGCAGAAAATTAGATGGGAAAACGAAAGAAATATAAAGAGAATGCGGCAAATTAAGTGGAAAACGATGGGAATACAAAGGTAAAGCTAAGAATTGAAAAACGAAGGAAATATAAAAAGAATGCTGAAAATTAATGGGAAAGCAATGTGAAAACAAAGAGGAGGGAGGGAATTAAATGGAAAATGAAGGAAATATAAAGAAAATGGGACAAGTTAAGTGGAAAAATATGTGAATACAGAAATAGAGCAGAGAATTCGTTGGAAAACGAAAGAAATATAAAGAGAATGCTGCAAATTAAGTGGAAAACGATGGGAATACAAAGGTAAAGCTAAGAATTGAAAAACGTAGGAAATGTAAATAGAATGCTGAAAATTAAATGGAACACGATGTGAAAATAAGGATAAGATAAGGAATTGAATTGAAAACGAAGGACATATAAAGAAAATGGGGAAAGTTAAGTGGAAAAACACGTGAAATCAGAGAAAGAGCAGAGAATTAGTTGGAAACCGAAAGAAATATAAAGAGAATGCGGCAAATTAATTGGAAAACGATGGGAATACAAAGCTAAAGGAAAGAACTGAAAAACGAAGAAAATATAAGGAGAAAGCTGAAAATTAAGTGGAAAACGATGTGAAAAAAAAGAAAAGAGAGAGAATTGTATGTATGTATTTATTTACACTGCAAGTGGGCAAGCACCCGGTGGCATTGGTATACACAATATAAAAGGTAAAGGTATCCCCGTAACATGCCATGAAGGCACTTGGGGGGCATGGAGGTAGAGCCCCATGCTTTCCATAACCTCGGCACTAGAATGAGGTGGTGTGGTCGGCACCACACTCTGACCACCTTTTACCCTGGGAAAGACCCGGTACTCAATTTTATAGGAGGCTGAGTGAACCTCGGAGCCGTTCTGAAAGTTTGGCAATGAGAAAAAATCCTGTCACCACCTGGGGTCGAACCCCGGACCTTCCAGTCCGTAGCCAGCTGCCATGAAGGCACTTGGGGGGGGGGGCATGGAGGTAGAGCCCCATGCTTTCCATGACATACACAATATAAGCAATACAAAGTAAAATGATAAACAATACACAATAAAATCATAAACAATACACAATAAAATTTACAAAACAATAATAATACAATACACAATACAATAGGAATTAAATGGAAAATGAAGGAAATAGGAATACACAATACAATTTAACACAATAATTACAATAAATATTAGAACATAAATAAAATACCTAATTTTACAATAAAACCTACATATGTATAGGCCCTACATAAGTTTCAATAGTCTTTCACTTTACTCTCATCTCACTCACTGTAGTGGCACTATGACGCAGAACACAGTTCATTGACGCTATAAATTATCACTGATCGGAACTGTTCACTGCACTGTAAAACCATAACTTCACTGACTCACCTCGCTTCACTGATACAACAGTTCAAATAAGACAAATAATTCCATCCTTATGCATACTTATAAACAGAACTACATTTAAACTAAACATTTCTAGTCTAAGGCCCTCTTACTCGCTATTTTTAAATAATTTACAATTCAAACCAAGGAAGTAAACTCGTCAGGCTAGATAAATACATGTCACCTTAAAAAATTAAATGTTAAATATCACCTTAATTTTAATTTGTACTTTATACACAACTTTTTAAGTTATTCATGAATCTCCTTAAGGAAGGACAGCCCTCAAAGACCGCTGCAGGTAGATCATTCCAATCATTTATAGTTCTATTTAAAAATGAGAATTTACCTACATCCGTTTTCTGTTTCCTACATTTGATTTTAAAATCATGATCGTTCCTACCATAGTACGTTGGCTTTTCTAACCGAGCCGTTATGTCCACCCATGCTTTCTGACCTAGATGTGCTCTATACAATGATGTTATTCTAGTTTTTCTACGTCTGTTTTCCAAAGTTTCCCATTTAAGTTCTTTTATCGTATCGTTTCCATCTTCTCTTTTACCTTTAACAAATTTAACTGCCCTATACTGGATTCTTTCTAAGGAATATACCTGATATAATCTATAGGGATCCCAACATGTAGTTCCGTATTCCATTAACGGTCGCAGTAACGTTAGATATGCTATTTCCCTCGATTTGGGGCTAGCCTTTCTCAAGGTTCTCATAATAAAGTGAAGTGCTCTCCATGCTTTACCCGTAACATTATCAACATGCTCTCCACAAGAAAGTTTGGAGTTTAAATACACTCCTAGGTATTTACAACATTGTTCTTGCGGAATTACAACACCACTGAATTTGTATTTAAGACTAGTTTCCTCTCGGGTTTTACAAAATGTTATCGATTATTACAATATGTTATAGATTCAACAAAATGTTAGGGGAAGTCGGGGGAATATGGGTACCTTGGTACTATTTCGGGTGCAATATCTCTCGGTTTTTTCTAATAAATAATTTCACAGCTGGGATATGTTTCTTAACAATTTAGCTATATTATATAAGAATCCTGACTGCTTACTCCTAAACGTATGCAAGTAAAACTGGAAAATGCAAGTTAATGTGTTTTGCCCATATTCCCCCGAGTGTGGGGGTAAAATGGGCATTAATGGTGTGAATCATATTCATCTGAAAAAATAAAAAAACACTTAAATACTTGAAAATATAACTGTATTAACTATATTATATATTGTATTTGCAATTTGTGATGGTTATTGCGTAACGCTTTTGGCAGATGATGTGACTCTTTGGCGATGAATGACGTTTGGAGATTCTAATACATTTGAATCAGTTGAAGGACTTGTATGAATTGTAGGTTTGTCACCTGATGCTGCAGTGCCAATGTAAACATAATCAGGAATACACTCATGTGCAGTGGCATAGGGCCTGAAGCTCGGAAGGCATTTACAGCCAGACATACATTGACACATCTGTTCCATGCTTCTTTGACAATGGAAGCAAACTCGGCCTTCGTAAAATGTCTCCTATGTTGCCTGAAGAAAGCTGTAGCACCAGTGCTGTAAGCTTTCTTCAGAGGACCAAACAGACACTATCTGCTGATTGAAGCCAGGCTGTGGTGTGTGGAGGAAGACAAAACATGCATAATCCATTTTCTACTGCAAAGTTAAGAGTGTCAGGATTACAACTATGTGAATCACGTGCATCTACTATCAAAATTGCAGATTCATGTTTAATGATGTTGAAATAAGCAATGAAGTTCTTGATTATTGAGAAAAATATACGAGGTGTGATCATTAAATTCCGAGATTGTGTCTGCTGTGGGCGAAGGGATCACGTGATTGACACGGGCGCGCACCAGTGACACTAGACGACCTTGAAGAGACGCGACACGAAGTTTCGAAGCGCTCTCTTCATTGAGACCTGTGTTACACAAGGTTTTGTTAGCACGTGCATCCGCGCACTTACGAAATTCGATGAACTCGGAACTGAAGCAGAGAGCCAACGTCAAATTCTTTGGGAAATTGGCAACCGTAACCCATGGAATGTTGAATAAGCCTACGGGAATGAAGCAGTGATTCAGGAGAGATGTTTCCAGTGGCACTCGTGCTTCAGAAATGGCAAAACATCGCTGAAGGACGACGAGATGCCAGGTCGACCACACACGTGCAAAACTGTCGAAAAAATTCGACAAATTGTGCATAATGATCCTCACGTCCATTTTCGATATGAACGACCACAGCTCTGGACAAAGAACAAATGGATGCTCCATGACGACACTGCGCCAGCTCACAGAGCTCTCGCAACACTCCAGTTTTGCACTCTTAATGAGATGGTCGTCGTTCCTCACCTCCGTTAATGTAGGCAGACTGCTTGTTGAAATATAACTTACTGACAGCAGGCAGCTCTTCCTTCAGTCATTATTGTCCTCACTCCTATTATTATGATACTTGGAGAAAAGTAGTTCCGTGCTGCATTGAAGCAGGCCACAAGGGTAATGGTTTCTGTCTTTTCTTTAGGGTAAATGCAATGCACTCCACTTTATGTTCTTTGTGTGCAATGACATCTTTCGCTCTTGTAATCATTTGTAGGCCATTTTCATCAAGATTGAAGAGTCATTTTTATGAACTGTAATGCTTGCCCATATTCCCCCGAACATTAGCGCCCATATTACCCCGACATTTAGGGTTTACTTTGAACAGTTGGCACTACAGTAAACTGTTCACAAAACAACTTCTGACGCAATAGAACGGCAGTTCAAGATGTGTATTCTGTATGTATACCATTAGATATAAACTAATTTCTAAAGTTCATGTGTAATCTACTGCATATAACATAATATCTAAAGTAAGTATTGTGAAATTTTAGTATACTTGGAAGTCAATACTCATGATTTAGATGGCTATTTTAACAACAATACGAGACAATACTGCACAGCAACCATTACGATACTCTCACTTTATACTAACCGTTATTAGCGAAGAAACATAATTCGTTGCAAGAGTTTTGATATAAAAACTTAATATTGCCCATATTCCCCACGTGCCCATATTCCCCCGAATTCCCTTATAGATAGATTAAAAGGAAAACGAAGGGAATATAAAGAGAATGCCGAATATTAAGTGGAAAACGTTCTGAATATATAGAAAAGACAGAGAAATAAGTAGAAAACGAACGAAATATAAAGAAAATGGGGAAATTTAAGTGGAAAAAGACGTGAATACAGAGAAAGAGCAGAGAATTAGTAGGAAAACGATAAAAATATAAAGAGAATGCAGTGAATTAAGTGGAAAACGATGGGAATACAAAGGTAAAACAAAGAATTGAATAACGAAGGAAATATGAAGAGAATGCTGAAAGTGAATAAAGTGCATAAGATTTGCTGATGACATGGCTTTTTAGCAGAAGAGGAGATGGAACTAATGCATATCCTACTGGAACTTCATGACAGCTACGAGCAATATGGGATGAAGATAAATGCAAACAAGACGAAGACCATGGTTATTGGAAGAAAAATAAAGAAGGTAAACGTCCAATTTCTAAATTACACAATGGTGAAAATGGACAGCTTCAAATACTTGGGGTGTACTTGTAGCAGAATCCAATCTATTCATTTAGTTTTATTGCTGTCGGTGATTCAATATGGAATAATAGACCTACTGTAGGTCGAGGAGGTATAAAAATTTATTGGTGCACTTGGTGCTATTAAATTCAGCATGCAATACAATTTTCAGTTTTAGTGAATCACTTTCACATATTATTGTATTATATACAGTGGCGGTTCCTCAGGGGAGGGAAGGGAGGAACGTCCTCCTCACATTTTCTTCTTTTGAAAGTAAATACCAAATAAAATATGTGCCTTGAAATTCGAGGAAAATTCGCTAATTTTTAAGTTCACAGCTATAAGAAAAACTCGGTTGATCGACTTTTAAACGACGCGCGCTCATGTGCTGTAGAAAACTGTGAGAAAGATGCGAGATTGTCTGTGTAGAGGAAAGGCACTCCATTTCTTCTCTACTGCAGTTAACACACATAGACAACAGCGCAGTAGCGGCCAGAGAAAGAAGCAGAGTTTTAAAGCAAGTAAATGAACGGAGAGGAAGGAGATCCTCCTCTGAATCAGTCATGGGCTGGAAAGAGAAACCGACTGGTCGAGCAGCTAGATCGCTACCGCTGCCACCTAACGATGCTGCATTCAACCGGACTATAACACATCTAGGAGGAGACACGACAAAAACAGTTTTAACGCAACGCTATGAAAGACACCATGTAAACTTCTTTTTAATTATAAATCAAAAATATTATTCATTGCACTTTATATAGGCTACTATTCATGGTTTGAAACTTTCGTGGATATTTGAAAGTTAAAGTCGAGTTTATGTAAAACAAAGAGGAAGTAGTTTTACGTAGTTGGCCCCTGAAATTCACTTCTATTCATTGTTTACTAGACAGGGCAACAGCCAAGTTGTCAGTTTTGTACAAATATATTTGAAACTGAAAGTAGGTACTCCAAACTACATCATTTTTAACATAAAAAATTAATCGGCCACCGGCAGCTTTGAACAATAATGATAGTATGACTTTACAAGAACTGACATTCTTCAAAAGTATGTGATACTGAACTTGTAAAATGTACATGTGGCAACACAGACCACGTGGATGGGTGCAGTGTTCTCGCTTTCCTCAGATTATTTCCCATCCCCATTTCCATTTCCATAAAACAGTTCCGGTTATGAGTTAGTAGCTAGTCTCTTCCAACACGTGTGATGCTGTAGTGTGCTCGAAAAATGCTACGAGGTTGTGAATTTCCTTGTAATTGTTAATTTGTGCAATTATTCAACAATGAATGGAAGTGAAATCATAATATATTTTGGATAATTTAGGAAACTCAGTTTAAAAGAACAGATTATTGCTATGCAAAAGGGAAGGCCAACCCCAACACTACCTGGTCTTACATGTATGCATGTAGGCTAATTTGTAACATGTTTCATTCAAGAAGGTGTCATTTAGTGCTGTTAATTTCTTTCCTCCTCTTAAGAAATATGCAGGAGCCGCCACTGATTATATACCTACTGTATTATGATAGATAGAAATTGAGACTTGTGTCACTGCATTAAAATGGATTTACCCATTATAGTTACCTAGCGACAAACGTAGCTACAATATGTTACGATTCTTTGTCTTGACCATCCTTGTGCTTACTATGGTTACGACAGTCCATATTGCTTACGATTGGATGCACACGCTATAGAGATTGTCATTGTGTAAAAGAGATTTGATTTCTTTCAGGATAATCAAGGTAAGTAATTATTATAAATATTCAGTAAAAAAGAAATTGGTTCTGGCTTTCTAGAAATAAAGAATGTTACGATATTTTTCATTGCTCTAATTCTTTCGGCCACACTATGGTCTATGCTTTACTTAGCCTCTTGCAGAAATGAGTATGAACTGGTAATGGAAATTACGGGAAAACGGCGGAACGGATTTTAATAAATCACCCCTCATTTTGAAGCTTGGAACCCAATTTTTTTCAGAAAAATAGTAGTTTTCAGTGAAATGTCAATTTTCCTACATCATTTTCTTATTTTCCAAAATCCATCTTTCGTCAGTTTTGAGAACTAATTAATTGCATTTCAGAATAAAACAAAACACACACTACAATAAACAATAGACTATCACACGAAGGCCATGACCTACAGGATTGCTGACATAGAGTTCAGATGGCTCATATTCTTTCACATCATAATGCCAATATGTCGATCTTCATTTGTGTAATTTTTCGATAACGTATAAAAAATAATTTACAGGTCTGATTCTCTGGTCTGTAGCTTTCAGAGTACAGCTGTGTATTGGATATTAAGAACTACAAAACTTAAGAATGTTCAATGACATTACTACCATTAAAAATTAAATATTATTATAGTTAATGCAACACATAAATGGTATACTGATGATATGAAAGTGAAACCTTTTGGGGCTTTAAGTAAGTAGACGCAAGAAAGAATATTTTATATTAACCTTAATTTCTATAATTTACTGAGTAACGGCTATATATATGTTACTGAAAACTATAAAACTTACGTAAGGTAACAATATTGTTATTAAAAATGAAATAATTTTATAGTTATTAATCAAGTAGTGTATTCTCTAATTTTCCTCCGTAGTAATTGAGTCATACTTCCTATTTTAGCTGCGTCTTTAAAATACATCAAAATTAATTTCATATTTCTTTGGTTTAATCGATTAGATTTGTGATCGCTGCCAAGCATATTTTTTGAAGGGAAAATAGCATGCCATTTCACTTCTTGCTACCGTGATGAGCAAGTTTATTTCCCGCAACCAGCAACGAATGGAACACTGAAACTGCTAACGATTTACGATGAACAATTTTATTTAGTGCGCATATAAGATTCTACAACTCTAACATATCATCCGCCTCATTTTCCGAATCTCGGCAGCCTATATTACAGAAAATATACGGGATAACGCTCATTGTTACACAAATTAATCCAGCAGTATTTCGTAGATCAGTATTGTCTGGAGAAAGCGCAAAATTTACAATTCCTAAGAAAAGACCAAAAAGTATTACTTACTGATAAAATAAGAGGCCTACAAGATTTTGTAGTTTCTTAATCACTCGAGGAAGATCTCTTAGTGGGGAAAAAGCGATTCTGCCCTCTACATTTCAGGATAGTTCACGAAACATGCAGCAGCTATACCAAGATGCCATGTCTTTTGTTCAAAGCACACCTCACATTTTCTTAACTTTCACCCACAATCCGCAATGACCTGAAATAGCTACTGTATTACTCCCACATGAAAAACTCGCTGATCGTCCTGACATTGTTACTTGCGATTTCGCATTGAAACTCAAGAACTGAAGACAGATAAAACCATTCAGAGGGAGTATGTTTCACTGTTATGGAAGCAAATAACTTTCAAAATGTCTGGTATTCTTCATTGAAAATAAATCTGAACAATTTTTATTTGAACTTTTTATGGACTTAGTTCGCAGCATTTGCTGCACAAGCCACTAGTACTGTCCCATGGGTGACAGACGGATAGGGAAGATTTCTACTGCTATTAAATCCCTATGAGCCTTCATTCTCTACAACAGAGAAACTGTAGCTTTTATCTTAAATATTTCTAGATAAACACAATATAATATTTGTTACTCAGTCAAATGAAAAATCAATGTAAAATAATGACTTATATTATATGGTCATTAAGTTTTATATACGGTACATGAATTACAAATTGCAAACGTTTTCGCCCATTCAGGCATCTTCAGGCACAATTATACAATATCTCAATATCAAACTGTGTAACCATTAAGATAAGCTGGTGGTAGATAAACTGTTTAAGATTAATGATGTACAAAACATCTCAATAATTAAAATGTAATATTACAGGTCATAAAATTAAAATAATATTAAAAACCACGTAGTGTTGTAATT
This sequence comes from Periplaneta americana, assembly GCF_040183065.1. Lineage (NCBI taxonomy): Eukaryota > Metazoa > Arthropoda > Insecta > Blattodea > Blattidae > Periplaneta > Periplaneta americana. Next base: position 182,503,041 of record NC_091124.1, read on the forward strand.
TAACTTCATAATATTCTGTGGAACTCTTGTTCAGTAGAGTCCAATGAGTGATGAATTATGTCGTTTGAACGTGGCAACTGTATAGATCACTATAAAACATCCTATGTTTGAAGTAGTTATCTGTAATGAAATAATAAATAAATCAAAATTTTGAAGAATTTGAAAAACTAATTGGAAGACTAAATTATTACAACACTACGTGATTTTTAACATTATTTTAATTTTATGACTTGTAATATTACATTTTAATTATGGAGATGTTTTGTACACCATTAATCTTAAACAGTTTATCTACCACCAGTTTATCTTAATGGCTACACACTTTGATATTGAGATATTGTATAATTGTGCCTGAAGATGCCTGAATGGGCGAAAACGTTTGCAATTTGTAATTCATGTGTATAAAACTTAATGACCATATAATATAAGTCATTATTTTACATTGATTTGTCATTTGACTGAGTAACAAATATTATATTGTGTTTATCTATATTAATTGACAATCTGCATATTTCCATCATGCTTTCTAAGTTAAATATTTATGAATAAAACACAAAGTACAAGAAGTATGTAATATTGAATATTTTGCTAAATAACAAACCACGTAGGCTATGGGCAATTCGAATTCCGACAATTAAATTCACTTTCATATACAGTATATGACAATACACAACTATAATTGTTACATTTTCTAGAGGTACGCACTGCACGCATTGTATTCTTCACCTGACGTAACAGGAACATGAAATCCAGACGTTTGCGATAGTCAGGGCATGCAGCACTTATGGACGAATCCAGAAATGGATATAGATTGTTAGTTGGAAAGCGGAGGGAAAAAGATGTTTGGGGAGGCCGTGACGTAGATGGGAAGATAATATTAAAATGGATTTGAGGGAGGTGGGATATGATTGTAAAGACTGGATTAATCTTGCTCAGGATAGAGACCAATGGCGGTCTTATGTGAGGGCGGCAATGAACATCCGGGTTCCTTAAAACCCATTTGTAAGTAAGTGGGGAAATAAGACTTTTCTACAGTTAATTTCTATATCAGCATGGAATCTCATTAATTTGTAGACTAATGTAATTAGAGAGTAATACTGGACCAAATACAGAACTGTGGTGATACATCGTAACATGTATTGTGGTTGTTGACAATAAATATCATATATCATATACAAGTAGCAGCATTAGTAGTAATAGTAGTAGGAGTAGTAGTAGTAGTAGTAGTAGTAGTAGTAGTAGTAGTAGTAGTAGTAGTTGTTGTTGTTGTTGTTGTTGTTGTTGTTGTAGTAGTTGTAGTAGTAGTAGTAGTAACAATAATAATAATAATCATCATAATAATAACACAATAATCATAATGTTTATCATTTAGAGACTCAGAAACAAAATTTGGGTCCACCTGAATTTTCCAAGTTCCAGTTATATTATATTATATTATATTATATTATATTATATTATATTATATTATATTATATTATATTATCCACACCTGTGGAGTAACGGTCAGCGCGTCTGGCCGCGAAACCAGGTGGCCCGGGTTCGAATTCCGGTACGGGCAAGTTACCTGGTTGAGGTTTTTTCCGGGGTTTTCCCTTAACCCAATACGAGCAAATGCTGGGTAACTTTCGGATTCATTTCACCGGCATTATCACCTTCATATCATTCAGACGCTAAATAACCTAGATGTTGATAAAGCGTCGCAAAATAACCCAATAAAATAAAAAAATAAATAAATATATTATATTATATTATATTATATTATATTATCAATCAACACTTTCGATATTATTCATTTTGCAATAATCAGATGATTTGTTAATAATTAGTAGGCCTACATGTCAAATAATACGTTGCTGACGGCATAATAAATCTTTAAGTCATTTACGAATGATTTGACGAATCCCTTCATGAATGCATTATAATCACATTGCTCACAATTACGTTAGTTATGTGCTCCACTTTAACCAGTCATGGGTGCGATCTTTTCTGCTTCTGAGCGAATAATTTTATCTTACTACTAAACTAGCTATGATGCGGCAGTCTGGAATACATAATAGATAATGGCATTGCAATATCATTATTGTTAAATATATTGTCCTCCGTTGCTTAGTAACAAAGTCTGTTCTCGTCAACATTCGTTGATTGGGTAAGTAGCTATGTATTTGTGAAATTACTTTGGAAATTGTATAAAACGCTGGATAACTGCCAAAGCAGTTCGTGTTTCTCTACAATAAAGAAACATGGTTGTGATCAGGCTTCATGTTAGAAAGACAGAACTGATTTGGTTTAATGTTTATATCTTTATATTAATATCTTCTTTAACATTAATATACAAAACTGACGTTGTCCACTTATTAAAGACTTCGCAATTAACGTCCTTTTAAAGGGTAAGTGATATCACAGGGTGTGAATTTCAAAACGAAACAAGAACAAACAAAACATGGAAGGACTGGAAAGAAGATTAAATTCTGCTTCTCCATCTCATCCTTTCATACAGAAGTGCCTACAACATGCATCTGCAAGGAGAAATTAATCTGTAAGTACTTCATGCGCCATTATCTAACATTTTTGTCATTAAATTTAATTTTATTGTCTTTACTAATTAGAATTAATTTTAGGGATATCTTCTGAAAAGTCTACGTAACTCTATGTTAAAGCAGATTTTTTCAGCCTACCCAGTATTTACAACTTAGCTTCACCACTGCTAAATTTTAAAAACTCCCTTTGGAATCCCATTAGATTGCGATAGCAAGCTTTCACGCAAGAAAAAAGGTAAAATTAAAGGAAAAAGAAAAGCAAAAAAAAATTAATGGAAAGAAAAGCAGAACAGAAAATCCAAAGAAAACAAAAAGTAAAATAAAAACAGAGAAAAAGAAAAAAGAAAGGAAAAGAGAAGCATAAAAAAGAAAGACAAGGAAAAAATAAAAAAATGAAAAAAGAATAAAGAAAGGAAAAGAAAAGCATAAAAGACAAGGAAAATAAAAGGAAATGGAAAAAAGAAAAGGACAAATTAAGGAAAAAACAAGGAAAGGAAAAGTATAAAACAAGAGAAGGAAAAAGTAAAATAAAAAAGGAAAAAAAGAAAGAGTATAAAAGAAAAAAAAGAAAGAAAAGAAAAGTTAAAAAAAGATAAAACAAGAAAAAAGAAAAAGAAAAACAGAAGAGAAAGAAAGAAAAAGTAAAATGAACAAAGTAAAAGAAAAATGGAAATAAAAAGAAAAGGCGAAGTGAAAGAAGTAAAAGAAAAGCAGAAAAGTAAAAGGAAAGGAAAAGAAAAGCAGAAAAGACAAAAGGAAAGGAAAAAAAGGCAGAAAAGAAAAAGCAAAATAAAAAAGTTAAAGAAAAATAAAAGCACGAAAGAAAAAAGGAAAGTTAAAATTAAATAAATAAAGAAAAGAAAATTATAAAAGAAAAATGAATTGGAAAAAGTAAAAGAACAAAGGAATTAAGAGCATAAAAAAAGAAAAGAAAAGGAAAAGTAAAATGAAACAAATTTATAAAAGAAAATAAAAGCAAAAAGAAAGAAAAAAAGAAAAGGAAGGTAAAGCATTAAAAAAAAATAAAAAAAGTAAAATGAAAGAAAGAAAAGACAAAGGGAAGGAAAAAAAGCATTGAAGAAAAAGAAAGGAAATAAAAAGTAGTTAAATAGAAAACGAAAAACAAAAAGAGGAAAAGAAAACGCAGAATAAAAATGGAAAAGACAAAAGAACAAAAAAGCAGAAAAGGAAAAAGAATAATTATAATGAAAAACATGAAAAGAAAAGAAAATAATAGCAGAAAGAAAAGAAATAAAAGAAAAGAAAAAGCCAAATGAAATATTGAAGGAAAAAAGAAATAGTAAAATGAGAAAAGGTAAATTTGAAAAAGGATTAAAGAAAGGAAAAGAAAAGCAGAAAAAAGAGAAAACAGGAAAGGTAAACAAACCAGAAAGGAAAAGGGAAAGGAAAAAGAAAAGTGAAATGAAAAAAGATAAAGAAAAATGAAAGAAAAATTGAGAAACAGAACGGGAAAATAGGAAAGAAAGGAAAGAACAAAGAAATGAAAAAGCAAAATGAAAAAAAGGAAAAGAAAAAAGAAAGAAAAGAAAAATTGAAAAGATTAAAGGAAGGAATAAAGAAAGAAAAGGAAAAAGGAAGAGATAAAAGAAAGAAAAACAGATGTACAAAAGAAAAAAATAAAGAAAAGAAAAAAAGAAAAGCTTATATAAAAAACCGGAAGAAACTGTAAAGCATAAAAGAAAAAGAAAGGAAAAGAAAATGGAAAACTAAAATGAAAAAAGAAGAAAGGAAAGAAAAGCATAGGAGTATAAGAACAGAAGACAGAAAAAGAAAGATAAGAAAAGGAAAAGATAAAGTGAAACGAAAAAATGAAAAGAAAAGAGAAAGAAATGAAAGGAAAAATGAATATAAAAATTGGAAAAGAAAAAAGAAAGAAAAGAATAGGAAAATGAAAAAGGAGAAAAGTAAAAGAAAATAGATAAAATGAAAAGAGAAAAGAAAAAAGAAAGGGAAAGAAGAGTGTAAAAGAAAAAAGGTAAGGAAAGGAAAAGAAAGAAAAAAGAACGAAGAAGAGGAAGAAAGGAAAAAGAAAAGAAAGAAATAAAGAAAAAGTAAAATGAAAATATGAAAAGAAAAAAGAAATAAAAGAAAAAGTGAAATGAAAAAAGGTAAAGAAAAGAAAAAGCAGAAAGTTAACTGATAATGCTTAAAAGAAACTGAATAATCTGACGCACTGTCCACATGGAAGGGAGGTTGGGATGGGCAGGGCGGAACTCGACATGCAGCCACCTCCTCGTGGTGAGTTCTGGGTTGTTTCACTTCACAGACAATGAATGAAACAAGCAAAGAGCTGCATTATTTATGTTAAAAGTGATACACTTATAGGCTACAAATTAGTTCTACTATCACCACTCCCGTATTACAAAAGTTTTGCCTACATTTTAAGTACTCTTTCCCTTTAGTATTAAGCTGCGTTCTGCCTGAACAGTTTTATTAATTCACATAAATTATAATCGTAATTTATCTAAGGAAAAAAATTTCGCTGAGCTTCATTATGTCAATTGTAGGATTAGATACGTATGCTCAAAATCAACACATATTTTCTAGTTATTCATTTTTTTTTAGTTTCGCGAGAATTCATTTAATTTTTTCTATTGATAGTTAAAAATTATTTTTGAGCTACTATCGAAAGAAGTATAGCTACAAATGTAATCACTTACTATGTACCGAAATGGATAAGCCAGCATACCATGCACTGATATAAAAAACATTACTTACAATGTAAAGAAAAAGGTACAATAAACACAGTCATATAAAGAATGGACGGTACCCTCTGCACCAAAATGAAACTGGTAATAGATCACGAGGAGGGATTTGAAATATCTAAATAAGTTTTTTTTTTTTCTCAAACATCGACAATTCTATAGGAAATTCTTATGTTTCTATGAAGTGTTTGTTAACATCACTGCTACTGCAAATTAGAGATGAGTATGGGCAGCAGTGTTGCCAACACATGGAAATCCGTCAAAATAAAAAAGTACCCATTCAATATATCTATATACAAATAAAAAGCAAATTTTAACACAACTTATTTGCCAATCTTGATTAAAATAATAATTCGTCAACCTCTGACTTGATTACGAGGAAATTTGATACAGGGGATTCTTTAACATGGTATGGCACAGGCAGGACTGTTCAAATAAAAAGTAAAATCCCCCAAAAATTAAACAATTAAAATGACAGCAGCTAAAAAAAAAAAAAGTCAAAAGACGATGTAAATCGCAAATTCCACCAGAAAATCTGGAACCTGTCAAAGACATTCTTTTCCCGTCCGCTACGTTGAAATTCCGTCAGTTTTGACGGAATTTCCGTCCAGTTGGTAATACTGATGGGCAGACCGCGGTACTCCAGCCGACTCCCTGTACAGCAGTAAGCCTGCCACCTGTCCTGATGAACTCCTGCTTCAGTGTTCGTGCTCGAACTCGAGCCCGACTGAGACCGAGTCCTCTGGCCGCTGGGCTCTTAAAGCTCATTATATAATCTCAACCCCATGACAGAAAAATTTGTACTAGTCTTATGTAACCTAGAATATGCACTATTAATTTATTCACTATTTCTAATTTCATGATCATGTATATGGCTACTAATGAGTAATTGTCTATGTTGTATCGAGTAGGAGAAAATACACAAACGATTAGGGAAAACACGGAAATTTTACTTGAAGCAAGTAAAGTGATCGGTTTGGAAGTAAATCCCGAAAAGACAAAGTATATGATTATGTCTCGTGACCAGAATATTGTACGAAATGGAAATATAAAAATTGGAGATTTATCCTTCGAGGAGGTGGAAAAATTCAAATATCTTGGAGCAACAGTAACAAATATAAATGACACTCGGGAGGAAATTAAACGCAGAATAAATATGGGAAATGCGTGTTATTATTCGGTTGAGAAGCTTTTATCATCCAGTCTGTTGTCAAAAAATCTCAAAGTTAGAATTTATAAAACAGTTATATTACCGGTTCTTCTGTACGATTGTGAAACTTGGAGTCTGTCTCTGAGAGAGGAACATAGGTTAAGGGTGTTTGAGAATAAGGTGCTTAGGAAAATATTTGGGGCTAAGCGGGATGAAATTACAGGAGAATGGAGAAAGTTACACAACGCAGAACTGCACGCATTGTATTCTTCACCTGACATAATTAGGAACATTAAATCCAGACGTTTGAGATGGGCAGGACATGTAGTACATATGGGCGAATCCAGAAATGCATATAAAGTGTTAGTTGGGAGACCGGAGGGAAAAAGACCTTTAGGGAGGCCGAGACGTAGATGGGAGGATAATATTAAAATGGATTTGAGGGAGGTGGGATATGATGATAGAGACTGGATTAATCTTGCACAGGATAGGGACCGATGGCGGGCTTATGTGAGGGCGGAAATGAACCTTCGGATTCCTTAAAAGCCATTTGTAAGTAAGTAAGTATGAATGACTAGGTCGTAGGCTTCCTCAAATTAGAGGCTGCCATTAGACAAAGCATACAAAACAATACAAGAACAAATAGATGATGAAAGATAATAGAGTAAGAAAATAGTAAACAATTATACAAACAAACAAACAATGGCAGTATACAGAATAAAAAAAAGTTACAAGTAAAGAAGCAATGAAAGCTAATAAGAGAAAGAAAAATAATAATATTGCGTCAGTTCTTTCAGTACACTGAATTAGAGTCTATATACAGTAGGTTGTTCCGTAAGAGTTTGACTGACTCTCTAAGTATGAGGAGGGCCAGTTCATTCAGAAAAGATTAGTGCAAGCCTAGGGTCTTACAGAACTGAGAAGAGAAGTTAGGTATCGTTCCTCTTGCTCCAAACATCAATCCCGTAACGCTGATATCGTGAAGTTGGTATTTATCTTTATAATACGGGATGGTTGGAACGTAGATTGCTCGTTTCTCCTCATGTACGTCTTCAGGCTATCCTTTATATGTTTTAAACCTGATGGTGGGGTCGATTATCATACCCTGAGACAGGGATTCGCTAATGGCGATTATGTCAATTCGTCTGTTATTGCCATTGTCGGCAGTTCCGTGGACTTCTTCATAGTTTTCTAATGGCATCGGCCAGTTTAGTTCTAATTGCATGGTGCCTATGTATACGCAATGTTTCGCCATAAGGGCAGGCTCCCAGGACATGTCCAAAGGTTTCTATCTCACTGTATCTGTACATTTATGACTGTTAATATCTGTGATTGTGAGAAAAATGATCGGCAATGCTCAAGGTAATTTGATTGACAAAGAATTCTAATAGTTTTCCTTTGCAAAATCAAAACACTCCCGATTTTGGTACAATTTCCCCAGAAAATTAAGACATATCGGATTATCGACTGAAAGAACGAAAAGTAGGTACATCTTAAATAATACAGAAATATCATTACTGTTGAAAAGGCAATTCTTCAAATAACTACAAAACCCACACCACAACAATGCTGAGCTTAAGTCATTAGTCACGATACCGCTGAAGATGCAACAACGAATTACAGTTGCAGCGTCATCAATGATCGGTAATGATCGTGAGGCCGAAAGACTGGCGAGACATGATTTTAACATAGCATTGCAGCTGTCGACTGTGGGTAAGTGAGAAAAAGACCGCTGGCAACGGGAAGCATCCAGGAAGAAATACCTCCTGGAATATTGGATGTGACTCTTAATACTGATCGGTATTGTGATATCTTTAATGAAATTGTGGTGCCACTGATGCAAAGCGCTGAATACGAACATTGCTTATTCCAGCAGGATGATGTGCCCCCTAACTGTGCTATTCCAGCGACAGAAATGTTGAATCGTAATTTGCAAAACATACACGTGAGAAGAAGAGGACCGACATAATGGCCAGCCCGTTCCCCTGACCTCATAGCCTGTGATTATTAGTTCTGGAGTTATTAGAAGGAGAAACCAGAAGACGTCATCATCCTGAAAAAAGCAATTGAGGAAGAAATTAATGCTATTCCAATGGACATGCGTCGTAAATCAATTAATGACTTCCCAAAGCACTGAGTTGGATGTGAATAGTGAACAGTTTGAGGCAATATAGTGACTTGGTTAGTAATGTTGTGACTTATTTAATTTGAAGAATTGTCTTTCCAACAGCGATGTCATAGTTCCTGTAACAATAATACTGTCATCATACAATGCAATCAAAGATGTAGTCGTATTTCTAATACACCCTGTATATTCAAAATAATTCAATGAAAGTACATTTCCGGAAAGAGGAGGGAAAAGTAATCCGCTTCCACACGGTGCTCATTGGACAACGTTAGATGGATTACAACACTAGCATGATTTCTAAGAAGAATAAACAGCACTTCTCAGTGCTTCTCTGAAAATCTAATGATATGTCACAAACCAAGAAAACTACGAGGGCTATTCATAAAGTAACTTCCGTTTATTTTTTACAAACCTGTGAATGACGTTACAGAATTTGGTTTGAAAGTATACACTCTAGTTTATTTTTCCATATAGTTTCCAGTCACATTGAGACAATTGTCGTAGCGTTTGACGAGCTTTGAAATTCCGCAGTCGTAGAATTCGGCCGCCTGCGACTGAAGCCAACCTACGACGCTGATTTTCAACTCTTCGTCATCGTCAAAGCGCTTCGAGCCAAGCCACGTCTTCATGATGAACCTGCGGTTTACTCTAACCCTTTCGTCAACCAAACGAATCAGATCTGCATTCACGATACTCGGTCGACAACTTCTCTCTTCATCATGGACATTGGTTGGCCCATTTTTGAACATACACCACCTTCACTCATTACGTCTGGCCCATAAACTTCACAAAGTTGGCGATGAATTTCACTAGCTTTACAGTTTTTGGCCACAAGAAATCTTATTACAGACAGTACCTTACACCTGGCGGGACTTGTGATTGCAGCACACATTTTGACATCTTGTGGCTCAGAGAGGAACAAAGACACGACCTTGACTCTACCGCTGCTCGATGCGTACTTCTTCAAGGTACACTCCATCGCAAGAGCGGCGCCACTGTCTCTGTTGTTACGCACGCTATATGAAAACGGAAGTTATTTTATGAATAGCCCTCGTACGATTGAAAATGTATTAACAAACACAGACGCAGATATATTTATTAAATACAGGCCTACATCTATAAAGAAAAAGGAAAATGCTACAAATCCAAGAACTATAATACCAAATCCACACCTGTGGAGTAACGGTCAGCGCGTCTGGCTGCGAAACCAGGTGGCCCGGGTTCGAATCCCGGTCGGGGCAAGTTACCTGGTTGAGGTTTTTTTCCGGGGTTTTCCCTCAACCCAATACGAGCAAATGCTGGGTAACTTTCGGTGCTGGACCCCGGACTCATTTCACCGGCATTATCACCTTCATATCATTCAGGCGCTAAATAACCTAGATGTTGATACAGCGTCGTAAAATAACCCAATAAAATAAAAAAAAAATTAAGAAAGCACAAGCCAAATGCAAGTGAGCTACTCGCAGACATTCATCGCGAAATTACAGGAAAGTTTACAGGAGTGAAGGAAATGAATGACACAGACATAACAGAAATAATAAAGATAACAACATAGAAACATGGTAACAAATTACAAATCTAGTAACAACACCTTTACTCTAGACCTGATAAAAATGACAAGAAATAATAGTGATTGGTGACCTCAATCGTCAGTCTCCAAGACGGGAATAAGGCACCGTGCAAGCTCTTCTGGTGGCGACTCTTGTTACTAACTGCAGGACAGCAGCGATAGAGTTGTGCTTGAAGCGTGTGGAATATACTTAACGTCTCAGATTAAACGATTAGAAATATGGATGACTCTAAAAACCGAAAAGGTAACGCAAATTGCTGTGTTCTTGGGTGCAGTAATGCTTATAGTAACATACCAATCGATATGTTTTTATTCATTCCCAAAACAGAAAAGTGAAGCGGAAGGACGCTAATTGTGGATCCAAGCAGTACGCAGACGAAAGTAAGTAGGTCTACACTGCTTGTAACAATAGTAGGCCTATTATTATAATATAACAATGTAAAGAAATATAAAGTGCATATTATATTATGTTTATAAATAACCATTAAGTGAACAACGACGGGAATTTATTATTCAAATTTCAATGCTGTATATGCTATTATATTTAAAAGTAAAAGCATAGTACATAATTACTGAGTCCTTTACATATATTGTATATATAGCAACAATAAATAAATATATTTATTTTTTTATAGTATTCATATCCATATTTAAACCTTGATTTCAAATGCTCATGGTTCATCTTGGGAACCAACACCCGCGACAAGAATTTTCAATATTCATTTTATAGGGAACGAGATCAGAACACCCTCAAAACCAGCATACCGTTCCCAGTATTTTTCCACCAGATTGCAAGAATAAGGCTGCCTCATCTCAACTAGCTCCGGAAAGGTACGAAAGAGATGCAAAAAGAAGAAGAAGAAGAGATGAAAATTTAAGTTTTATGCAAGGCGAATGCTCAACAAGTGTTATTTCGAAAAATGAAGTAGCCATACAGGCAGAAGTAAATGAAACCGTTCTTAGTGATTTTGTTTTTCCTTACACAATTGAATTGTGTGAATTGTTTACTCAAGATTCTATTCCATTGCATACCGAACTGAAGTCACATAAATTTTATGACAAGAGTTCAGGAACAAATGATATGTTTAATGAAATGCAAGGTTTCCAAGATTATTCTTCAATAAGAGATGAGACAGAACTACGAGATGTACCCGGAGTGACATTTGTGGTTTTCAATCTGTTGTTAAAATTGCTGCCAATTGAAACACAATCATACAGTAAGATTAGTAAAGAAAATCGCCTACTTATATTATTCTTAATTAAAATGAAAACTGGATTGTCGTATTCTGCTATGAGGGTGATGTTCGGAGTTCATCGTACAACTATAATTAGGCCTATATTATGATGTATTTTACCACCACTTTAATGTTGTTTACATCCACAGAGCTAATTTTGTGTACTGGTCTAGCAGAGAAAGTATTCAGGAAACAATGCCTGCAATATTCAAAAGAAAGTACCCAAAATGCAGAGTGACAATTTGTACTGAAGTTAAAGTGGAACAACCACTCAACGTGGTGACCACACCACGGGCATGCATTGTAGTATAACTTCAATATCTCCAACACTATTTGCAATAATAAAATGAAATTTTGGACATAAGAAGTATACACTTGGGGCTTGAAATGTGCATAAAAGTTATTGTAATATGACAAATATGAAGGTTGATATTAAAAAATTAAAATTTTTAATTTTTCAGTATGCCGGTTGTTCTAAGAAACATGATTTCTTGCAAAGGGTCAATCTGATTAGTGTAATCTTATTTTTTATTCACAGCTGACACTATAAACTACAGACGTGGACAAATTATTAGTAAAATTGAAGATTTTTATTATATATTTTTACAAAATATGATTTTTCAATTTAGACTACAGTTGACATTTTTGTGTATTTCCAAATAATTAGCCAAATTGAAGATTTGTATTATATATTTTTCAAAATTTAACTCCTCAATTTGGACTACAGTTGATATTTTTGCATATTGACAAATTATTAGCAAAACTGAAAGTTTTTATTGTATATTTTTACAAAATTCGATTCTTCAATTTGGACTACAGTTCACATTTTGGATATTTCCAAATTATTAGCAAAACTGAAGATCTTTGTTTTATATTTTTACAAAATTTGACTCTTCAATGCAGTTGACATTTTTGCTAATTTACAAATTATTAGCAAAATTGAAGATTTTTATTATATATTTTTACAAAACTTGACTCTTCAATTTAAACTACAGTTGATATTTTTGCATATTTCTATCTACTGTAATGATGGAAATATGCAAAATTGTCAACTGTAGTCTAAATTGAAAAGTCAAATTTTGTAAACAGAATTATCATAAAAATCGTGAATTTTGTTAATAATTTGTCCACGTCTGTAGAGGATAAACCATCAATGAATATTGTTGTAGGCCTGATATCATTTTCAGGGATTTTAAAATTTTAGTATCAAATTATTTTAATTTTTTCACATCATGTTCACAAGTGAAATGATCTTGTGTTGCAAATACATCTGACTATTCACGTTTATCCTCTAGAACACACAAAAAACTATTTGTGTGCAAAATTTCATGCAGTTTGGACCATTACTTTCAGAGATATTGTGTTTTTGTGTTGAAAATATTAAGTTATGGAAAAATTACTTTGAAAATTCAACATGCATTCCAACTTACATATAAGTTTAAAAAGCTCCTGCAGCATATGTTGTATCCTGCTTTGTGATGTTTTGCCATGTTCTTCAAGCATCAGCCTCCTCCTGGTCCTTCTTGCCTCCTTAGTGAATTCACGAAGCCACTTTTCAGCATATTTTACACTAAGGATGTCACGTTGTCTCAGAGCAGTCTCTGCAAACTTTTCCACTGTCACATCCAAGTGCTTAAGCACTTGTAATCTGCTGGCATTTCCTTCATTAAATGTAGCCACAGCATCAGCAGCAGCTACTTTCACCACTTTGTACCCATAGTTTGTGTTTTTAGGGCAAATAGACCAAACTTTATTGTTAAAAGATTAATTTGGATTTTGCGTACGACCTTTGAAAAACCTTTTTAGAAGTTCTGTGGCTACTAAATCTTTGAATATATTCTTAATTTCTGTCATGACAGCCATTGGAATAGGATGGAGATGTCTGTAGGTTTTTTCAGCACCTTCTGCTTGTGCTCGACGATATCCCTAGTTTTAGTATCAATTTCATGAAGTGTTATTGAATGTCATGAATTCACCTACAGAATAGAAGGCGTGAGAAATTAGGTACTTCTTTAATTTGGACCTAAATAATCTTATGTTTTGAGTTTCATTTTTTATATCGATAGGGAGACTATTAAAAATTTTTACTGCCATATAACGCACTCCTTTTTGATAGCACGATAGACTTACCGATGGAGCATGAAAGTCATTTTTTGACGTGTATTTATGCTATGAACTATTGAATTAGTTACAAAGTTTTCACGATTACATATGAGGAAGATTATTAATGAAAAGATATACTGACAAGCCATGGGCATTATTTGTAGTTTTTTGAAAATAGTTCTACATGATTCCCTAGATTTGGCACCTACTATTATTATAATTACTCTTTTTGTAATAGAAATATATTGTTACTATCTGTGGAATTTCCCCAGAATATTATTCCAAAACTCATTACCGAGTGGAAGTATGCAAAGTTCTTGTTGTTTTCTAATGCCAGGCGTTTGACAATAAAGTCATTTGACCTCTTGCACTCCAATATTTTTCAAAGATATTATCATGACCAGCCACTGAGCCACTGAAGCACAGATTTTGAGGTGTTCCGAATCCATTTCTTGGTTTGAGTTGCACAATGGGTAGTTAGGGGACTGATATATTCCAATTCTATGCAGGCGTTTAGCCAAACAATCATGGCCTGTTCCCAATCTAAATGCAGCTACAGACGATTTTCGTGGTAAATCGGGAATTAACTGTGGATTTTGATGCAGAGAGTTCCATTTTTTCCCTTGGGATTGAGTTATCAAATTTTGTTTGTTGAAGTCTAAGTATGCAGATTTAATAAATCTCTTCACAGAGTAATACGTAGATTTAGTAACAGGTCTGTAAGTAGCAGTGCTGCCCTTCTTTGCTAAAACATCCGCATTCTCGTTTCCCAGGATTCCAGAATGGGATGGTATCCATTGGAATACAATTATTTTATTGAGTAATATTAATTGAGAGAGCATTTTAGTTATTTCTGCTGTTTGAGATGAAGGTGTGTGTTTAGAGACTACTGATAGAATAGCTGCTTTGGAGTCTGATAATATAACTGCAATTTTAAATTTATTGATGTGGCATAGAAGATTCCTGAAACATTCACTTATTGCAATGATTTCACCATCAAACCTTGTTGTTCCATATCCAAGAGATCTATAAAGTGAGAAGAGACAGCACGTAACACCTGCACCGGCACCTTGTTCTCAGGACATCAAGGATCCGTCAGTGTATAAATGAAGCCAGTTTTGTGGAGGGTACCTAATATTAATTGTCTCTAAAGACAATTGTTTCAGTATTTCAGTGTTTACTTCTGATTTCAGTATTTCTTCTGTTAAATTTAGATTATATTCTATATTTAATAGAGTTAAAGGGTTTGGTTTAATTTGTAAGTTTTCTTTTAAATTCGGTAAATTGATTTTCTGTTTTAATTCTTGAACCATGGATATGAAACTTTTTTGAGTTTTCAATCTACAGAGAGGACTGTATGAATGCCAATTGTTTCCTGGTAATCTATAAGTTTTTCATATTGAATCAGTGCTTTTTCTTCTATTGTCATTTTGATGCTGTTAACATTAGTGAGGAATCTCATAGAATCTATTGGCGTTGTTTTGACTCCACCAGTAATGAGTCTGAGAGCTTGGTTTTGAACATATTCTATGTCGTTTATGAAAGGTGAAGTAATTAAAATTTGTCCGCAGTATGTCAGCACTGGCTGTATAAACATTTTGTATGTAGTGTTCAAAGTATTCCTAGAGCATCCCCATTTCTTTCCTGCTAGTCTTTTTAGAAGGGAGAATCGTTTACGAGCTTTTTCAGAAATATATTTCAAATGGTTGCTCCATGTTAACTTACTGTCGAAAATAACTCCAACATATTTGGATTCATAGGAAGGTGTTGGCCATTGTATTGGATATTGAATTCTCTTTCTTTTTTACCGAGTGAAAATATTTGGTAGTTACTTTTGCTTAAATTGAGTGTCATCAAATTTGATGTATTCCATTCATGTAGTTGATTTAGAGCTTTAAGAGCAGAATTTTGAATTTTGTCTCTATGTCTGAGAGATCCGGAAGTCCACAAAACTATATCATCTGCAAATAGTGCTGTTTTCATGTTTGATTCCTCTAATAGGGAGGGTAAGTCATTTATATAAATATTGAATAAAGTTGTGCTGAGGACAGCGCCCTGAAGTAGACCTCGATATGTTTGTCTGTAACTAGAAAGTGAGTTATTGAATTTAGTGGCAATGAATCTTTGAAGTATGCAAAGTATATTGTTTTTAAGGTATTGATATTTACTATCTTTTGCATAGCTCTAATAGCAAAACAAGCTGAATTTAGTTTGGGGGTAATTTCTTTAATATGATTTTTCCAATTTAACACATTATAGATTTTTAATCCAAGAAATTTGGTTGTTGTTGTTTCTAATAGGTATCTATTATTAATTATTGCGTTAGAAATTTGCGACGTTTATCAACACAAACACTGCATTCAAATTTAAAAGCGCTGGCTAAACCCTGAACTGAAGTTTCTACTAATGTTATTTCACCATGGCATATTTTACAAGACACATTATCGCTAATTGCTCTTATAAGTGTAGGAATATGAATAATTCTATAACCCACAGCTACATTATTTACGGAATGAACTTGTACATCTGTATTTGACATAACCTCCAAGTCCAATCAAAGTTTCTTAGCAGAAGAACTTACAGGGGATTCAGAATTCTGAATAGTATTTTCTTCTTTTTTATTGTGAATTGATTTCCTTGGAAATGCCTCTTTTTACGTCGTGCAACGCTTCCCTTTTTTGCCCATTTTACACCGCACAATAACACAATTTCAAATCACGGTGGGAATGTACGTGTATACAAACAAAACACAGTATACCAACTTATGAACTTCAATTCCATGGTTACTAGAGTATCTCCATGGCATCTAGAACATGGCAAGCAGCCATTTTCATTGTCATAATAGCAGAGAATTGATAAAATGTTAAGAACAAAAAACTACTGATTCTGACAGCTAACGCCACGCCCACATGATGCACATACTGGCATTTAAACTTCTACTGAGTGTTCAGTTCAAAATGTGTCTTGGCTCGCTGTATGCCGTCATGTGGCTAGCTGATGAGCCTAGAGAATTCAATCTTCCTACACTTCCGCAGCTCAGGTGTATAATCTAAGAGGCAGAGAAGTTGGCTAGCAAGTACGGCGTTCATTCTGAAGAGTACGTGCCGATACGTACGGTAACGCCGGTAGTGGCAGGAATGTGAACTGTTTGGAAATACGTACTGTCGGGATATGGGGAGAGGGTTAAGACCAACCCCGGGCCGTAAGCTTGAAACGGTGGAACCAAAAAGGTGTACTAGTATGGCCGTCAAATTACCCATAGTTCATATCTTTTTCCGGTGTGTTAAACAGCTGTTATGCTCGTATTATTACGATTACGACTTCTGTTTTGTGTTGTGAATATTTTGAAAGTCTAGTAAAATTCAGCGGGTGTTATTTCTATAAAAGCTAATATTCTTTTCTGTTGGTGAATATAGTGAACAATAATAAAAGAAAGTAGAAATGAAGTGTTCAGTCCATGTAACAACCATAACACGTTTAATAAAGCTACAGTGAAATGTTCAGTGATATAATAATTAGGTCTACTAATTTACTCCTATTATCTCCACATCCATTCTAAGCCATTTACACATGAAAAAATGTAATTTTTGGAGCTTCATATGTTACATAGAACATAGGTGGACATACAGTGCTGCTGAGTCTAATTTTTTAAATACCTGGCTTTCTAAAATACCGTACTATACAGAAAAGTAGCCTACATTTTTTTATAGTACAGGGTGAAGGTCAACCATGACAAATATAAATACGTAAGGTTGGTTGTTCGACAATACAATATAATATAGGCTACAGCGTTTTCAAAGAGTATATTATTATTTTTATCATTATGTAGTTTCTACATGGCCTAATACATGTAAATTACTTCTAGGCTACTGTAATATATATTTTTAAATATAGGCTGTAAAATATTTTACATTTTTATATACAGTCCTATCATAATGCTAAATTACATCAACTTTAATGATCCATTGTTTTATTAATAAATGTGCAGAAAAGTGTAGGTCACATTTTTATATACAGTAGGTTATGTAATAGGCCTATCTTGTATAAGGGGTGGACCATTATACTACCAGTACTAGGCCAATCAGAGTACTAAGTTATGTAGCTATACTTTATCATTTCTAAATTTACAGAAAAATGATAAAAGTGTGCATTTGTTACATAGGCTATAGCCAATGCTTTTCTTCTGGAGAAAAAAGTGCTGGAATTCTGTGTAGGATGACAACAGACTGGGAGGCGATTACTATCCAGTGTCGTTTGTAACCTCCTTTTCGCCCAAATTTAAGACTTTCCAAGATCTAGGTGGAATTCAAACAAAAATTAATTATTAACACATTTCTCTAGTTTGCTAGAAAAAAAAAGCACTGACTATAGCCTAGTATAAAGAGTGTGCTACTTACTTAGCCAAACACAGTGCTAATGCTGACGTATTCAATCGCCTTTGAACAATATTATCTTCTTGAAATAGGTTCTAATTCTTTCTCTTTCGTTAAAGTTTCTGAAACGAACACGTATGTACTGTTCTGCCACAGCTCTTATTAACAATAACTCATGATTGTCATTGCAGGAAAGGTTGTGATGATCATTGTTTAAATTATCAAAAATGTCAAAGAATTGTTGTAATATTTCCAACACTATTTTCTGTTTTATATATTTGTCTAAAGCCAGGTTCATTACTAAATACCTATTAATTAATTTTTCAGTGCCTTTGCAGATTGCAATAACTGGACCAGAAGGATAAGTTAATGCTCATTTATCTTTGAAATTAATGAAGGAATGCAATAAATTATCCTTCAGTCCCGTTATTGCATGTGAACAGTTTTCACACTTGATCTTAGAAATCAATTTAGTTAGCACAAAACCAGCAATGTATATGGTAACATGTACTGTGCATTCTGACATATTTGTGTGGTAAGCATAGTCATGATCTTGTAATGCCTCATTAAAAACAGGTAGGTCAATTTCATTGTATATTGCATTGGAATCGTTTAGCATCTCCTCAGCAGGTTTTCTATTGTCAGAACAACGTAAGATTGGGATATGGTCTAAAGGTATGCAGTTTCCTATTCCATGGTCTCGAATCTCAGTATGGATTAAAATCTTCGGTAATTTCATAGAAGACGGGCACTTGGTTGAATATAGTAAGTATTACCAACTTCTTTATTTCAGAGTTAAATGTTAGTGATCTTTTAGTGACTTTTACATGTTAGTTCTAGGTTTTTTGTACTAGGTGTCGCCGTGATATTCTTTTAATTTTATTGGTTATAGTTGTCATTTGTTCTAGAATTTTCGTTAATTTTGAATGGATAATGACGTTATCAGTTGTTCTTGGTTGTTTAACGTGAGTGGTGTTATGTTGTTACTGATGACTAAAGCTATTGAAAGTTTGTCATTTTATGATTTTTGTGATTTTCTTTCGATTTGATTGGCTATAGTTGTCATTTATTCTAGTAGAATTTTCATTAATTTTTAATGAATAATGACGTCCTGTTGTTCTTGGTTGTTTGACGTGAGTGGTGTTACATTGTAGATTTGTCTGCATTTGTCGAATGCGTATCATGCTTACGAAAGGACACTTTTCAGTGCCAATAATTTATTTTGTGTGCACAAGGTTGGAATTTTGAAGTAAGAGGGAAAGGAAGGAAACCGTGTTCTGAAATTTATCTATTAAATTTTCTGTCGATTTTGGTTTAGTTCTTTCGCTGGTGAAGAAGGATTGTGTTGAATGTTGAGAAGAAAACTGTTTTTCTGTGGGTTAAAGGAATTATTGACTGAAATTTCTGTAGAAGTTAAGGTGTAATAAGTGTTCAAAGAGAATTTCATTTAGTGTAAACACGTGGTTTATTTATGCAAAGTTGACTGTACGACAAAGTGTTGGTTTAGTTCTTTGTTACCTGCATGGTTTAAGTTTAGATTGCCTTAAAGCCTGTGTCATATACTTGAAGTGAAGAGGTTGTCGTTGAAGACTTCGATGAGAATTGAATTTTATTTGATAAGATAATAAATTATTATGTTTTGTGTTGTGTTTTAGTGATTTTTGGGAGTAAAGTGCGGACGAAAACTGCCAGAAAAGTACTACCAACTATGAAGTTCGAATGCCACGAAACGCCAAAAAAATCGAAGGCGAAAAATTAAATATATTTTCATTTTTTTTGGAGGGCTTGTTCTTCTTTAAAAATATGAATATATATTTGATTTTTCATCTTTGATTTTGTGATGTTTGGTGACATTTGAACTTCATAGTTGGCAGAACGTTTTTTGTAGTTTCGTCAGCCATGTTGGATTTTGCCAGTCTTCTAGGAAATTACCAAATCTTCTTATAAGCTGCTGCGAATTGTCTACAAGTGGGGTTGTCATTGTGCCCCCCATGAGATCTTATAGTACCAAAAAATAATTCTATGTGGTCCTGTGGTTAAATTTCAGTACTGGGTTGGATCCATTGACATATTTTTCAAATATTGAAATAGCTGACTTTAAACCAGCTATAATTCCGACAAACCCAGTTTTTCGAGAGGATTGCACAAGAAGAGTGCCATTGGCCAGTTTTAATGCTGTGATGTAAGTGAATATTATATATTAATATAACGTAACCCATAATGGTTAGGTAATAGGTCTACATACTATTATATGGAACCCATTCATTATACATAAATGTAACAATATAATGCTTACATATGAAAGGTCACGGCATTTCCTAAAGATTTTGGTTTAGCTGTTACACCACACACGCATCAACTAACCATTATTAAAATTTGGATAAGACATTTAAATTTCGCCATGTGAAATAACAGCCTGTGGCAAAATTAAATACTTGGCGGTAGTTCGCGGAGAATTATGGGACAAAAGGTGCAGTTTGACGTCACATCCGTCCCATCGCTTGCAAGCATTTCCCCTTGGATCGCTCTCTCCTTCTTTTTTATCCTCTAAGGTTAAGACGATTACTCTCACTACATCTCGCCAAAATGTAAAAAAATGTAAAAAAATTGTACAAAATTGTAAAAATTGTACAAAATTACTAAATTGTAAAACTATAAAAATTTGTAAAAATTGTAATTGTAATATTGTAAAATGTTGACATGTTCCACATCTTAAAGCTTCATTGCTCATGTAAGATCTATGGAATAAAATAAATTAATGAATGAATGAACTTACGTATTTGTTGACATTAACTTCGACGGTCAACATGGACACGGAGCATTTGATTTGTGTTGTGGAATGTTACCGTACGCAACCGATGATAACAAATACCCTGCGTACGACTTGCCGGCGCAAAACACAGTTCGAAAGAGGTTATGGTAGCACACAGACCGTACAGACCACCATCTGTTGCTACGACGTTCAAGTTATACCGTACACGTTCTCAAGTTCAGATTGAAGAACGCCTTAAATAATAGGCAACTTCTCTAACATATAAAATGAAACTCGCTTCAAATCGGTGACCCAACAACAGTGACGTCATGACACACTTTGAAGTGAACACCCAGTATATTTCCAATATATGACCGAATTTAAGTATAAAAATTTAGGGTTATGTTCAGAAAGGTGTGTTCTTTCATATGAGACTAAAAAGAAAAAATCTAAAATTTTGACACTGGCTGGTGTATGAGCCCCCTTCAGATCTAAATGCTACGGTGGAAGATCGAGTGACAAATTCATAACAACTGATTGCGGATTATTGACACTTGACTCTATTAGAAGGTGGTGATGAAGTCAGGTTTTCCCCGAATAAAAACAAACCTCTCCGATGAAGGGGTCATTGTTGTTACTCCACCGTATCTGCATGATGGCAAATTAACAGCTGAAGAAGTCGAAACTAAGTTCGAATTCATGTCGAAAGGTGCATTCAGCGAATTAAAAATGTAAATAACATTTTACACAAACTATCAATCGCACTGCTTCCGCATGTTGATGTTGTTTAGTCAACTATTCGAAGACAAGTCTGAACCTCACAGGTGATACCAACAAGGCATCACTTATGGGGCAATTAGACTAGGAGATCATGGAGTACTGTGGCCAGTTCCTTTCCCCCTCCATTGCATACATCGCCGACTAGCTACATATTACACTAGTCAGACTTCAGATGCATACAAACAATAATTGTTCTTTCTCTGAAACATATAGTCAAGTGATATGTACTGCCTGATAATAGATGTGCATATCAGCCAGAACCTCAACCAGAGGTAGTAGGTTGATGATATTGTTCATGTGTGTTGTATTTTAACGAATTTGCAGTCGCCCATTATTCAGGAAGTGTAATTGAGACTACTTTTAGAATTAAATCACATTAAATGTAATTTATAGAGAAATTATACACATATAAATGTTACACACGTCATGACATCAAATATAAGTATATCAATGTTTTCGTAATATGACTGTTCTCCTCATTCAGTGATCTGAAATCTGATTTAAATGCCAAACAAGAACATTGATTCAGTATTTAAGGAACTCTATAGTTACATTTTTACACTCCTCTAGCAGTACCGTAATTTCCCATAACTAAGGTCCAGGCACCCAACTATGGTCCAAAACGCATTATGTACTACTTAGTCCCCCAAGAGTTCGGTGTTTGCCATTTAAGGCGCCACTGTGATGGAATTATGTTCCCCATAGATGCTTCTATCTACCATTACACGTGGCAATGATATGGATGCTTAACAAGGTCAGTGTGCATCGTTCTATTGAATGTGTGAAGACACGAAATCATTCAGTTTGTGATTGTCTGTTTTACTAAGCTCTCCTCTGTAGAACTGGTACGTTATAGGTATATGATTCTTTGTACTTAACCCTTCAGTACTCGCGTGGATTACAATAGTAATCCACTGATATTTAATCCTGTATTACGTCACCGCCTGCAGCACTGCGTAGCTGAGCGTCAATGCAATTTCTCGTCACAGTCTAAGTGAGGCATTACTGGTGTTTAGACGTATTTGTCGCAACGCTTTGGAAAGTTATACGGAGTTTTATCAAGTTATACGCAGTTTTTCCGAGTGGATTACCATTGTAATCCACGCGAGTACTGACGTCAGTTTCTTGCTCAGGTAAGTGAAATAGTTTTTATATGGTTATGAGTGATGCAATGCAGGAACTTTATGAAAAAAGTGTGTGATATCGTTCAATCCTCTTTGTAGTTGGCTCCAATGGGTACGGAAAATACAAGCAATATTTGCAAGTGGCTAGATGAAGATCTGGATGTTGGCATTGAAAATGAAAGTGATGATGAAAGCAACAAAGAAGATCTTTTGAATGAAGTTCACGATTCTAATTCAGAACAAGACAATGAGGAGGAGGATGATGATTATGGTGATGGTGATGAAAGACTAATGTCTATAAATGATGGAAACTGCTATACGGGAAGAGACAACACTACAATTTGGCAGGAAGAACCAGTATCTCTACGAGGGAGAAGAAGAGCACAAAATATAGTGATTCATTTACCGGGCCCTAAAAGAGCTGCAAAAAATGCGCGGACACACACAGAGTGTTTTGACTGCTTTATTGATCAGACAATAATCAATGTAATAGTAAGGTGTACTAATATTTATATTGAAAAAGTGAAGCGTAATTACGGACGTGACAGAGATTGCAAATTAACAAATGACGTTGAAATTCGAGCACTCTTAGGTATTTTGTATCTTGCCGGTGCTTTGAAATCGGGAAGACTGAACGTAAGAGAACTATGGGATAAAAATGGAACAGGTATAGAGTCAATTTACCTGACTATGACCTACAATAGATTCCAATTTTTGTTACGATGTCTACGCTTTGATAACATTCATGACAGGAAGGAAAGGAAAGAAATTGATAAACTGGCTGCTGTACGTGAAGTGTTCGAGTTATTTGTTCAGAATTCACAAAGGTGCTACATTCCAAGCGAATATGTAACTATAGACGAGCAGTTGGTTGCATTCAGAGGACGATGTCCCATGAAAGTGTATATACCTACTAAACCAGCAAAATATGGGATCAAAATTTTTGCTATGGTGGATGTGAAAACATATTACACTCATAACTTGGAAATTTATGCTGGTATTCAACCAGATGGTCCATTTCACCAAAGTAACAGTGCACATGCAGTGGTGAAGAGGCTGGTTCATCCCATCAAAGGAACCGATAACTGGTTCACGAGCATACCTCTGTGTTTAGATCTTCTAGAAAATGACAAAATTACACTTGTAGGAACCTTGAAAAAAACAAAAGAGAAATCCCTCCTCATTTCACAACTACTCAAGACAGGGAAGTTAACAGTACTTTGTTTGGATTCAATGAAAACTGCACAATTATTTCGTATGTACCAAAGAAAAACAAAACAGTGTTAGCATTATCAACCATGCATTATGATAAGGCAATGGATGAGGAAACAGGAGGAAGCCAGAAGCCTGAAATAATATCTTTCTATAATAGAACTAAATGTGCTGTGGATGTCCTGGATCAGTTATGCTCAGCCTATGATGTAAGCAGAAATTCACGCCGCTGGCCTCTGACTATTTTCTTTGACTTACTAAGCATAGCAGGTGTCAATGCTCTTGTTGTTTATTCTGCAAACAAACAAAAAATTCTACGGAAAAACTTCCTAAAAACCCTTGCTCTGGACCTAATGAAGCCACTAATTTCCGAGCGTATCACCCAACAGACAATTCCAAGAGAAATAAAGAGAAGAGGAGAGCAACTGTTAGGCATTCCACAAACAGGTCAAGAAGAAGGAACACGGCCAGAAGGTATTGGTAGGTGCTACATGTGTGGTAGAACAAGAAACAAGAGCACAAGACAGTCTTGTTCCCAGTGCTTGAAGAGAATTTGTCCTACTCATTCTGATGTAATTTGTTTGAACTGTGTAGAAGAAATGCATAGGCCTACTCAGATAATTGAATCAGATGTAGATTAGACTCACGTGTGTAAAGTGTGAAATGCAAACATAAACATGAAAGTGCATCAATATCCTTCTTACAATACACAAAAACATCTGTAAAATATTACAAGTGAAGTGAGAATGATTGTTACATCCCTGAATTTTTTCATTGCTACACCCCTGAGTGAGGTATTCGGTTATCAAATATGACGTAAGTAAGGTCAGCAGTAGTGAACTTGCGTTTCCCGTGGGAGAGATTAAGAGAGATCAAGAGTTCAGATGACCTTCAAACATCGAGTGAGCAACAATGCTAGATAACCTACATAATTATGATGATAGTGAACTAACTCATAACTATGATGCAACAATAAATTATGACTCAAAGACACGACCAGTGTTGAAATATTATGCAAACATGTCACTTGAATGCAATTTGTGTACTATCCATTTCATTATTAATATTTATATTTAATACGTTCCGTTATGCGTACCATATCTATTCTTATTACTGTAATAACTGAAAACAATATATTTCTTAACATTTAAATCTAATTCCAATGTTTAAACCTTGTCTGTAAACAAAAACAAATGTGGATTACCATTGTAATCCAGGTGAGTACTGGCGTTACGGATTTTAACGCGAGTAACGAAGGGTTAAACCTGGCTATATAGTGTTTACTTTCACGTAATAATTAGACTGGCAGAGTTTAAAGGACTCTGGGTGAAAAATGTTTAACTTCATGGCTAGAAGTCAGTCCTCAACTATGTACCACAATTTTTCGTGGACCATAGTTGTATTTCATTTTGAAAAATTTGTTTCAATAAAATGTGATCAATGTGATTATTTACTTCTGCAAATACGGTATCTCAGTATATTCTAAAACACCATTTAACATTATAATCAAGTAAACAAAGAAACAGGCTGTTCCAGCATCAATGGTACTAGCACGAATGATGGTCCGGTAAAACGAAAACTTCAGGGTAGAAGGAAAACAACCGTCCCTGTGAGTGACTATGAGAGCGATGAAATTGAATTGGATACAGATTATGATTCAATTTCAGAATTACAAGAGAAGTGGAGATTCAAAGGATCGAAATAAGCCTAATGAATGTAGTTCTCAGTACGATAAATAAACATTATCAGTGAATTTATTTGCATAATATTTTGCTAAGAATGTGTTAGTTTATTGTGATACCGTACTTTTGTTCTTTGATATACACTCACCTGCAAAAAAAAACCGGGCCAACTACATTTTCTTTAAAATTTTTTTTAAATTGTAGGATTTTTTAAATAATTGTAGGTATGCGAGGTTCATTTAGTTATTCACTTATTTTGTGATACGTAACAATGTAATACTAAATACGTAATAGCCAACAATGATCTGAAAAGAAGATTCGTTCTTCTTGTAATATTGTGTGTAAACTTCTCGGACTCATTTCGAGCTAAGCTGAAGATGTCTACAGACTGGTAAGCTCTTTTGAGGCAGTATTGGAGTACTTCATTGTATACAAATGTCCCTAAGTCCTACCGATTCAGCAAAAGTGGTTGCATTGATAGAAGGTGGGAATAGTCAGCGTTATGTGGCTGCAGTTCTTGGGATTCCTCGATCGACCGTACAACGATTGTACCATCGCTTTCGAGAGACAGGAGGTTATTCCAGGAGACCCGGTTCAGGGAGAAAACGAGTAACTTCGGCTCGTGACGACCATTTTATTGTCCTAAACACATTAAGAAATCGCCATTCCACAGCTATTGAGACCAGAAGAGCCTTCCAAAAAATAAGACAAGTTAACGTGAGTGAGAGAACTGTAAGAGGACGTCTGGATGAATTTGGGCTGATTCAAGAAGACCAGCTAAAGGTCCAGAATTGCTCCAGCAACATCATGTTGAACGATTACGTTTTGCTCACAATAATGCTAATTGGAACCTGGGGGAGTGGCGACGAGTCACAGATGAATCGAGATTTAGTTTACAGGTGGACGTGAAGGAAGGAGAAGATTCCTCTTCATGTCCCTTCAGTTCAAGTGTCAGTTTCCAAGTTGGATCAGTAATGGTATGGGGTGGCATTTCGTATGAAGCTCACACAGAGCTTGTTTTAATTAATGGAGGTGCTTTAACTGCTCCAAGATACATCGAAGAGGGTCTAATTGAACATGTGGTACCATATTCCCCACTTATTTTTTGAAAAGTTCCTTTTATTGCATGACAATGCTCGCCCTCAGGCTACAAGAATCGTGGATGAGTTCCTTCACGCCGTTGGATTGAATACGATGGCATGGCCAGCAAGAGGTCCTGATATAAACCCTATTGAACATGTGTGGGGACTGCTAGGGAAGCAAGTTAGAAATCGTATAGCTCCTTACAGCAACTTACAGCAGCTCCGAAATGTTCTAAGTAAAGAATGGAATAGAATCGACCAGACTGACATCCAGAATCTGATCGAAGGGTTTAATCGGCGAATGATAACAGTCATACAGTCACGAGGAGGTAATACCCGCTATTACAAACATCTGGGTGGTCGCAAAATCAGTTGCAGATTTGGAAGAAAATTGATATAATTTGTAAGGTTTTACACCTTTTAATTATATCCAATGTTTGGCGTAGAAAATAATAGCACAAATCATAATGAATAAGTTTTTTTTTTTCTGGGAAGCAATGTTTTCTTCATTTTTCATAAAGGATTTTCTGATTCTCACCTCATAAAAAATTGAGAAACTTTAGGTGGCCCGGTTTTTTTGCCGGTGATTGTAGTTGTTCATTATTGCAGAAAAATGACTTTCAGATTTCACTTGTTTATTGAGTGTTTATGTAATGTGTACTAATAAAAAGAATCCATGTACTTTTCATTTATTTTTAATATTTTTGTGCTAGATTATGTTTCTACCCTTAAATTTGAAACTCAATGTATTGATTTACGAATAATTACAGCTCCAGCTATAGTACATTCATGCTTTGAAGCATGAATATATGAGTGGACCATAGTTGGGCAACTCAGAATACAACTACGTACCAATGCTTATTATTTTTTTAACACTTGTAATTAAATAATTTCAAACACATATGCCAATATTTATTTAATATAAACTTACAAGAGTCCGAAGCCAAAATTTCACTTAATCTGGATGAATAGTACTGAATATACAAAGAAAAGTGTGACAAATGTGAACCATAGTTAGGGGAAACTACGGTACTAAACTTTCCACTGTGTGTATTAAATAATTAAACACATATTTACGGTCAGATTACACTTCAGTACTGTTTTCTGCAGTAGCGGCTGGTGGTCAAAATAATGAGTGTGCTACAATTTCTATATTGGCCTACTGTATACACTTATATGTATTTATCTTAATTTGAGACTCGCCTAGTGACGAAATATGAAATCCATACGACGTTCCTTCCTACTGCAGAACCTGTCAATTACCCTGGTGTTAAACCCTCCATCTTGGACATCATACTCTTTTCTATTGACAGTGTTACTTCACAGAATGGATCCTGTGAATTGTTGGAGGCTATGTATCGTAACAATTGAACAGCTCCATCTATATTCCGGAAGGCAGGTGTTCCGTATAGAACTCAAAGTTGTGTCTTTAACACTCTTTTGTTCAGCACAGTATAGCTGTTGACAGCAACTTCAAGTTAGCGTTCAGGAAAATTAGGCTATCCAAAAATTTCCAGAAAATTTGCTGTTTAACAATTTTGTTGCATCTAGGTAGCTTAAAGACTGGAAACGGTGAGTAGTTTTCTGAATTATACGGTCACATACTTCCTTGGCTTCAGTTTTCTGGGATTCCATTCTCCGTCGCTTGCCGACTGATTCAGGAGGAACCTCAAAAACCAGGTAGACGGCAGCAGCAGTCGGACACTTGAATTACCAAATACATTGTACATAGTTCCGAGTTCCTCCACAAACAAGCATTCTCTCGTTACGCTTTACTTTTGCAATCTCCAAGCTGTGTTGTGCTGAAGCTGAGTACAGCACTTCCCCGCGTAAAAATAGCCAATCAGGGCAGTGATTTCAGCTTCGCACATGCGCATTAATTGTCTACATTCTCATGTAGAGTTTTGAGTAGCACATTGTACCCCCTGAGGCACCAAAGAGCTAAGAGCGAAGACTAAACACTCTATAACGCGTCATGAACATAACCACGGGAAATTGTCAAATGGCAGATCAGATACTATGGTGGTATTACAAATACATTATTTGAGAAAATATTATCATTGTGCTGTAGCACTGTAGCACAGAGGGACGGGCTGCCACTGGTTTTCTGCTTTCAGTATTCTACGTAAAGGACGTGGAATATTAATTAAGTCGTCTAATTTTAAAAGAGAAGCCGTCACGACGAATCTTAGTTCTTTTTTCGGGAATAGGTCATTAATACTCCTTCCCTTAGAATATTTATCTTTTCCTACAGGAACTGTCTAATTTGTTCATTATTAACGTAATAAAGAAGCTCAGCTACATGTTTACATGAGTTTCCAAGTCCTCCCGGGCAAGGGCAAGTCCTAGTAATAAGATTTATTTCACCGTCAATGTATAAAAAATCGATTAGAGAAAAATCACGAATAATAAAGTAGTAATAATAATAATTAATAATAATAATAATAATAATAATAATAATAAATCATAAAGTATTGCAGTATAAACTTTGGGGACATGCAGTTACTTCAAGAGATACTTAATAAGGTGGATGAGTAACAGACGTTTGCCGGACTTCTGCTTTTAATAAAGAAAAATCACTCCTCTTCATTTCTTTTACATTATTCACATGTCCATTAATAAATATATTGTTTCTTTTCATTAGTTTGGGACAAGAAAATATCAAATAATAGACATTAAAACTGAACATGTCCACTTGACTATGCCATTAGGAAAGTTTCGGGATAACAGGCAGGGTTTGGAATTGAACGGGCTACATCAGCTTCTTGTCTATGCAGATGACGTGAATATGTTAGGAGAAAATACACAAACGGTTAGGGAAAACACGGGAATTTTACTTGAAGCAAGTAGAGCGATCGGTTTGGAAGTAAATCCCGAAAAGACAAAGTATATGATTATGTCTCGTGACGGGAATATTGTACGAAATGGAAATATAAATATTGGAGATTTATCCTTCGAAGAGGTGGAAAAATTAAAATATCTTGGAGCAACAGTAACAAATATAAATGACACTCGGGAGGAAATTAAACACAGAATAAATATGGGAAATGCCTGTTATTATTCGGTTGAGAAGCTTTTGTCATCTAGTCTGCTGTCACAAAATCTGAAAGTCAGAATTTATAAAACAGTTATATTACCGGTTGTTCTTTATGGCTGTGAAACTTGGACTCTCACTTTGAGAGAGGAGCAGAGATTAAGGGTGTTTGAGAATAAAGTTCTTAGGAAAATATTTGGGGCTAAGAGGGATGAAGTTACAGGAGAATGGAGAAAGTTACACAACGCAGAGCTGCACGCATTGTATACTTCACCTGACATAATTAGGAACATTAAATCCAGACGTTTGAGATGGGCAGGGCATGTAGCACGTATGGGCGAATCCAAAAATGCATATAGAGTGTTAGTTGGGAGGCCGGAGGGAAAAAGACCTTTGGGAAGGCCGAGACGTAGATGGGAGAATAATATGAAAATGGATTTGAGGGAGGTGGCATATGATGATAGAGACTGGATTAATCTTGCTCAGGATAGGGACCAATGGCGGGCTTATGTGAGGGCGGCAATGAACCTCCGGGTTCCTTAAAAGCCAGTAAGTAAGTAAGTAAGTACTTGTTGATTCCTGATTGTTGCTTAATTGATATTACAGCCTGGTTCATTGTGAATCGTTTAACATCACTGCGAAAGTTCTATCGCTTCCCATCTCGAGTTAGACTGCTTCGACTACCGCGCGACCTGCCAAATTGTGCTTCAATTTCCTCCCTCTCACGTATCGCTACATGACGTCACCCATCCCAACTCAAGGTCACGTTAGATACATTGATCCTTCGTCTGCCGATCGCCATTTACTTCATTGAAATATGTCGCGTAGTTTACAAATTACAGACGACAATGTGTCAGTCGAATTTCTGAGGTGGCACCCTTGTACTGGATCGAATTTATATATGTATTCACATCAAAAGACAGGAGATAATTTTATGAGATTGCTTGAAGTCTTTAAAATGCCGTCCCGTATAACTATCACTATGTCGTACGGAACCCTTCAATTTTGTGTTTCGCTTCGTATTTTGTTTCTTAATTTCTCCTAATGATCCCACATACTAGGGTAAACATCGATAATTTCGTGATAATTTTATGAAAGTTAGTTTAAAATGCAAATGTGTAAATATTTTCTTATTCCGATTTTTCCATCTAAGAGACGATAATGTGCTGTACAAATCTGCAGACATAAAAGATTGGATACTTTTTTGAACAATTGTCAAAAACCACTTTTATAACTTAAGCTATTTGGTTGGTTATTTCGTGATAACCTTCGTAATTTCGTGATATTATATTGACTATTTCGTTTATATGACGTCATTCCACTTTCGACCAATGAAGTGTAATGAAATTTTGAATTCCAACCAATCACAGTCAGACTTTGCGATAATTTCTGCAGCTAGATTTATCGCTATCAATTTATCGCATAGTCATTCTTTTGTTTAGTCGTTGTCGCCAACTGTTTCCCCGTAAATTGATGATCATGAATCCATTAAGATGCAACTACACGGTTAAACTTTTCTTTCAACTTTAAAGCAATGAATGCAAGATTGATATTTAATATTAATTAATATATTTACGCAGTGAAGACCATGTTCAAAACGGCGCACCATGTAGACAAAAATCTTTATGCATCTTAATTGAACGTACCTTTTAAACTTGATTCTTTCAATATTCTTCCCAGATTGCACGCATACGCGATTGGAATATTGAACTGTGTAGATGCAGCTTTAGTTCCGTTACACACTATAGCGAGAATGCGCTTGTCGAGCTATAAAAAATGTTTTCGTGTAGCTGCCTTTCGTATGGCGTAATAAAATTCGTGTTTTAATTAGGCCTATCTATACAGAGATGGCTTCACTGTGTAGCAACATGTCTCGCTGTGAATACTTAAGCATTGGTATATAGCTGTCCCCACTGTTATTGTTAAATTAAATTATAATTTCAGCAGATAATGAAAATGTATTTGTTATAATAATAAGAGAAAAGTACAGTACATGTAATTAACATTGTTAAACCTGTATTTCGCTTTTCGCAATTGGCATTACTGAATAATAACATCGAATTCCTTTATTGCAATAATCGATATTCATCTACGAGTATTTCAACTTCACAATGTCTGAATAGGTTAAGTATTCGTTAATATACAAGTATTAACATTCTGTGATCGAATTTTAGGGATATATTATTTAAATTTATATTTTATTCACGAAATAGTCCTAATAAATGCCACTCGAGATCTGAGATTTCCCAGATAAATCCACTCGCTTCGCTCGTTGATTTATCGGCAGATCTCAGACCTCTCGTGACATTACTACAGACAATTTCGTGAGAGACAGAAGAATTGTGGAAAAATTCATTAAAGTCAAATGAAATTATCATTTGTTGTTACAAGGCTTCAAACATAGTAATTCCGGCTAATATTCATAGCAAGAAAACATAGAAATACATATCAACACATAATAATAATAATGAAATCAAAGTAAAAATTGAAATTGAAAAGGGATCTTCTTTGCCCTGAAAGGGTGAACACTTTTATTACGGAGTTTACTATGTATTACGAGGCTCACTACAAAAGTAATGCACATTTATTCAAAAATTACATTATTACCCTACATTGCTATTTTCACACAATGCAGATACATCCTTTAGGAACAAAATGTCACTTTTCCACATAATCCCTGTCCCTTTCAACTGCCTTACGCCACCTAGGAACGAGGACCTGTAGACCAGCACGGTAGAAGTCTGGATTAACACGTCTGAGCCACTCTTTAGTAGCGTGCACGAGGGAGTCATCTTCTAACCTCGTTCCTCGAAGGGATCCTTCAGTTTACCAAAGAAATGGTAATCGCATGGTCCCAGATCAGGACTGTAAGGCGGTTATTTCAGTGTTGTCTATATGAGTTTTCTGATCTGGTCTGTGGTCTTGTGACTGACATGTGACCGTGCGTTGTCGTGCAATAGCAGAACATCCTGCTTCTCCCGATGTGGTAGAACAATATTCATTCGAGCTTGAAGTTTCTTGAGAGTTGCCACATACGCGTCAGAATTAATGGTGGCTCCGTGTGGTATGATGACCACAAGCAAGAATCCTTCTGAATCGAAAAATACAGTAGCCATAAACTTTCCTGCCGAAGGCACAATTTTGAATTTCTATTTCATTGGTAAATTTGCATGATGCCACTCCATTGTCTGCCTCTTTGTCTCCTCCGGTTCAAAATGATGGAGCCATGTTTCATCTCGTGGCACAATTCTTGCAAGTAAGTCATCTCCACCATTCGCATACTAGTCCAAACGTTCTCTGCGCACTGTTTCTCGAGTTTCTTTGTGGACTTTTGTCAACATCCTCGGAACCCAACTGGCACAAAACTTTCTAAACCATAATGCTCAACAAAATTTCGCCTCAAACAGCTAAGATTTCTATCAGTAAAGCTAAGCCTATATGGCGACTGCAGGTGTATCTAAAATTCCAAAAACATTTTGTAAAATTTCATTAACATACAATAAATCATTGTACCAAATATCATATGCTTACGTTCAGTAATAAGCCTGTAATGCAATTATAAAGATCCATAAAATTTGTACGCCTGAAAAATCGACGCTAACTTGCTCTCTCCATACATAAAAGCTCACTGAAGCAGCTACAGAAAGTTGAAATCAATACAACTTTGAAATCTACATCGACATGGGGAACTATTAATAATGGAATTCCTCAAGGATCAATATTAGGTCCCCTACTTTTTCTAGTGTTTATAAATGATCTTGCCCCCCCCCCCAATAAAAGATGTAGGTCATCCCATATTATTTGCAGATGACACAAGTATAGTAATTACAGCCAATAACTCCAACACATTCCAATCTTCAACAGAGGAAATTCTCTTCAAAATATGTGACTGGTTCTCAGTCAATAAATTAGTATTAAATTGTAACAAAACTAACATAATTCAATTTAAATCCTGTCCAAATTCAACGTCGCAAATTTCTAGCGCAATAATTAACAATAGATCCCTATTAGAAACAACAACAACCAAATTTCTTGGCTTAAAAATCGATAATGTGTTAAATTGGAAAAATCATATTAAAAAAATTACCCCCAAACTAAATTCAGCTTGTTTTGCTATTAGATCTATGCAAAAGATAGTAAATATCAATACCTTAAAAACAATATACTTTGCATACTTCCACTCGGTAATGAGTTTTGGAATAATATTCTGGGGAAATTCCACAGATAGTAACAATATATTTCTATTACAAAAAAGAATAATTAGAATAATAGTAGGTGCCAAATCTAGGGAATCAAAAAACTACAAATAATGCCCATGGCTTGTCAGTATATCTTTTCATTAATAGTCTTCCTCGTATGTAATCGTGAAAACTTTGTAACTAATTCAACAGTTCATAGCATAAATACACGTCAAAAAAATGACTTTCATACTCCATCGGCAAGTCTATCGTGCTATCAAAAAGGAGTGCGTTATATGGCAGTAAAATTTTTAATAGCCTCCCTATCGATATAAAAAATGAAACTCAAAACATAAAATTATTTAGGGCCAAATTAAAGAAGTACCTAATTTCTCACGCCATCTATTCTGTAGGTGAATTCATGACATTTAATAACACTTCATGAAATTGATACTAAAACTATGTGTTGTACTAGTAGACTATATTGTAAATCTCGTCTGTATATATTTCATCTAGACTGTGACTATAAATTAAGATTTTATAATAGTATTAAGTTTTTTGACTTGTTCCATATTCTAGCTGTAAGCATGTATGAATACCATGGAATGTTAATAAATACAATACAATACAATACAATACAATAGTCACACAAAGCGTTGCTGTATGTTTCTGGAAACCGGACAACATATGCAATCCCCTGGCGGAAATTTTAATCTCGTAACACCATTGGTTAGTTCACGAAAGAGCCAGGAAAAAGTATCACGAAATAACAACTGCCACGAAATTACCAATATTTACCCTACATCAAATAATTGTGGTGTAGACTCGGAATGTGGATTGTTCACCCCTGCATTAGTGGATTGAGCCTGATTCGGAAGCCGGATCGATAGCTTTTCCCGCCCCAGCGCCGGAGCACGCAAGTGGTTCAGTCGGGAAGTAGTATCATCTCGTAAGACTCGTAGTGCCGCAGGAGCCGGGGATGCTGTGATGCTGTCAACGCGATTCTGGGTGAGTAGCGATGGATATCTCTTCCAAGTTCTAGTTTTCGTGTCGCAAACAAACCCGCTTGTAATATCCCGTGTCTAGTGAAGGAACTAAAGCGATGTCTTCTTATTTCAACGAAGTAATTCCAAAGACACAATGCCCCGAGTTTCGTCTAGGAAAAGGACGGAGATGCTGCTTCCCGTATTTTTGTCACTATCATCATAAACTGAATTATTGTAATGGATTTAAAACTTATGAAATAAATTGCTATTAAAATGACCGCATAAAATCTATACTAATAATAAATCTGTAGCCGAAATTTTTCTGGTAATTTTCGATTTTCCAAAAATAATTGGTCCTAACATATATAATTAACCATCCTGAAACCGAAAATCGCTTTTTTGAAATTTTTGTTTGTATGTCTGTCTGTCTGTCTGTCTGTCTGTCTGTCTGTCTGTATGTTTGTTACCTTTTCACGCGATAATGGCTGAACGGATTTCGATGAAAATTGGAATATAAATTAAGTTCGTTGTAACATAGATTTTAGGCTATATGGCATTCAAAATACATTATTTAAAAGGGGGGTTATAAGGGGGCCTGAATTAAATACATAGAAATATCTCGCTTATTATTGATTTTTGTGAAAAATGTTACATAACAAAAGTTCCTTTAAAAATCATTTGCGATAAGTTTTATTCCTTGAAAAATTTTGATAGGACTGATATTTAATGAGATAAATGAGTTTTAAAATTAAAATAACTGCCATCTAAGGCCGTGTAATGAATTAAAAAACAAATGACTTCGTCTATAAGGGGCCTTGGAGAGCAACAATCGAAAGCTATGAAAGATAGCCTACAGATAATGTTTCTGTGTTTGTATGAAGTAATATCTTAAGCTAAATTAACCGATTTGTATAATTAATTATTAATTCACCATTGGAAAGTGCAGTTTCTCTAGATGGACATAATAATATGTTATTACAGTAACTTCTGAGTGAATCGAGGACAGGTAAGATTAAAATAGCTTCTTATGCACAGAAAACCTGATAGGCTATTCCGTACATTCGTTTCCTGTATTTCCTAAAATAATTTTTATGACCAAATGAGTGGTCTCTGGGTCAAAATGATCGCATTTTAATTATGCAAATACAATTTAAATTAAGTAACATAATAAACGATTTATCCTTATATCAAACACGAATGTTCCCTGGATAAAATGTCCTATTTTAATTATGTAATTACTTTATATTTATTTCTAATGGGTGCAGCGGAGCGCATGGGTACGGCTAGTATAGGTAATAAAAATTGAAATAAATTAAAAATTACACACGCTTGAAACGATAGATTTCACTGTACATTCAGTGCAAATATAAAAACAAATTGTTTTAAAACACAATTTTTTTTATTACTTTTACAAATCTAGCTGCTTTTAGTCTAATTCCGGATAGGAAATTTCAGTTTTATCTCCCTTCCATAGGAACCGTGTATTTATATGCTTTAGCCTATATTGAGTTCGTATATTGTCGTTTTAAGTCGTGACCTTTCTCCATTCTAGTCATATGATTAAAGGATCCCACCTATATCTTTAATATGTGCACTAAATAAATTCTTCAGGAAGGAAAATGCAAGACCAATATTGAAATAATTAATTATGATTATTATAGACAGACTTCAATTATTATTATTATTATTATTATTATTATTATTATTATTATTATTATTATTATTATTATTACTATTATTACTTACTTAAAATGGCTTTTAAGGAACCCGACGGTTCATTGCCGCCCTCACATAAGCCCGCCATCGGTCCCTATCCTGTGCAAGATTAATCCAGTCTCTATCATCATATCCCACCTCCCTCAAATCCATTTTAATATTATTCTCCCATCTACGTCTCGGCCTCCCCAAAGGTCTTTTTCCCTCCGGTCTCCCAACTAACACTCTATATGCATTTCTGGATTCGCCCATACGTGCTACATGCCCTGCCCATCTCAAACGTCTAGATTTAATGTTCCTAATTATGTCGGGTGAAGAATACAATGCGTGCAGTTCTGTGTTGTGTAACTTTCTCCATTCTCCTGTAACTTCATAACACTTAGCCCCAAATATTTTCCTAAGCACCTTATTCTCAAACACCCTTAACCTATGTTCCTTTCTCAAAGTGAGAGTCCAAGTTTCACAACCATACAGAACAACTGGTAATATAACTGTTTTATAAATTCTAACTTTCAGATTTTTTTGACAGCAGACTGGATGATAAGAGCTTCTCAACCGAATAATAACAGGCATTTCCCATATTTATTCTGTGTTTAATTTCCTCCCGAGTATCATTTATATTTGTTACTGTTGCTCCAAGATATTTGAATTTTTCCACCTCTTCAAGTGATAAATTTCGAATTTTTATATTTCCATTTCGTACAATATTCTCCTTACGAGACATAATCATATACTTTGCCTTTTCGGGATTTACTTCCAAACCCATCTCTTTACTTGCTTGCAGTAAAATTTCCGTGTTTTCCCTAATCGTTTGTGTATTTTCTCCTAACATATTCACGTCATCCGCATAGACAAGCAGCTGATGTAACCCGTTCAATTCCAAACCCTCTCTGTTATCCTGGACTTCCCTAATGGCATACTCTAGAGCAAAGTTAAAAAGTAAAGGTGACAATGTATCTCCTTGCTTTAGCCCACAGTGAATTGGAAACACGTCTAACAGAAACTGACCTATACGGACTCTGCTGAATGTTTCACTGAGACACATTTTAATTAATCGAAATAGTTTCTTGAGAATACCAAATTCAATAAGAATATCATATAAAACTTCTCTCTTAACAGAGTAATTATTATTTATTACCTTTCAGGAGGCAGAGACGTAGATGGGAAGATAATATTAAAATGGCCACCGGCTTAGCTCAACCTGCCTGTCAATCAGGAGATGTGCTCGGACGCGGGTTCGATTCCCGCTTGGGCCGATTACCTGGTAGAGTTTTTTCCGAGGTTTTCCCCAACCGTAAGGCGAATGTTAGATAATATATGGCGAATCCTCAGCCTCATCTCGCCAAATATCATCTCGCTATCATCAATACCAACGACGTAAAATAGTTTATACAGCGTCGTTAAATAACCAACAAAAAATATTAAAATGAATTTGAGGTAAGTGGAATATGACAGTAGGGACTGGATTAATCTTGCTCAGGATGGAGACCGATGGCGGGCTTATGTGAGGGCGGCAATGAATCTCCGGGTTCTCTAAAAGTCATTTGTAAGTAAGTAACTGCTACTGCTACTGCTACTACTACTGCTACTGGTACTGCTACTGCTACTGCTACTGCTACTGCTACTGCTACTACTACTACTACTACTACTACTACTACTACTACTACTACTGCTGCTGCTGCTACCTGAGCCTATTTTTGTGGTATATCCGGATTTTTAATCCAATCGTAGGATCACATCTCATATCTCCTTTTCATTACGCACACTAAGTGTTCGTAATAATTTATTTAGCTTCTTCCTTTCTATATATATATAATAGTACATTATGCAACGAGCCTATAATGATAGTAATTAAGAATCGAGTATGGATATTTATGAAACGAGCGCAAGCGAGTTTCATAATTTTCATACGAGCTTCTTAATTGCCATTATATGCGAGTTTCATACGACTTTTTATGCTCGACCATATTTCTAACTTGAAATTACCGGTATTCAGATGTATACATTTTATTTGTATCTGACAAGATCGGAAGTGACCTTGTTCTAGGTCGTGAATTGTGATATGTGCGCAGACGCGAAAGTATTGATTTTTTTCCGAGGAACAATAATGTCATTGACCTTGACGTAGTCCCGTTAAACTTGATAACATTATAATATTATAACCTTGATTATTGAATGCGACATTGAAAAACGAGATGACAAATTGAATTTATTTGAATATTATTTACAATTAACGCTAATTATTATAGTAACAGAACATAACCTTCTGCGACAGTATTGGATTTCCAGCCTCCGTGACTTTTCGCTAATTCTCTTTCGATTGCATATCCGAGAATAATCGATACTTGCGGTTTTATAACGGTACAAAGCTGACTTGTCATTTGCTGAACACATGTAAGCTGAGTTATCATTGGCTGAAGACCTGTACTTTAATGACATGCATTAAAGGACTGCTACCAGGTGTATAATTACCACATTTCGGCATGGTCGAGCATAAAATAATAAAAACGGTAACATGTACAAAAAAACATACCGCGGTGATTATAGCATAGGCCTAATCATAATATAGGTTACAGTTCTTTGAGATACGTTTTTTGAGTTACGGGAAATACTGTTATTTTAATAATAATAATAATAATAATAATAATAATAATAATAATAATAATAATAATAATAATAATAATAATAATAATTATTATTATTATTATTATTATTATTATTATTATATAGTGATAATAATTGTATGTTATACAGGGTCCGGCATTTGGTTCTGACGAGTTTCAACATGCTGTTGTAAAGGGACTATAAGGTTTAAAAATTAAAAAATAACACAGTATGTAGCTTGAATAATGCAATTTATTGGAATGTCTTCATTTTTTTTAAATTACACATTTCAAGTGATCCCCTTGGTATCTTATGACCTGTTGTAATCTTACACGAAAATTGTTCACGACACTTTGCAATAGACCTGGGGTTTCGTTGATTTCCTCCACTTCAGTCTGTATCCTGGATAGAGTGTGTCCCCACAAAAGGAAGTCACTAGCTGATAGATCTGGGGATCGAGCCGGCCAGTTGATATCTCCAAACCGAGAAATTATGCGTCCTGGGAAGAAATTTCTCAACAATCACAGTGTGTCCCTGGCAGTATGGGCCGTAGTCAGGGATGTAGCGGAGGTGGAGCGGAGCGACGCTCCGGCACTGTGCACGAAGGTGGAGCGGAGCTCCGGCACTGATTTGGAATTTTAAAATCTTTTTTTACATCACAATACTTTCCCAGCTAACGATATCTTAGATAATGTCAGAATATTTAGTAATTATTAGACTTCGTGGAATTGCCACGAGAATCGTACGGTTTACTACGCACGCGGTATAGACTGTATGAGAAAGGGACGTGCAACGGATGGAGTATGCCTCTGATGTAAATACTGAGCAGTATACTGCGGTTACAATAAAACCTGTATCCTGCATTCAAGAAATATAATGAATGGTCATCGAAATAGGAAATGTCTAAACATGTAAATACACAATTATTTTGTAGTGAGATATATTAACTCTTAAAATTTAATGTAAGATACTCACATCGTCCTTGAATATGTGCATTGCAGTGCAGAATTACGTACATTTTGAGCGACGGCAAAGTAAACTCCTCCGATGGTCACTCAAACAGTTTTTATTTTGGGAAAATGTACGTTCAACATCACACGATATAATACGTACATATTTGAAGAACGGAAATCACTACTTTTTAGTACAGCAACTTCAGTGACCTGATAGTATTTATAATACGAAGTTGTGAATAGGCAGAATTTTTAGCAATAATGTTTCTCAACTTACATTTCACTTTTTCTGAAATTAGTGAATTGTTATTTTGAATAACGATTTGTGATGCATTATGCACTATATAAAGGGCTTCTGAGAAGTTGTAGTTTAGACGATTCTAACAGGGTGATGCTTTTGGACACGATTTTAAAATTAGAATAAATGACCAAAATATCTTCCAATAGCTGTTCAGAAGGCAATGATTTTACAGCTGCAACAGCGGAACTGTCTGTGCTATCCAATGCATCAAATACCTCCTTTATTTTGCCGTAATATTCTGCATAATAATTAACAGCATCCAATCACCTTTTCCAACGGGTCAAGACTGGCTGCGGGGGTAAGGGTATTCCAGGGGCAATTGTTTGGAACAGCAACACTCTCATTGTAGTATGTTTGATTGAATTCTTGTCTGCACTGAGGAAATGTTAAGCTTTGACTATTCCAACCACAGTAATGCAAAAACAAGTGCTGACATAGGTAAACATTAGCTGTAGCTGCTCTATCTATTTGGACCGGTCACAACTCTTAACATGAACTGCTTATACTAAGAGACCGGGCGGTCGCTCACCTCCTCTATACTACCGTACATCGGGAACCTGATTGCATGCTGCGTGTGGCAATTCAACGAAGTCTAGTAATTATATTTTCTGTGCTTCCTTTAGAAAATCGGAACGAGTTCGGACGTGGAGGATCGCAGACTACTAGAACCGTAGACAGGGTGGGTGGTGAGAAATGGGGGAAGAATCAGTGACAGGACAACCACCAAACTCAACTTTAATGCGCCTGCGCAAACTGATCACATTCCTAATTCACTTTCGTTTCGTATCGTATTTCGTTAGTTTTCGCTTCTTTGTACGATACAGGAGATTATCTATGGTGTTACTTAGCGAAATGTGTTTTATTTGTTTCACAGTTATTTTACGAAGTGAATTTTAAACAGTTAATTTACTGCCTATAACATGACTAAAAGATTGCTTGAAGCTTTTGTTTTTATCTATTGCCCTTCAGTAAATATGTAACAAAACAAAAAACATTAACTTCTTTCTTTTCTCGTGCTGTTACTAGTGGAGTTACAAAAGCTTCCTCTTCTAATATTGTTGATATCTCAAGCCCATCGCTTCTATTTGATGAATCTAGTAATTCAACCAGAGATCTGTTATAAAAGACCAGTTCCAGTACGACTGCAAAGAATATTCAACGACATAATGTTCAAAATAGTGAAAGCCAAAAAGTCGGCTTGCAAAGTGAGTGGCTGAATGTATGGAATGAAGAAAGTATGTGGTCAAGAAAAAAAGAAGCTTATCCGGGATTGATTGTAAGCAATGTAAGTTAGGCTGTAAAGTGTGTCATGAAGTAACTACATTAGGTGCATTAAAAAAGAGTGCATTTCTGTATCTAACGAATGGCGCTCATATTTAGTAAATTACTACTGATCGAGCAGATCAGCAGCGAATAGGGATTATAAAGAATGGACACTTCGCATCGGTACCTTTGATGTAGCCGGACTGATTTCAATGACCTTCAAGCCAGCTAGAGCGTCAGATTCTGCTTTCTCCCTAGAGTTGGCGCTGACATCACACCAGCTAGCAGTCGACACAGCGGAAATATAACATATATAATTAATACATCTAGGTACATTATGTACTCAAATAAAATAAATTGGATCCATAAAATAATAAATCCGTTATTAACTGTAATGTCTAGACTCTAGAGTTCCTTTATAATGAGAGTTGAGACGTTGACCCCTACAACAATTAAAATATGTAATGATGTGATAGCGCTGAAAATGGAAAAACAAAACTCTTACGAGAAGTAAAACCATATAGCTATATTATATTATATACAAATATTAAACGAATTCGATACTTAATTTTATAATATAATTTATTATGTCTGAAATATAAAATATTATTATTACAACTAGTTTGTCACTGAGAAATAAGGAAAAGCCGTTAACTTGAATTTATTTGAAGCAAAGCGTTACTGGATTATGCAATAAGGTAGGCGATGTTTGGATCCTGTGTCTTAATCTATTCAAAATTATTATCTTAGCGTATGCTCGATTACACTGCCTCTAGCGCTTGAAAGTGGAACTATACCCTGGCGCACAGAGAAACAAAACACAGGAAATTTCGCTCAGTGTCCATTCTTTATAATCCCTATTCGCTGAGATCAGCTTAAGTCACTACGAAAAAAAATCACTGAACACAAGAAATCCAATGCTCATAATATAGCGCAAAAAATTATTGATATGTCTGAAAAGCAATCAATTGAAAATGTTGGCGAATAAACGAGTGCAGCCCACAGCGAAGAAACAAAAGCGAAATTTATATCAGCTTATTACATTGCGCAGAATGATCACCTTACAGTGACCATTTCGGTTTACTTGAGCTTCAGAAGCTAATTAATGGAGTAGGTATTGATTGGTATTGCCTTGCATTCTCCTTACAGTCTTACTTTATGACATTTCTTTCTTTGTCTTATTTTTTTTTTTTCATCCAAACCTTCCCACTTCCCCAAAGGTTAATACAGAGCTCCGGCACTGTAAAGTTTGGGACTACAACCCTGGCCGTAGCCCCATCTTGTTGAAACCACATGTCATCCCTGTTTAGTGCGTCTCTAAATGTCTGTAACATCTGTCGATACCGTTCACCATTCACCGTAACAGCTGTCTCATTTCCATCTTCTAAAAAATAGGGACCAATTATGACTGCAGGAGAAACAGCACACCATACGATCACCTTCAAAGCGAGAGTGTTTCACACCAGACCACACTCTATCCAGGATCTGAAGAACAGGATACAGGCTGAAGTGCAAGAAATCAACGAAACCCAAGGTCTATTGCAAAGTGTCATGAACAATTTTCGTGTAAGATTACAACAGATCATAAGATACCAAGGGGATCACTTGAAATGTGTAATTTAAAAAAATGAAGACATTCCAATAAATTGCATTATTCAAGTATTGTTATTTTTTAATTTTTAAACCTTATAGTCGCTTTACAACAGCATGTTGAAACTCGTCAGAATCAAATGCCGGACCCTGCATATTCATACTGTATATATTTATCC
Source organism: Periplaneta americana (assembly GCF_040183065.1). Classification (NCBI taxonomy): domain Eukaryota; kingdom Metazoa; phylum Arthropoda; class Insecta; order Blattodea; family Blattidae; genus Periplaneta; species Periplaneta americana. The sequence continues at coordinate 182,546,299 of NC_091124.1, forward strand.
GTGGCACCAGAGCCCACAGAGGGCCAAAACTGACTGCTGACCTCACGCCCACATACCTCAGCAGAGGTGAACGATCATCAAACAAATTCCTTCAGCCACTGTAGCTGAATTTCGAATCCTTGTTTTAGTGACTGTCTTAGCTCAAATGATGGCACGTTTTCCTGCACTTTTCCGTGAGTTCGATTCCCGCTTGGATTAATTACCTCGTTGTGTTTTTCCGAAGTTTTCCCCAACTGAGCGCTCTTTCCAACTGAGCTATGCCGGGACACGATCCACGGCGCCGGCCAAACCCCTCTCGTAATGCCCATACATATTGGCTACTTCAGAACTAGTAGTCGTGTAATATTCAATGAGGTGGGTGAGACCTCATACAAATGAATATGCGATGTATAAGACAAATGTTAGGTAATCCAGTCCGAATCCTCGGCCAGATCTCACCAAATACTCTTTTCTTATCACCAATTGCAATGACGCTAAATAACCTACTAGTGATATAGAACGTCGTTAAATAACCGAAAAAAAAATAAACTATGTTTCGCTACTACTGTAGTTCCTGATAATCGATATGATGCTGGGTAGGCACCAGTCCCTTACACTGGCTCAAATTTCTTGAGATAATATCTTTCCTCATGAGGAGTAGATTCATCTCTCATTCTGTAGCGCTAGTCCAATGCAAAGGCAGATAAGACAATGTTAATTATGGCAACAAGAGATATGGAAACGGTACCATGGAAACGGTAAATATGGAATGGTAGCCATGGTACGGTAACCACGGCCACAGTAACTAAGGAAACGGTAATCGCTGTTGTTACCGTTGCTGTCCTTAACGTTTGTTAGCGTTGCCTTAGTTACCGAGACCGTGTTTACCGTTGCCGTGGTTACAACTGCCGTCCCGTCGTTAGTGTTGTCATGGTTTCCGTCGAGATATTTAAGGTGACCAAGGTGATCTTTGTCGAGGTTATCATTGCTGTGGTTACTGATGAAGTGGGTAGCGTTGCCTCGGATAACGTGGTTGTGGTTACCGTTGTCATAGTTACCGTTGCCATGATCACCATTGTCATTGTTACAGTCGCCATGCTTATCGTTTCTATAGATACAATTGCCATATCTTCCGTTGTTATGGTTAAGGCTGGTTCACAATAAACCGGAAACGAGAATCGGAACGAAAACGAAAACGGTAAAATTGTTAAAATGTGTACATTTAAATGTGAGCACTCACAATTAACGAAAAACTTGCCGGAGCCCGGGATCGGGAACGGAGAGTTGGCCAAGTTTAAACTTTGGCGTTCACGTTTCCGATCACAGCCCACTAGATTCATTCTATTGCCATCTAAAAGCTATTTTGTCATCGTATATTTTGTAGCAAGAAGACCGTGACATAACCTATGCATTATTTTGTTCTGTGCTCTGCATCATGGAACAAGTCTTATTTGATGAGATTCTAATATTGAGTGTTGAGGAAAATCCTCACGTTTACGATAAGCGGCGCGCCTCGTATAAAGATGAGAAAATGAAGGAGAATACGTGGCTTTCAATAGCTGCATCTTTCAACACCGATCGTAAGTGAATCATATTTTATTACTGTATTGGTTGTATTACACACTACATATTGATGCTTCAATTCAATAACTACTGTTGTGTTCATTTTTGTTCTATTACAAATGTTTCTTCTCTAATTATTTTACGTTATGGTAGACTTAAAATAGGTTGTGATAATAAAGATGCATGGGCATATTTATAGTACCGTACCTAATGAAATGTTTCAGTTGAAATTTCGAAGTTGGTTAACCTGTGTTTATGTGGGCTGCTTTGTACTCATGAGAGAACGCCATTGGTCAATTATACAATACACAAATAACATCAGAATGCGTAATATCGACTTTACATATCGTTATTGACATACATATCGATATGCATAGTCGTCTACGTTCTCGGTTTATTGTGAATAAAAAATTTTCATATTCACGTCCTCTGCTTCTAGTTTTCATTCTGGTTCTCGTTCCCGGTTTATTGTGAACCAGCCTTTACCGTTAACATGTTTAACGTTGCCATGTTTACCTTTGCCTTGGTTAGCATTGCCGTGGTTACTATTGCAGTTTGTTGGGTGTGCCAAGAAATTTCGTTCCTTAAGATAACACCACAACCAAAGTCGGGCGGATTGAGGTCTGGAGATCGCGGAGGCCATATTGTTTTCTCAAATCCATATTGATGACACGATCGCCAAAGATCCGTGCATTTGATTGCTTTTTAGGACTCTAGGTGTAGGGCGGTGCGCCATCTCGTATGTAGATTTTGTTTTCCAGGTCGTGATTCCTTAGTCTAGGGGAAACGAAGATCTGTAGCATATTGTAGTAGTGCCAACTTTTGGTTTTCTACCACCTGTATTACTGGACCTAAGTTATTCATTTGTATGTCATTTTGTTTCTTTACAATATATTTACACTATCTGCGAAGGAATATCGCGTAATAATCAGTAAAACTTTCCGTACGTACCAAAATAAGCGTAGATGAGCAGAAATTCTATCTATGTTGATGTTTTGAAGTATGGTGGGAATACTGTGGCCTCAATGAAATATAGGTAATTTAGGAGACCTTGAATAGATACCTACATACTTCAATATTTTAATCTAAATTCCTAAAATTTCAAGCAGTAGCCATTACAGATATACTCGTAGACAGCACAATGGATAGTTGGAGAACGTGAACACGCCGTAGCTTGTTCGCTCTTCCTACGGGCCAATCAACGAAGAGCTACAGAGCATGTGTCTTGTGGCCTTGCTTGACTGTTTACATCCTCAAAATATGCATTTCTCTGTCTTTACATCACTGAATGCGAAGAAATAGTTTATTTCTGATTGAACAGTATGCGTTTCATTCATCATGGTGTTCTACCCAAGGGCAGCTCTTTCACTGCAAACCCAGCATTCTCCAGTCTTTTCCTATCTTCTGCCTTCCACTTATATATATTCGTTTATTGTTTATTATAAACTAATTTTTCTTACGCAAACAGTATCTTGTCTTTCTTGTTCTTTATTAAATTAGTACCCTTTGACCAACAGTATTTTTAAACTTAAAATTAGCCTAATATTGGAACTGTTTTGTTGTATACTGAAAGTCTTAGTAATAGTTGTACGGTATTGCTACACGAGATTTAGTTCTTAAATCATTTCACAAAATGGAATCGTAACAAAGTATTCCACACACTGATTGAATTTGGAATAATCAAGGATTAAAAAAAAAGCCGCAATAATAGACGCGTTTCCATCCCAATCTCCGTTCACTGCACGACAATTTCTATTAATCGAGTGTTGTGTTCTTCAATGCAATATGTACTAATGATGGGGCGTGAAGTGAAGACACATCATTGATGACTTTCGAACCGTGAATTAAAATGTGGGGTTACTTTTTTATTAAATACTGCAATTACGTGTGTTAATTCCTCCATTAAGAAAGAAGTACCGAGAGAGATGACTCGGTAAAGTTTGAAATTCGTATTCAGAAGGTCCCGGGTTCAAACCCCGTGGCTGGCCAATCTGACTTAGGCTTTTCATAGTTTCACTCAGTCGCAAAGGTAAATGACGGACTGTAAATGTATATATCAAGATTCATCACTAGGGACCGGATTTTTATGTAATTACATATTATATATTCCTTTCAACCTAACCGTATATAAATAACAAATCTTCGCGATCTTGTAATTACCATTAATATATTAAAATTTAATACTACATATTTTTACATATTTACCCCACAGTACATATATTATGGCTTGGTATTACATAAATCTACATATTTAGGGGTTTTATTCATTTTTACTTCTTTAAAAGGAAAAAGAAACCTTCTGCTGGGGAAGTTTACAATTTGAAATACACAGATTTAAAAAGCCTTTTTACCTACCCGAGAAAGGATATTTTTCGGGACAAACATAACAGCTTAGTTCCAGCCTAGATCATATATGTAACAGATATGTCGGGATTATAGGCTTTGAGGTTAACAACTTTTGTCAGATTTACTACGCTGCCATCTAGTTGTTACATAAGGAGTCACGTCATAATACCCATCTGAATTGCATTAGCGACTGTGCTGCCATCTCGTGTTCGTTTATGGCGGACGGGTGGCGATCCTGACGGTTGCTCTCTTCAAAGTGCTGCCGATTTTAACGTAGCGAGGAGTTATCTGTTACATATATGATCTAGGGTTCCAGGAAGTAAAAGATGCACTCACCCCTTACCTCCCACTGTAAATATGAGTGAACAAAAGGGAATCTTTCTCATACAACTACTTTGTATTGTAAAAATCAAGAAGGGAATAATCTCATACGCATAAGCGGACGACATAGTAGTAGGGTCTAAAGGCCTTACAAAGTTACAAGAAACAATAAACATCATGGTAAAATGCTGCAATAAAAACAAATTTGAGATAATGTGAACAAGACAGAAATGATGATACTCAGGAACTGCGAAGAGCACCAGAAACAGTAGAAATCATCATGAAGAACAGAGAATTAAAAATTGTACCAGACTACAAATATCTAGGCTTAACAATACAAACCAGCGCAGATATTGATATTAAATATTTTCTTCATTTTACATATTTTGGTAAATATTCAACTTATTTTTTTACATAAATCTGTACATATTTCACACCTTGATATTACATAAAAATCCGGTCCCTATCACCAATACCACAAGCATTATATATATATATATATATATATATATATATATATATATATATATATAGTCCACACCTATGGAGTAACGGTCAGCGAGTCTGGCCGCGAAACCAGGTGGTCCGGGTTCGAATCCCGGTCGGAGTAAGTTACTTGGTTGAGGTTTTTCCGGGGTTTTCCCTCAACCCAATACGAGCAAATGCTGGGTAACTTTCGGTGCTGGACCCAGGACTCATTTCACCGGCATTATCACCTTCATTTCAGTCAGACGCTAAATAACCCAGATGTTGATACAGCGTCGTAAAATAACCTAATAAAATAATATATATATATATTCTATGACACACGATATTAGTAATACAATCTCAACAATAGTTCTTTTACGTGGTTATTTAACGACGTTATATCAACTACCAGGTTATTTAGCGTCGGTTGGATTGATTATAGCCAAATGGTATTTGTCGAGATGAGACCGAGGGTTCGCCATAGATTACCTGACACTCGCTTTACGGTTGGTAAAAACTCGGAAAAACCTCAACCAGGTAATCAGCCCAAGCGAGAATGGAACCCACATCCAAGCGCAACTTCGTGTCGGCAGGCAAGCACTCAGCCGACTGAGCTACGCCGGTAGCCACGGCCTACTGATATACCCAAAAGATCCTATACACGGGATATAATCATTGATGCTAAAGCATGTATAAATAAAAAATAAACAGATTAAAAAATAAATGTGCTTCGTCCATTCAGATAATTTGTCTAGTCAATGCTTATTTAGTTGAATCTCTCATTGCACAAATAAAACGAAATCATTTCCTTTCTGCTTGTCACTTTATTATATCACTGGTTTTAGTTTATGCGGGTACACACTAAGACGTTTTCTTAGAATATTTCAAACAGTGCTACAATATATTAATCAGAAGATGTCTGGACACTAACTATAATTACTATTATAATAATATTATCATATCTATTTGGGGCCTCTTCTATTCTTGGCTTTTGTAAATGATCTGCCAGTTAATATCTTGTCTAGGGTTCGCTTATTCGCGGATGATTGTATGGTATACAGGGAAATAAAAAGTCATGAAGATACTACTCTTCTCCAGAATGATCTCAATAGAATAAACGATTGGGCAATAGCCAACAAAATGGAAATAAATTCTCTAAAGAGCAAAGCCAACAGCTTTACAAGGAAAAGAAATAAAATAGTCGCATCGTATACGTTAGGGGGTGAAACCATTCCGGAAGTTAACAAATGTAAATACCTCGGAATAACATTTAGCAGCGATCTCGGCTGGAGGGGAACACGTTACAGACACAGCGGGAAAGGCATGGAGAGCGTTACACTTTGTGATGAGGGTACTAAGAAAAGGTTCTGACAAATCCAAAGAGATTGCATATAAATCACTAGTACGTCCAGTAATGGAATATGGTGCTGCATGTTGGGATCCTTACAGATTAGAACATATTAAGACACTGGAAAAGATTCAAAAACGGGCTCTTAAGTGTTGTCGGAAAAATTCACCATTAAAATGGGACACACTCACGGACAGGAGAACGCGAATTCGATTATGCGCACTGTTCAAAACATACAGAGGTGAGCCTGCCTGGAGAGAAATAAAAACTAGGTTGCAGCCGCCAAATTACTCTTCAAGGAACGACCACTCATATAAATTGAGGGAAAGAAGGCAGAGGACGGACACTGGAAAGTTTTCTTTTCTCAATCGTACTATCAGGGACTGGAATGCTTTACCTGCAGACTTACTAAAGGTTTTACCAACAACCAAAAATGCATTTAAAAATAGGCTTAAGGACCTTACTAATAGACGGTAATTATACACAGTACTTAAAGGGTGTAAATGATATGTTGTTATTGAAGTGTTGTATCAGTGAAGAAGTATGTTGTGTCAGTGAAGTGTGTTGTATCAGTGAAGAAGTATGTCGTGTCAGTGAAGTGTGCTGTGTAGGTGAAACGTGTTCCTGTCAGTGAAGCTTTATAGTTTATAGTGGCAGTGCAAAGAATTTGAACAGTGAAATGTTTTTGAAGTGTTAGTGAAATCAGGGTAGAATCAGTGAAATGTGTCGTAGTTCCAGTGCAGTGAGTGAGTTGACAGCGAAATGAGTGTAATGTTGAAAGGTACTTGTGCAGATATGAACATATACTCGTGGGTTTTAGTTCGATCTTAGTTTTAAGACACAAATTAGAATATTTCAAATGTTATTTTAAGTGACCGTTTCATTTAATTTAGTATATTCCCTGTTGTTGTTATTATTATTATTATTATTATTATTATTATTATTATTATTATTATTATTATTATTATTATTAATTATTGGTATTAGTATTAATTGTATTTTTAATTAATAAGTTTATTATTGTCATTATTGAGTGTAATTAGTTACCACTGTCACCGGGTATATACCCATTGCAGTGTGAATAAATACACACACATACATACATTTAGTTCATTATTTGTCTGAAGCTCCTTAGTAGCAGTGACATCATCGATTACCTTTGATCTTCCAGATTTCTCCCAACAGCAACAGAACCACCTTTTCCTCAAACCCTCTGATTAAAACCCCATGATTTTAATGGAACGTATTGCCTTCTCTTCTAATTTTTCTCAGACGTTGACAAAAACTCCTATTGCTTTCATACTGGCATTGGCCCAACTGTACCTTAACTTTTAATTATGTAACCATGGCTTGAATCTTCAAAACTATTCTTGCAGCAATACTGTACTAATAAAATGTTTAATTCAAAGCGAGTTGGCTGAGACGGTTACGTTTGGAACTCGCATTTTGGAGGTCCCAGATGCAAGCCCTGAGGTAGGTCATTCTGACTGGAGTTTTACCAGCGGCGGATATTCAGGGGAGGCAAGGGAGGCCCAGCCTCCCCTAATATTTTACCAGAACACAATAGGGCAGTAATAATTTTAGCTGAATTAAGATCACAGACAAGTTACAGCAAATGACGAACATTTTTCCTTTTATATTAATTTTACTATTCACTACGACTAAGATGTAAGTTACGTAAAGTTGACCACATTCAGTTGGTGATGGCCGCTCTCTATACTGTAGATAGTACAAATAATTCGTACTGAAAAATAACAGATAGCGCTGTAACCTGTATAGTCGTTATCAAGCAGCCTGCAGTGTCTATGCGAGAGCGGGAGAGAGGAGTCGGCTACATGAGCTACTCCCCGGTAACCATGGCAACAGCAGTTCAACCAATAAGATAGCTGGTTAGAAGAGTGTTTAAACTTGAATAGAACGCGCGAAGGGAGCCGATTTGTAAACGTCCTACCCACCGCTGACAACTGTACTGCCGGTTTCGGCTGTATTGGGAAGCTCTCTCTCTCTCTCTCTCTTTCTCTCTCTCTTTTCTCTTCTTGGTCTTGGTTTTAGAAAACTGAGTCACGTGTTGTTAGTTTTCTCTCCCTGTTTAAAAGTTTTCATTTATGTTCTCAGATTTTCTCTTGTTTGCGGGTGTTCTTGTTATTTTATTCTTTTGTGTTACGAGATGTACAGGGACATCATTTTATTTTCACTTCAATTTTTATTGTACCTGAGTTTTTTAATGTGCTTCACCCCAACCCCTTCTACTAATGAAGTTCAACCGCCTTCCACACAGATCCAAGACTGCCTATACAGTCATAGTAGCCTTACGGTCATTGTAAACAGTACGTTCCAGAAATATGTTCGCGTTTTCCAGTGACGAAAGAGCTTTCAATATTGAATCATTTTCGCACAGGTACTGTCGTCCATTTCCCTACGTCGTATCCCGGTTTCCCCCACCAGTTTTTATTCGCCAGCTAGTGGCTGGGCTCTCTTAGCTCCTTTCTCAGAACATTAATTTCTGTTAGGAATTGGACGTCTACGTAATATTAAACAACTGTTTAAAATAACTTAAATAAAAGGGCCTTGTTGAGTAATTAACTGTCATGTGATTTCCTCCCTTTCTAAGACATAACCACTTGGACGGTCAGTAAACAGTATGTCTGAGTAATGTTATCTTTTCGGATCGGGCAGAAGTGAAGATTGAATTTACAGTACGTAAGGCACCCTTTTATAGAGTAGGTACGGAATTATTTCAACATGAGTTACAAGTACGAAGAACGAAACTAGTAATTTCAATTAGGTACAATAGTCTATAGTGCGATAATATGCACATTAGAACTGAAGCCTGTACCATTTTCAAAAATATGTTTAATTATCCATATTATGATTATTTTTCAATTTAACTTCATTCTCTATATTGTACGCTAATGTGCTGTAGACAGTATACTATACACTACATAGTGAATACTTCCACATGGACAGCTCAGTTCGTGAGTAAAAACACGCATTGTTAATACTGTACTGTATTTTGATTAAACAAAAACCTAATGAAAATGATCAACCTCAAAAGCGCAATATTTCCTAGTTTACGTAAATGGATTAACTACTTTTCTTCCCTCCTATACCTAGTAAAGTGATTTGTTTGTATATTACGCCAGTATCATCGAACTCCAGTCGTGGAACGGGGTAGCAAACGGCGTTGATCCAGAGGTATAGGCAAGTTAATATTACAAATGTTAGTAAAAATAAAATGATGTCCCTGTATTTACTTATATAGTATTTTAAATACATCGAGAGTTTAGAAACAAATTCAGATTTGTCTCTAGCTTTTCTAGTAGCAGTTATTCAGTATGTTGTGACTTATTTGATTAGTTTGCGAAGAAAGAGGATCGTCGAGTTAATTTGCTGTAAAATTAGACTATGTAATAGTAATGAGCAAGCCCCGGATTCTTCGGTTCGAATCAATTTTGTTGCTATCTCGTTACCGGTACTCTCGAAATATTGCTTTTCTTGTTCGTTTTATGTAGCAAAGAGTAACATTCTTAAATGTAATATGACCTAAAAAGATCTAATTCGTAGGTTAGGACTTAAAGTGTCCCAAAGAGAGGCAATATTTACCAAGCCGTTGTAATATATCAACAGTATGTTGTTTATTTTTATTTTTCCCCCCGTAAAATCATATAAATTCCTAACTATAAGATTTAAAAGCCTAAAACATAAATTGGAAAACCTAATTTTAATTTCTTAAAACCTATAAATTCTGCGCTTGGTAATGAGGTATGTCACAGGCCTTATATTTTTGTATTCTCATCATTCACGTCTTGGCCTCCTCAACTTTCAAACCCACCGTGGTTACTCTCGCTCACAAAGGCAAGTGCAGGATCGGAAAATTTGCATACAATCAGGGTGCGAATTAACAGGGGGGATGGGGGGAATCCCCCCCGTTGGAAAGTTATCTCGCTCTCATAAATTCATATTAACATTCCTGCCAGGGTTAACTTGTATCCCCAACACAAAATATTGTTGTTTTAATACGAGTATACTTTATAAAGTAAGCGAAGAAAACAATATTTCTGTATTATCATCACCGGCAAGCTGACAACAATCAATAACTTAGGAATTACACAGCTTATCTTAAGCCTGCTCATGGATATAATTATTATTATTATGATCAAGATGCAATACAAGCAACTCAGTGCGACCAAGCGTTGAGCCGTATAGAATGAGGATAATAAGTTTATGTGTAGTATTCTCTATCTAGAATTCTATCCCCCCTCATCAAAAATCTTAATTCGCACCCTGAATACAATGATTCATAACCAACCTTAATCACCAATATCATACACTTTATACAGTGGCGGATCGTGATAAAATATTATGTGTGTTCACAATTTTGTGGTTCCAAAATCGAAGAGAATTTGAAATCGTACGTTTAGTCTAATATAAAATGTCATGATTCCAATGTTTCACTATCGAAAAAAAAACCGTATATAAATTCAAAACAACATATAATAATAATAATAATAATAATAATAATAATAATAATAATAATAATAATACTAATAATAATAATAATAATAATAATAATAATAATAATAATAATGAAACCCAGTCTTTTTATTTCCAATTTTTCCTGGTAAGCCAGTTTACCCAGTTCTTTACTGTTCAAAATTGCTTGAACAGAGTTCATTGTTTACGTTTGTTAAAAATGAATACATACCACAGTCCCGTTATTTACAAACGCGTGTGTTCAGTAATACATTTTGATTCACAGCACACTGATACACTATAGCCTATACCAGTACTGTAATCCCATTCGCATAGATTGATTACTATAAATGCATGCCAGTAAATATTATTCTTAAATATTATACACCACCATACAGATACTTAAATTCAGCTAGCATGTGTTTGAAAGTCAAACTATGCTATTATGCCGACACTGAAGTATAGTAATTCACAAACTACACTCTCGTAGCAGCACTGTACACGTAAGTAAACGTTCCTACAGTCAGATGCTGACATCTACAGGCTTTTAAATTTCCTCCTCGAGATATAGCACGTGAATGATAGGCGTCGATGCACCTGACATCTGTAGGATACATAATCATCATGTTCACTTAACGCTTTGTGCTCTTGACGAGTCATAAGCGGCCAGCTAAAGACAATTTTCTCCCGCGCATGCGTGAAATTTCTGTAACCATCTCGAAAAGAGCACGGCTTGTACGTGAACGGATGTTGCCAAGTTTACATAAGAAGTTTATGCAAGATGAGGGAAGTTTAAAATACTCGATTCTGATATTATACATCCCCACTACGTCAATACGGTATCAAATAATAAAACTAGTCGTGCATTAATGGAAACAAGGTGTTCACGTGCTCTTGTGCTCTTATTGACGCACCGCTACTGACTTTATATTAATTACATGAACACAAGCCATCTATAACACACTACAATAGAAAGTGAAACTCAAGAATACTCAACGGCCTGCTGATATAGCTACCCAAAGATCATACACACGCGATATGACCATAATGTTAAAGAGTGTATAAATAAACTGAAAAAAAAATGCTTTAATTAATAAAATGGTTACTATAGAAATGCCAAGAGTAATAAATGAAATAGCCTCATTGTTTTTCCAGCATAGTGTTGTTCTTTTCTATCTTGTATACATTTTATTTTTCCACACGCTAGCATGTGAGCAGCTACGTTGTGCACTACCGCTTCCATTCTACTTCCGTGAGCCTTCTTGGAAACAAGAAAGGACAGATCCCCATACAAACCACACCTTGGCACTGTTACACAGAGAGTAGGTTTAGCAGATTCATAGTTGGGAGCCTGCGATCTACTTTTCGAAACATTTCCTATTAATTTAAATACTACATTCCATTATTACTATACGGGGGACCAACGAGTTAGAAAGAGAAGAATATAGAGTGGCCATGTTGTCCTGTACAGCGCTCTTTGCGGTGCCACTGCGAAACACGCTAGATATGAACTAAGCGCCCACCATTGTAAAAATTTGTCTGCTTACAATGTTGTGTATACGGAGGCAAGAACTACGAAAAAACAAAGAAAAAAACATGCCTGTTGTATGTGCTGCATATAACTGCAATGTCAAAAGGAAAAAGACAACTGATATATCATATTTCATGTGAATTTTATGAAGTTAAGTCCATAGTTTTGTTAATTAGCACCATTTTTTTTCATACATAAATTTGTAACAAAGCCCGGCATGCATACCGTTTGTACTACAGTATTTTATTTTCTTGCAGATTCTCTTTTTAAAAAAAGGAACTGGTGAAACAGTGTGTAATAAATGTGAAATGGGACAAATTGTATCCCTCTGAGCATAGCTTTTTGTTTTCACGACAATTCTTGTGTCCTTCCGTACTGCCTATAGAAGAAGACGATGTGCTGTAGCTTATAAAAAGTAGGCATATTTCGAAGACAAGCGATAAACCAAATAAATGGTTCACCAGTATTGAACTTTAACTAAATATTGATAAAACCAGTATGCTACAATTCCGTTTCAAACCCCAGTAAAAAAACTAATAGCAATAAAATATTTAAATTGTATTTCGACACTCGCATCCAAAATTCTGCAGAACTCTCGGGTAGGCCTTATTGTTGTTAGTATTTTGATTATTTTGACTGGAAGGATATGAAAGAACATAATTCACGTGCAATAATGGGGTAGGTATGACTGTATTTCGTAACTACTTAAACCATTATTGCTCGTGGGTGTTCAATTATACACTACTACCACTAATAATAATAATAATAATAATAATAATAATAATAATAATAATAATAATAATAATAATAATCTGTGTGCCACAACCCTTGAAGGCCCAGATAGGCTGTTGGCCTCCCGTTCACATTTCGATAATTATACACTACTGCAACAAAAAAAAACTGAAAGCGTGTTTGGTCACGTTTTACCCAAGTTACAAGCTTGGAGGTAAAGATTGTTTACTACAGTTAGGGCCTACTTTCATTCTATATCTTATGGTACAGTATAATAAATAATTTTGCAACGTATAGAGACTGGGAAAACAACTTAATAAAATCATGCGAATCATACTCGTTCATTTTATAGGCAATGTTGCAGGTCGCATTAAAAACCCCCTAGGAATATTAACATTTTCTTCAGTTTATTTGTTAGGACTTCTTGTCATACGTACATGACGATTTTGCTTAGGTTATTCTTTTAAGCTTTCCTTCTAGAAATAATTCAAGTCTTTTAAATTTAGCGTGCATAAGTTCTTTATTTTAGATTAAGTTACTTGCACGTATTTGACGAAACACTAGGTTTTTTTCACTTCAGTTTAATTGATTTATGCAAACGAAATTTTGACAGCTTCACGATTCCAACGCTGACTTATCGCCACGCCCACTCTGTTTGGGCGCTTAAGCTATTAGCGGACGGTAGTTCAATTTTCTTCAAACATGGCGGCGCAGTGGCCGCTCTATATTCTCTTTCTAACTCGTTGGTGGTCGGACCGCTTAAAAGTAATGGTTTCCAAGCCTCTAGATGGTCTATCCCCAGTGTACTGAATATATTTTTATATTTTTGTCGGCATGCTCTGTCTCAGAGCCTTCAGCTATGGTTAAGAATAACAGTGACATTGTCTTTCACTGCTGACAAATGTAAATTCAAGTTTATGAGACATTTATACTCGTATGTTGCTCTCATACTTTTGAAAGCAGAGAGAGAATGTGTATATGTACAGGGACATCATTTTATTTTTACAAACATTTTTAATATTAACCTGGCTATACCTTTGGATTAATGCCGTTTGCCACCCCCTTCCACGACTGGAGTTCGATGATACTGGCGTAATGTACAAACAAATCACTTTACTAGGTATACGAGGGAAGAAAAGTAGTTCATCCATTTACGTAAACTAGGAAATATCGCGCTTTTGAGTTTGATCATTTTCATTAGGTTTTTGTTTAATCAAAATACAGTACAGTATTAACAGTGAGTGTTTTTACTCACGAACTGAGCTGTCCATGTGGACGTATTCATTATGCAGTGTATATTATACTGTCTACAATACATTAGCGTACAATATAGAGAATGAAATTAAATTGAAAAATAATCATAATATGAATATTTAAACACATTTTTTAAAATGGTGGCCGTTCATTTCGATACAGGCTTCAGTTCTAATGTGCATATCATCGCACTATAGACTATTGTACCTAATTCCAATTACCAGTTTCGTCCTTCGTACGAGTAACTCATATTGAAATAATTCTGTATCTACTCTATAAAAGAGTACCTTACGTACTGTAAATTCAATCTTCACTTCCGCCCGATCCGAAAAGATAAAATTACTCAGACATACTATCTACTGTCCGTCCAAGTGGTTATGTCGTAGGGTCGTAGAAAGGGGGGAAATCACGTGACAGTTAATTACTCAACGACGACCTTTTATTTAAGTCATTTTAAACAGTTGTGTAATATTACGTAGACGTCCAATTCCTAACAGAAATTAATGTTCTCAGAAAACAGCTAAGACAGCCCAACCACTAGCTGGCGAATAAAAGCTGGTGGGGGAAACCGGGATACGACGTAGGCAAATGGACGACAGTACTTGTGCGAAAATGATTCAATACTGAAAGCTCTTTCGTCACTGGAAAACGCGAACATATTTTTGGAACGTACTGTTTACTATGACCGTAAGGCTACTATGACTGTATATGCGGTCTTGGATCTGTGTGGAGGACGGTTGAACTTCATTAGTAGAAAGGGTGGGAGTGAAGTACATTCAAAAACTCAGGTACAATAAAAATTGAAGTAAAAATAAAATGATGTCCCTGTATATACAAGCCCTTATTTAAGCCTGGTCCACATGGTCCAGGGAGGCAAATTGGTAGGCCTACTGGTGGCAAAATTTTGAAAAAAGAAAAAAATCTAGCTGAAAATAAATGTTCGACATTTTTCTACTTTGCAGAAGTCTGCTTCAGATGGAAGCATATGTTAAACTCTTCTTACATGCCCCTTATTTTACAGTTTTACTGCTAAATATCAAAGACTTAACGTAAGTTAGTTGGTGGTGGGTGCGCAAAACCATAGAATCCCCATATAATGGGGTTATGAGAGACATCATTTACCTCCTCCCCCCGTTATAGCTTGACAGGGTACAGTATATCGGAATATGATCATTTAATAAAGGTATTTTTCAGGGGGCATGTTTCTTACAGTGTTACATCCATATCAGCGATGTTCCAGACCGAGTTGTATAGGGCTTGTACTGTAGGTCTACTACAAATTATAATAGGACATAACTTAAAACAGTCTCACTCTTTTCTCTCTAATAGAGAAACATATGCATGCATCAATAAAACTACGTAACAGTGCTAACAGAAACTTTTTTAGATGAAGCTTACCTTCCTGAAGATATCACATGAAACGTAAACTCTAATTATTTTATTATAATCTCGTCTTTAACTTTACGCAATATACCGGGATCATTTTTCTTTTTTCTGCATTATTCTGCAGTATGTTATTCATATTTCTCCAAGTGGCGGCCTGAACACCTGCAGACTTCTAACACATGAGTACAGGCTGTTACAAAAGAAACATTACAGTGCTTCCATTCCTCAAGTGAGGTATAGACATTCTTATACTTACTTATTTACTTACAAATGGCTTTTAAGGAACCCAAAGGTTCATTGCCGCCCTCATATAAGTCACCCATCGCTCCCTATCCTGTGCAAGATTAATCCAGTCTCTATCATCATATCCCACCTCCCTCAAATCCATTTTAATATTATCCTCCCATCTACGTCTCGGCCTCCCTAAAGGTCTTTTTCCCTCCGGTCTCCCAACTAACACTCTATATGTATTTCTGGATTCGCCCATACGTGCTACATGTCCTGCCCATCTCAAACGTCTGGATTTAATGTTCCTAATTATGTCAGGTGAAGAATACAATGCGTGCAGTTCTGCATTGTGTAACTTTCTCCATTCTCCTGTAACTTCATCCCTTTTAGCCCCAAATATTTTCCTAAGCACCTTATTCTCAAACACCCTTAACCTATGTTCCTCTCTCAGAGTGAGAGTCCAAGTTTCACAACCATACAAAACAACCAGTAATATTACTGTTTTATAAATTCTAACTTTCAGATTTTTTGACAGCAGACTAGATGATAAAAGCTTCTCAACCGAATAATAACACGCATTTCCCATATTTATTCTGCGTTTAATTTCCTCCCGAGTGTCATTTATATTTGTTACTGTTGCTCCAAGATATTACAATTTTTCCACCCCTTCGAAGGATAAATCTCCAATTTTTATATTTCCATTTCGTACAATATTCTGGTCACGACACATAATCATATACTTTGTCTTTTCGGGATTTACTTCCAAACCGATCGCTTTACTTGCTTCAAGTAAAATTTCCGTGTTTTCCCTAATCGTTTGTGTATTTTCTCCTAACATATTCACGTCATCTGCATAGACAAGAAGCTGATGTAACCCGTTCAATTCCAAACCCTGCCTGTTATCCTGAACTTTCCTAATGGCATATTCTAAAGCGAAGTTAAAAAGCAAAGGTGATAGTGCATCTCCTTGCTTTAGCCCGCAGTGAATTGGAAAAGCATCAGATAGAATCTGACCTATACGGACTCTGCTGTATGTTTCACTGAGACATATTTTAATTAATCGAACTAGTTTCTTGGGAATACCAAATTCAATAAGAATATCATATACTTCCCTCTTAACCGAGTCATATGCCTTTTTGAAATCTATGAATAACTGATGTACTGTACCCTTATACTCGCATTTTTTCTCCATTATCTGTCGAATACAAAAAATCTGATCAATAGTCGATCTATTACGCCTAAAACCGTACTGATGATCCCCAATAATTTCATCTACGTACGGAGCTAATCTTCTCAAAGGAATATTGGACAAAATTTTGTACGACGTCAACAAAGGTGATATTCCTCGAAAGTTACTACAGTTGGTTTAGTCCCCCTTCTTAAAAATAGGTACAATTATGGACTACTTCCATTGTTCTGGTACAATTTCCTTTTCCCAAATAGCTATATAATGCACTTCCACCCTCTTGTATTAATTTTGCTGGAATTTGATCGATACCTGGAGACTTGTACTTTTTCAGATTTTCTATCGCAATTTCGACTTCTGAAAGCATGGGTTCGGGTATAAATGGCTCAGCAGTTTGTATTTCAATTTCGTCCCGATCATTTCTATTTGGCCTATGTACATTTAGTAGTTGCGCAAAATAGTTTTTCCATCTGGTTAGGACTGATGCAGAGTCTGCAAGCAAGATAGACATTCTTATACATTCAGAAATTTAAAATAGCAATTATTGTCCAGACACATGATCTGAAGACATTAGTTCATCAATTTAAGCACGGAAACTTAATCATAAACAAAAGCAAAAAAGATCTTTTGAATTCAATATTTTCTAACATTAATAGAAAAAAAAAGTTCAGACAAGTTTGGGAGGGGCAGTGGTCCCCAATGCCCCCCATAACTCCGCTTATGACTATATTCTACTTCATAGGTACCGTATTGGCTTTCTTAAATTAAATTTGTCAGTAGATCATAAGAATTATGTCATGCATGTCATTGATGTTGCAACATCTTTTTTATACTTATGGTTATGTGTGTTATAACAGGCAGGGTTTGGAATTGAACGGGTTACATCAGCTTCTTGTCTATGCAGATGACGTGAATATGTTAGGAGAAAATACACAAACGATTAGGGAAAACACGGGAATTTTACTTGAAGCAAGTAAAGCGATAGGGTTGGAAGTAAATCCCGAAAAGACTAAGTATATGATTATGTCTCGTTACCAGAATATTGTACGAAATGCAACTATTAAAATTGGAGATTTATTCTTCGAAGAGGTGGAAAAATTAAAATATCTTGGAGCAACAGTAACAAATATAAATGACATTCGGGAGGAAATTAAACGCAGAATAAATATGGGAAATGCCTGTTATTATTCGGTTGAGAAGCTCTTATCATCCAGTCTGCTGTCCAAAAATCTGAAAGTTAGAATTTATAAAACAGTTATATTACCGGTTCTTCTGTATGGTTGTGAAACTTGGACTCTCACTGTGAGAGAGGAACATAGGTTAAGGGTGTTTGAGAATAAGGTGCTTAGGAATATATTTGGGGCTAAGCGGGATGAAGTTACAGGAGAATGGAGAAAGTTACACAACACAGAACTGCATGCATTGTATTCTTCACCTGACATAATTAGGAACATTAAATCCAGACGTTTGAGATGGGCAGGGCATGTAGCACGTATGGGCGAATCCAGAAATGCATATAGAGTGTTAGTTGGGAGGCCGGAGGGAAAAAGACCTTTGGGGAGGCCGAGACGTAGATAGGAAGATAATATGAAAATGGATTTGAGGGAGGTAGGATATGATGGTAGAGACTGGATTAATCTTGCTCAGGATAGGGACCAATGGCGGACTTATGTGAGGGCGGCAATGAACCTACGGGTTCCTTAAAAGCCAGTAAGTAAGTAAGTAAGTATGGTTATGTACGACAAATATCATAAAATATACCGGTACATATCAGTGGCGTAGCATGAAATTTTGAGCAGGGGAAGCTAACTCAAGTTGTCTTTCATGCAATATGAGAAAACGTATTACAAAAATACAGTCTTAAAATAAATAGTAGTCAATGTCAAGTCAGCAGTCGAAGATTGGTTGGAACATCGTAAGTAACACCAATAAGGCATGACCTCAAATGATACGTAGTAAAATATGATTTCACGGTTTACACATATCTCTAACAAATAGACACGTATACGTATAACATTAGCTCACTCCCTGTCATACTTAGAGAAATCACAATATTAGTATCATTACGTAAGTATGCGTCTGTCGTTTGGTTGTGTCCTTCATTGACAGCAAGGGAGTCAGTCATTTGTTTTTTAAATTACACTTTTGTTCGTAAGTCAGTCTTGATAATACAATTGTCCTAAAAAATTCAAGTAAATTAGTGTCAGGAACTGTTATTTCGCTCATTATTTATTATATCAGCCACAATGCACACTAACACTTCAACTGAACACAACTGACGAAAAGGGATAACTCGGAAACTACTTATTTTCAATGTTAAAGCTAGCTTCTTTTCGAGCCTTGCGACTAGGGTAGTTTAGTTAGAAAGGGGTGGAAAATCTGCGGGGTGGATTACACAGAAGAAACCGGTCTGCTTGAAAGCTGGTGTGTGCAGGGTTCTTGTTTACTGCTGCATCACAAATCATCCTGAGCTGCCGCATCACAATATTTAACGCGTAAATATAAATTATATTAAAATTGATAAATAATTTTGTCCATAAACTGCAGGTTTAGTATGAAATTATTATTAACTGGGGAAACTAAGCTTTTTAGCTTACATTGACGCTACGCCACTGGTACATATACTTCTATGTTCATTGAGATGTGATAAAAATATGCACTGTATTTTCATCCGTTTTGTATGCATACCATTACTGTCTGCTTTAATCTTCAATTTACAATTTTCTATGTTTACAGATGTCCTCATTATCGCCCTTGGTCCTGGTGATCCTGGCACTGGCACAGGAATCACTGACACAATCACAAGACACGGGGAACATCACCTGCAACCTCACTCTCATACACGCCTCTTGCGAGAATAATGCGACGGAAAACGGCACCAGAACATCGTACAACGAAGCCCAGAGGATAGCACAGTGCTTCCTTGACACACAGGTAGCAAATGAGACAGAGAACCGAACAGGAAACTTCGAGTGTCTGGCGGCTGTGATCAAGGACATCATAGATGACGGTGCTGATACTGTCGGTAGTACAGCCACAATCTTGGACCTCTTCAAATTGAACCAACACTTCAAACAGACGCAAGAGGAACTCTATGAGTATGACTGTATTGTGTGCCTAGTTGCGAAATTTCACGAGATGTTACTGTTAAAAAAGAATCATACCCAAACAAATGCCTCTTCCGAATGGCAGGATGCAACTGATATCCAAAATAGCGGCGAGTACTTCATCAACATATTGCGAGAAATAATGCGTTATGAAAACATGACTGACCATTTGATCAGTCAGTGGGTTAAAAGCTTCTTAGACGTCAATAACTGGGAATCACTCTTGAGCACTCAAAACAAAGAACTTCCAGTCGCTTTGGGTTACAACAAAGACGATACATATCTCTGGATCCCTGCCGAACAAGTTGGGGGTACATCTGGCGTCGCCATCTTAGTATTCCTTTACGTTGCTGGATGGATCCTTAACGTCGTACTCATTAGAATATTTATAAGGCATAAAGAATTTCGTACAGATAGTAATCTGATCATTATAAATGTTGCGATTGCAGGAATAATGAACCTAGTTCATCATAACCCACCGATCGATATCTTTTTGGTGAATTCTATACATTCCCCACTCTCAGTGACTTATGTTTTCTATATGATAATCGGGCTCAACATTTTCTCTGTGATGGCACTGAGTTGTCACATCTGTCTGACGGCTCAATCGAATAATAACCGCAGAAGTTCTGGTTGCAAAAGTCGACACAGCCCCCATGTTCACATGTTCACTGCATGGGTTCTGTGTCTTGTAGCCCCGATCCCTCTGTGTTCTGTGATAGAGGAGTACTACAACGTGTCTCTGTACGTTCTGATAACTTACTGCGTTTTTCCCTTGTGCTGCTCTACCTTATTCTCAGTAGCGACATCTCTGCAGTTGGGGATGTGTGTTCAGAGCGTGCACTGTGGAGCAATGGGACACGATTCTGTGAGAAGTGCTCGTGCCAGAAGTGCCAACACATTAGTGGCACTCATTGTTGTAACTGCCATCAGCTACGTGCCCTATGTTTGTCTTCCTTTTATACCTCCTTATATCGGTGAAAAACCCGACGACCACCCTTTCCTCATTTCGTGGATATTCGTGTGGTTCAATTCCTTCATCAATCCGATCGCACTCTATGTCTCTAACAGGGATTTCAGATGTCATTTCAACAAATATCTGTGCCTCTGCTGCTGTAGGGGAAGGGATTAGTTTTGGAACGTATCTACAGTGTATTCACTATTAATTGGTGACGAAGCATCAGTGAAAGCTATGGTATTGATGTTTTCCTTCTTTTTTGTATACAATAGAGTTTATGCTCTTTCAAACACACAGATGTGGCTGGTTATTGTGATTCAGATTATTTCGTAAATCCAAGTCAAATCATGCATTCTTAGCACAAAAATGCCCAAAAATCAAACATTTAGGGCCGTATTCATAAACGAGACTTTGGATGAAGACTTCCCAAAGATGACTTTCGTAGTAAAGTTTAACTTTGTTCAAAGCCCTATTCATAGATAATACTTATGAGACTTTGACTTCGACTTCTGTAAGTCGAGATTTGACGATCTTGTTCTAATGTTGGCAATCGAAATCACTGCCTTGTAAACGAATTAAATTAGTAGATAGTTGAAATAGAGTAGGCATTGCCACAATCAAAGCCTTCTTTTAAGTCACAAATCAATGAAACAATTGAACATCGGTACATGTTAAGCGATTGTTAACCATTCTTGCAGCTTTACATAAGAATAATATTATTCGAGGGCTTAGTGTGGAACTAACGTAAGTACAAAAACGGACATTTTTAGGTCTTTACACCAATCGATAATAAATTTGTTCTACTTGATCACAAAAATCGTAACTCAGTTCGAACAGTCTTGTATATAACACAATTCGCAGCTACAAAACATGATGGTAGAGTTCATCTGAAATAGTATTGCCTGTTAAGATTTTTTTTTTTTGTGAATAAAACATCGATTGTAGTTACATTAGTTTCACATCAAGCCTTCAAATTATTTCACTGTAAAATAATTTTATTCTGAAGTTATAGATGAAAAGAAGATGCCGCCAATGACAGACTATGAAAGAGACTAAGGCCGTGTCTCAAAGCTCAAGTCCATACTACACACTAGTGACTAGCAACTAGGTGACTTGTAAACTACACACTAGGGAGCTTTGGACATGTATGCTTGAAACATGGCTTTCTTCATAGACTATTTTTTCTAAAAACCATGACATCACGGTGCAACACTGAATTAAGAAGGCAGTGTCCTAATGCAGTTTCATTACGAATTATGAGGAAAAGATGAGGGCTTAATATAAACCAATAATGTTTAAAACATTGTACAGAAGGTACTAATAATGTCAGTGTTCAAAGTTAACGTGTTATTCTACATTATATTTACATTATTTCACTTCCAAAGCATTTTCAGATTTCATAACCCCAATTGCTGATGAGGTATCCATGTTTGTTTAGTGAACAAGTCAACAATCGAGCAAACATTTTCGTTTACTAGCTACTACGGACTTGATTGCTATGCACTATGTAGCTTTGGATCATAACTTCTGACGTCACATCCGGCTATTTAGTCAACAATCTAGTTCACTTCAGCTGAAAATGTAGCTTTGAGACACGGCCTTATTATCCTGCTGACAGTTGGCAGTTATTCCCTGCATGTTTGCAGAAACTACTTAAAATTATCTGAAATCAATATGCAGAAAACAGTATTATGACGACAGTAGGATTATAAATTAACTCCATATCCAGCTGTATAACTTAACCTATCCTTTATAGAATTAAATAGTCAAAATCATTATTAAGCTATCAATCCTTACCTATAGTGTAAAATCGCGATGAAATAAATTGTATTATTTTTTGGTGGAGCAGATAATCCTTTTTGATTATTCATCAATGAAAGTTGAAACATGAGAGGATATTTAATACGGTCTGTTTATCAAATCTGTACCTTGATTTGAATTTTTTAATCTGTAACAATATGCTAAGGAACATGAGCAGCTTTAATAATCTCCTGGATGTCCTCAATATTCTCGGAAAATTCAACAATTTCCCAAATATCAGCCATTTTCCTTATGTGCACGAACGAAAGTCAATGTCAAAGTCTAGATTTTCGGCGACTTCGAAGTAAAGTCACGATTGAAGTTTACTTTCGTCAAAGTGTCGACTGTGAATAGGAAAATGGTGAATTTATACTTTCCATGGTCAACTTTGGTCCAAAGTCTCGTCTATGAATACGACCCTTAGTTGTTTTGCACCAAAATCTCGTGTTAATTACTAATCGTTTCAGTCTCCTAATTAATTATATAATTTACTTCTGTATACGGGCTATTCCATATGAAATTGATCAGTAAAAAACCTCGCATTTTTTTATACCCTAATTTTTTCCCTACTTATACAAGGTGCTGAGGGGAGTGCATTTTCAAAAATATACTATCGAAAGTTAAACGGTTTTCATATTATTCAGCCTCTTTCAGCACTCAGAACTCTGGAACCATTTACTGCAGAACATTGAACGAGAGCTCATTTTGAAGCTGACATTTGGTAGGTTATGTTAAGAAATAATCCTTTATTTTTTATAGTACACAGAGAGACAGATAATCTGATTTTACTTGCTTCTAGGCTTTTTGGCCATTTGTAAAAATGTAAAAAAATATTGAGAAAAAACTTTGCATTATTAAGAGGGATTCGGCATTGTTTGCTTAGTTGTATGGCAATAAGTTTCGAGGGTATTAAATAAATTATTTTCACACACCTAGACTTGAACGGCGCAATACCGCACCAAGACCGCACCCACTGGCTGAGAGCTGAAGATAAGCGAGCATTGGGGGTCATTTTACTCCTGTGTTTATGAAAACTTGTGATAAAGCTAGCCTAGCCATGACTGCTAGACGACACATCATGCGTTTGTCTCCTGGCCTTGCTTGTCTCGACTACCTCCCGTCTCACAGTCAGCTGGTTAGTTCACGCGCATACTATTTATTTTCTTTATTTTATATTTTCAATACTTTCTTATCAACGTACCACCAGTAAAAAAATATGTTTATTTGTACTTTCAATGCGGAATCTAATCATATATTTTTAAAATATTTTTTCATGGCCAAAGGCGTCATAACGAAGAAAACTCTAAATTTCTCCATTTCCATAAAAAGTAAGAAAAACTGTTTACATGTCAATATAAACTTTAACTTCTCAGCATCAAAATAAACCACGATTTTGATCATTGGGTGAAAGGGTTTCGGAGCCATAACAGTTTAAAATTCCTAATTTTATGAAAATACGATAAATTTAAATATTATTAATTTAAACACTATTAAGTTCTGATGCCTCAAACTTTGCACAAAGCATTATATCACAGTTGTCTACGGACAGAAAAAGTTTCAATGTATTTAAAAATTGCAAGGTCAATTTTCTCTATATTTCGGTCGATTTGAGATGGAATAGCCCGTATACTGTTATAATTTAGCTCACTGTTCAAGGTGATTTACACTTACAAAATTAATAATAATTGTGTGCCACTGACGGAATGTATTAGTTTAGTAAATCTGAAAGGATTCCATTAGAATTAGTAAGGAGCTATATTCTTAGAAGACACACGCATAGAACAGGGCTTTATGATAGATATCCCTATTGTAAGTTTTGTGGGTGAAAGAAAGAAAGAAACAATCTGATATGTAATCTGCGAAATATTATTATTATTGTTATTATTACTATTATTATTATTATTATTATTATTATTATTATTATTATTATTATTATTATTATTTAATTAATCTAATATTTTGGCAGATAAATACGATTTATTATTGATTTAGAATTTCAAGTTTGATCTTGGAAAAGAATTGACGAATGAGGTTGGACAATTTTTTGTCTAATCCATGAAGTGTAGAAGAAGTAGAATCTTTATGTATAGATTTTCTTTATGTAGTTTTTATTGTATTTATTGTTGTTATTATCAAGAGTTGGAACAGAATTGGTTAAATAAGTCTCAGGCGATATTATTATTTGGCATCATAAATCCATGGCAGAGAATAACACTAAAATGGATTCTGAGTAAGTTTCAGGAACACATTAGAGTTTCAGGGCTTTTAAAATTATCTTCTCCCCTTTTATGTTAAAAAGACAGGTATAATTCATTTGGTCCATAGCAGCTGAAGTGCTCAGGGATAATCTAATACCCGTCTCAGAATGTTATTCCATACTACTTCAGAGACCCACATGAATAAAAAGTGGAATTTGTGATAAACTTTCTCACGTAAACTTTTCTTGTCATCTGTCAAAGGAAAAGTGAACTACGAAGTTCATTCATATGAGTTTTAATGTGGTGACTGTAAAATCAAATCAAGATTGCAGCTCACTTTTAACTCGGATGACGCATCCTCAAAAGAGGGATTACAGCGTAATTGCCAGGTAGATCTTGTATCTACCTCCTAAATTACAGCATTTACACCATGTTAAGAGAACGATCTTCTCTTTTCAGCATTTCCACACGTCGCCATTGTGTAACTATGTTATAACACACATGGTGGTTCATAAAAGTCTGAAGACGTAATGTTCAAACTCCAATAAATCCAAGCTTCCTTGAAATTAGAACAATTAATACACAAAGCTTTCATCATCTTGTTCTAATTTCACCATTACGAAAATATGCACAGCAATCAAAAGTTTTAGAGGGTTTTATACATGATTTCTAAAAGAAGTGCATTGTTTCGTACAATACCGTATCAACGTCATTAGTATAATTAATAAAAATATGTGTTTTGGATGTCCCTGATATAGGCTAATACATGTTTGAAAATTTTTGTGTTTGTATGAATGTATGCATGGTTGCACTTCATTGTGTATATTATAATTGAACCCAAAGATTTTAATCTTTACTATCTACTCCCATAACACAATACCGTATATTGGTTCTGAATATTTCCCATCAACAGTGGTGCACCCAGAAATATGGTTTGAGGGGAAAGGGCTATTTATAATCAGTGTCATAGAGCAACATTAAAGCTGTATAGCTGTATCCTTATAGTGTAGATGGTTTGAAAAGTACAGACCGTATCATTGAAATGTGATTGGCTGATTGGAATGGTTGGAGTTACCAGACACACTCCGAATAAAAGTTATAGAACTTCAAAAATCACCTAAAGTTCGCGCTTTTTTTTAAATATGTTGTAAAAAGCCCATTCACATACAGGCCTGTTTAAAAAATAAATATTTCAAAGATCACAGATTTTCCAAAATAATAGATACAGACATGTCAAGGCATTAAAACGCTTACTTCTTTCTTCCTCCTCCCCCCTTTTTTTTAATTCACGTGTCACTTTCCATTCAAAGAGTAGTGCTTCACAATTAAGGAGTCCCTTCTCCATAACAACAAAAGGAAATGGTTCTCCATCCACCCCCGCTAAAAAATAATAATGAAATGTTAATGTCGACCCAATTCCCATTTTTTATTGTTATAGTGTAACACATCATATAGGTCAAATATAATATATTTCCTTGCTTATTAATGAAAATTTTTGGGACAAACTGGAAAAATTGAAAAGCGAAAGGAATTTCAAATCTACAGTACATTTAATTTATGCCTTGTCGAAAAACGTGCATTTATTATTTTGTGTAAGATAAATCTCTTGAAAGAAGTGCATTGCTTGAATGAAATACAGTATGTAATTTACCATAGTTATTTTCAAAGCGAAGTTACTTATAATAATTTTATCACACTAAACAACTGTAGATTATATTGGTAAATTCGATTTAAAAAAAAAAAAAATTGTCTTACTCAATGCATCTCATAGAAATTCAGTGCTCCACTCTGCTTCACACTAAATGATATTCAGAATTTTAGTCATTTGCACATACTATGTTAAGAGTATCAACATATTGATTTCTACCTGTCAACTAACATTGCGTACAGACATCAATAAAATATATAAAGGCCCTAAACTTTTGTATATAAAACTGCCATTTACTTAAAGTTTGTTTCAAAATTCTGTATCCACATACCTTTTCCAACAATGTAAAACAGGATCTGCCCATATCCCATGATGAAAATGGGCCCCTTTCACATCCAAGTACTCTTGTACATGTCTCTCCAAATTCTGGAATAGCTTACTGGTACTTTTCTTAATGGCTTCAATCTCTTCACATATAACTTCTTTCAGGGCTGCGGAATTTATTTCTGTACTCTTTTCCCTGCAATAAATTTAAATTTTGAAACCATAAACACACTTTTTTCATGGTCCATTGGTTGCAATTCTTGAACACATGACATATGGTAAGTGCGTAGTCAGGGCTGGGCAAAATACTGACATCCAAGTATTTGAAATACAAATACAAAATACTTCAAAGAATAGTATTTGAAATACAAATACAGAATACTTTTAAAAAATTAACCAAAATAAATTTGTATTTCAAACTGGCCGTACCCGTGCGGTCCACTGCACCTGTTAGAAATAAATATGAAGTAATTACATAATTAAAATAGGACGTTTGATCCAGAGAACAACTTTTACAACAGCGCAAGATAATCTGCTTCGCTCATTACCCAATTTTTTTTGCATTGCATTTATTGCATATATATTTTATGTATTTTAACACGATTCAATTGAGCATAGTTAAAATTTGAATTATAAAATAATGGATTGCTAAGCTAACGTACTATTACTGCATATTAAATCAATACACTCTCGTTGTTCGTTAATTCTCTGAGATAAAAATGAGTGTACATAAATATTATTTTAAGAAATACAGAAAACGAATGTACGAAATAGCCTATCAAATTTTCTGTGCATAAGAAGCTATTTTAATCTTACCTGTCCTCGATTTACTCAGACGTTACTGTAATAACATTATAGCATTATGTCCATCTAGAGAAACTACACTTTCGAATGGTGAAATAATAATTAATTATACAAATCGGTTAATTCAGCTTCTGATATTACTTCATACAAACACAGAAACATTCTCTGTAGGCTGTGTTTAATAGCTTTCGATTGTTGATGTCCAAGGCCCCTGTTTCGATTGTTGTTGTCCAAGGCCCCTTATAGACGAAGTCGTTCTTAATTCATTGCACCGTCTTAGATGGCATTATTTTAATTTTAAAACTCATTTATCTCATTAAATATCAGTCCTATCAAAATTTTGTAAAGAATAAAACTTATCGGAAATTATTTTTAAAGAAACTTTTGTTATGTAACATTTTTCACAAAAATCAATAATAAGCGATATTTCGATTTATTTAATTCAGGCCCCCTTATAACCCCCCTTTTAAATAAAGTATTTTGAATGCCATATAGCCTAAAATCTAAGTTACAACGAACATAATTTATATTCCAGTTTTCATATAAATCGGTTCAGCCATTATCACGTGAAAAGATAACAAACATCCAGACAGACAGACAGACATACAAACAAAAATTTCAAAAAAGCGATTTTCGGTTTCAGGATGGTTAATTATACATGTTAACACCAATTATTTTTGGAAAATCGAAAATTACCGGAAAAATTTTGGCTACAGATTTATTATTAGTATAGATACTCAAAATACATTTGTATTTCAAATACCCAATACAATATATAAAGAAATAAGAATATTACCGAAAATCTAAAATATTATATTAACATTAAAATTATTTTTATCTCGAAGTTTTATATAAACACTGTAACTGAGGATTCTTCCTTTTCCCAGTCAACAATGAAATTGTGCTACATATGAATAAAATTACTGCTCCCTTTCCAAAATGCCAGTTTCTCAAAAAAGTCCATCAGGTAAGGATCCCCTTGCTGGTGAATGAATAAATCCTGCAAAACAGAACAGTCTTTCTATAGGCGCAGAGGAACACAAACTTGTATTATACTTTATAAAAGCTTTTTTCACTGTTGAGTAATTCTCTAGAGTGCATAGGGTTGTCCCTTTGCCATTGAAGAATTGTATGAGCTCATACTCCGCAGTAGACAGGTTCTTTTCTTTTTGCTTTTCAAAGTCTGTTGTACTTGAGTTGAAAACATAAAAATTGTTTTCATCATCTTCATTGTCTGAACTGACCAAAGGTGTAGCAGAGAACTGCTCAGCTGATTTCACACACATATTCTGTATCCTCTTCTTATCATTTGGTGAGGCAGTGTCAGGCAGCCATCTCATCTTAAATGATGGGTGGATCCAATTTGCCATAATAGCTCAATTTGCTTCTGGGGTCAGGTCAAACTTCGCTTTAAATCTTGATGAAAGTGAACTCATTAGGATTGCAGTTACTTGGACTAGATGGCGTAGATTACTAGATAACAGAATATGTAATCTGTTTTTGAGGGAAATTAATGTGGATATAAGTTGGCTGCAATAGCACGTCTTCTCATTTTGCATTAAATCAAGGGCTACGGCAATGGGTTTCAGAACTGCACACTATTCTTCAAGGTACTGAAACTCAACATTGTTGAAGGTTGCCAATCCCAGTTTTTCACATATATATACTGTTTATATAATGTTTGAATTGCAATATTTGAGAGATTGAGCCATAAAGAGAATTCCATCGAGTTGGGCAAGGAAACTTTAGTGAATATTTCAAGACATCTGATATAATTTCTGAGGATTTGGGTCTCCTAGATGCATTCCATAATGCTGAACACTTAGCAAGTGTTGGGTGATGGATCCTTTATGCTGATGCAGATTTCTTTATGGCATTAAGGAAATCAGTTGTGGCAAGAAAACTAATTGTATGGGCTAGCACGTCTGAAATGGGTAGGCAAATAAGACAGAAGTTCATTCTTCAAATACAAATCCAAAACTTGAAAGACAAGACGAAGAAAAAAGTATTTTGAGTATTTGAAATACAAAATACATCAATTTTATATATTTAAATACAAAATACTTTCTAAAATCCTTGCAAATTACAAAATACAAATGTATTTCATAAACGTATTTCAAATACTGCCCAGCCCTGTGCGTAGTTTAGATTTGTTTGCTGCTTTTTGAAACGTGGAATATAGAAGATTAGTTTCTTGGGAAAGTCTTTGCAATGTTTTGATGGTGATGCCAATAATCCTCCTTTACATCCTGTATTGTCTCTTCTGACCTCCTGAATGCTGTGTGACTAGGCTTACAATTATCTCTAACTTTCTTATCAATTTATGGATATAACAGTTTGAAGATACACGTTTCACACCAAATTTAATCTGAAATGCCATTTGACATGCTTTAAATAAACTCGTTTGTCAGTATTCTTCCATAGACATTAGAACCACTACCGAGATGCAGTGTAGCAAAACAAAAATCAATCAAGGTCACTGGAAGAGTCCAAACCTATTGCGAGGGATTAGATCCTGTTTTACATTGTTGTAGATTTGTGCATACAAAATTTCAAGTCAAACTTTAAGTAAATGGCAGTTTTATAGACAAATGTTTGGGGCCTATAGCAAGAAAATCACACTGTATCTCAGCATGTAGTCAAAGGAAACTTACCTGAGTGAAGACGTTTAATAGACTGTATTATATACTGCTAAGGAAAAGCGACACATCATATATCGATTAATTAAACTAATTAAGCATTGTTATGGTTCGTTCTAGTACTTGTTAACAAAACACCAACTCAACCAGCAAACAAGAATTGAGACTGATTCTATGTGCGTTTTTAGACTTTTGCAGAGAATGTGATCAAAAGGGAGACTGGCATACCGGTACGTACCAAAAAGTGTATTTCTGGGACTGGCTCCTTATTGATGATATATTTATATAAAATATATATATGTATTTTAAGGTGTAATTACAATATAGCAGTTATTACAACTAAAAGTAAGCTGTTCACACCTGTGGAGTAACGGTCAATGAGTCTGGTTGCGAAACCAGGTGACCCGGGTTTGATTCCCGGTCGGGGCAAGTTACCTGGTTGAGGTTTTTTCCGGGGTTTTTCCTCAACCCAATATGAGCAAATGCTGGGTAACTTTCGGTGTTGGACTCCAGACTCATTTCACCGGCATTATCACCTTCATCTCATTCAGACGCTAAATAGCCTTAGATGTTGATAAAGCGTCGTAAAATAACCTATTCAAATAAAAAATAAAAGTAAGCTACAATTATGCTTTACAGTGGAAGAAATGAAACTTCTTTCCCCCTTCCAGATCTCAGGACCTCGATTATATGGCTTAATTTTTGCCATGAGCTGGTTTTATCAAAAGTTATATTTATATTAATCTTTATGTATAAAATCAGGGCTTCTTGTTTTCCCGACAAAGCATTATCAGAATGCGGAATAATTTCTTTACAATCAGGACATTTTGACAAAATTGGTATGAGTGGCATACATTGAACACTCCAGTAAAATATGCAGAAATACACTAAAATATTATAAGTTTTGACTGTTGCGGTACGGTAATGATATAACTAAAAAATTTGGAATCTAGCAATAAGTGCAATAAATAGGTGCAGAGGAAATTTAATCACTCCAAACATTATATCTCAACACAAAAGAAACTGATATGGAGGAGATGATCGAAATATTATGAATATCATGACATAATTACAGAATACAGATTAAAATGGCATGAGCAACTATTAAGAATGCAGCCATATATGGTTCCATCATAAATATGAAATACAAACCAAAGCAAACCAGAATTTCGGTAGACCAAGAAAAACGCTTGAAATACCAGTTTTAAAGTACCGGTACCTAGGTACCTTACATAGGCTGTGTGATTTATAATAATTAATATGACTTTCGCATTTATGATTTACCCCAGGGATGCA
Organism: Periplaneta americana; assembly: GCF_040183065.1. Taxonomy (NCBI): domain Eukaryota; kingdom Metazoa; phylum Arthropoda; class Insecta; order Blattodea; family Blattidae; genus Periplaneta; species Periplaneta americana. Next base: position 182,577,888 of record NC_091124.1, read on the forward strand.
GAACTGGACACCAATTGTGGCATACGTCATAAGCCGGAATACATCACTCATTCCTTCCTTTCACCCCCAAAAGGCAGAGTAGACGAGATTTGTATTCAGAGTCTGTGTTACTTGGTTGTGGAAAGCCATGGCGACGTCATTCAATGCCGGTCCACTGTGGATGGGGAACCAACGCTTTCCCCATGCTTCCACCCCTCCCTTCCCTAGTTCTGCATCCCTGATTTACCCTATAAGTATGCCATACTTTCGATTTATTCTAATATTTACAACTAATAGTGTAGTAACTATAACCTATTCATTTCTCAGTCCATCAATTTCACTGTCCCCTAACATTCATTATATACCCATACGATACCGATACTAATTTTGAAACTACAAGTTAAACCTAAGGATATGTTGTACTTGAGAACACCGCCATTTATTTTTTGTTAGTGTTAAAAAAAATAAAGATTAATTTAGTTGTAATATTAGGTACCGGTAGGTATTTTGATGTTCAGTTGATTGTGAATATAAATTTGAGCAGTGTGTGTTTCTCAGGTCAGACTTTATGTAAAAAAGATATATAATTACTGAATTTTCTCAAGTGATTATTAATAATCGAGGATATATATTTTTTTTTAACTTTCATCATTTCATCACTACCACAAATTTAAAAATTTAATTGCATATTACATTAGCTTTCTGCTTATATAGTTGTAAACCCTCAATTTCTATTCTCTTTCACCTTTCATCAATTTTAATTTTATTTTATTGGGTTATTGTTCATAAAGTCAGTGTATCTGTACTGGTACCAATGTATTTGGGGAATGTCTTTATTTTAGTCCAACAATATCTTTAGGTATGATGCACACTTACAGAATTTAGATTTTCTTTGAAATTTTTAATATTCTGAGTAGCTACCAATATTGGTAAGATAAAATGCCTACATTCAGTAAAAAAAATATAGAAGTTGTTACAGGATTTCATCTAATAAGAATCATGAAGTTTGGAAGCAGTGACATGAAAAATGTCAAAATCTTGTTCATCATGACTTGTGAAAACTTCCAGTAAACCTAAGCAAAAAAAAAATTATGAACTGAATATAATAAAATAATTTTTTTTGTCAAAATCGTTCAAAAAACTTACTCAAAAAATGTGTTACTAGATAAAACAGTCCCATAATAGTGATTTATTTTTCTTCATGATAAAAATTCCGAAATTTGTATTTTAAATTCAGACATTATCCTCAAACTACCTATAGACCTGGGTACCAGAACTTAGGATGATTTTAATTTAGAGAAACCTAAACCTACAGTCGGCCTAGTTGGCAAGTTGGTATAGCGCTGGCCTTCTATGCCCAAGGTTGCAGGTTCGATCCTGGGCCAGGTCGATGGCATTTAAGTGTGCTTAAATGCGACAGGCTCATGTCAGTAGATTTACTGGCATGTAAAAGAACTCCTGCGGGACAAAATTCCGGCACCTCAGGCGACGCTGATATAATCTCTGCAGTTGCGAGCGTCGTTAAATAAAACATAACATTTTCCTAAACCTACACATTCCCCATTTCTTTTGCAAGATATCTAATAAGATAGGATACTTCACAGAGTTTCATTTTCCATGAATATTCTCCCCTCCATCCTTATTCCTACTTACAGCTGCATGCTTATATGTTACCGGTACTTTGTTTTTAATTTAAAATTCAAACTTGTTATTGCTGTTATTTCATCTCTAGGTACAATATTATCTCACCCATGGTACACAATTCTATAGTATCTGAGGACATTATGAATACATAGAAGCATTACAGGAAATTGGGTAAAAGAATTAACCAAAGAAGATGGTAATATTTATAGTTGTAGCTATATGTTATTGCTGTTACTTTATCTCTAGGTACAATGTTGTCTCACTCATGGTACACAATTCTATTGTATCTGAGGGCATTATGGATGCATAAAAGCATTAAAGGAAATTGGGTAAAAGAATTAACCAAAGAAGGTGGTAATACTTATAGTTGTAGCTAGCTAGTCAAAAGTTACATCATTTGTGAAAATCCATGCATTTTTTTTAGGATGTAGCCAAAACATTATAACAATCAAATTGAAAAATGTATCCCTATTGCATGTTTCCTTAAATTTTAGAGACGTAATGAATGACACATCCTAAACTTGCTGATACAATGTCTCCTGAACAGTACCTATTTTCTTATAGAAATGAACAATAATAAATTATGCTTTCGCAGAATTTAGATAACCTGTGCAATATTTTGTAATAATGTGCTAATTTCTGTTTAGAAAAATTCATTAGATACCGTATTTTATACCTATGTAATTAGTAATAATTAGTTACAAAATTAGGTTAGTTAAGTGGTTAATAAATTTAGTGATATACAGTTAATACACTTGTGGAAATAAGTATGTGATATTCATGAGGCAATTTTTGAAGTTTTTATTTGATGTTGTATATTTACACGAGTAATTCCAACGAAAACGGAAATAATATTGAAAGTCAATGCTAGTACTGTAATCATATTTACAAGACTGTCATACGACATTAGAATATTTTAAGATAACCTGTAATCAATACAAAGCTGCATTTAGTGATGAAATTGCTCTGCAAATAGGAACCACTTACGGTACTGATAATGTAATTTGTGAATCTGATCTTTTATAATATGCTACATAACTTTCTACAAAAACAAAATTAAATAATGGAAAGTATTAAGAAGTGTGTGATATTATCTAAGATGTAAGTCTATCAGTAATTGTGAAACTTTTAAACTTGACGAGCAAATGAGTGATCAATATTTACAGGAATTTTGACTTAAAATATTCGCTATAGTAAGTTTTCATTTTATATTGATAACAGTACACATGTAAGATTTATTTGTTACACCCTTGTTACAAATACACGTATAATGTGTTACTAATATCCTCCAACAGTACAAATATTTACTGCCGAATCTATGGACTTCTCTCTGAAAGAACTTTCCCGATTTTTTAAATGTAAATTTCTTTTAGAAGACCTTAGAGCTTGTAGGCATTATCAACAAATATTGATGTATGGTGTAAGTATTTGATAATTATAATTAGTACCACAGGACAGATATGAGTAGCTTCTGGTAGAATGCTGTTATCTTCTTTCCCACAGAAAATTCAAATGAAGAAAACGTCGGTTGTTTTAGTTTAGAATTTCGCTAACACCAATCCAGCTACAAACAATATTTTCTTTACGAATGGATAATAAAGATGTGGGAAAGTGCAATTATTAAAAGTGCTCTTTTAAAGCAGGGACTCGAGTCTTGTGTGTTCGATTTCTGTATCTGCAATTCTGACAGCTGTGAGAAAGGTATCATAATTGAAAATGGTTATCAAGGTTTCTGTACTCTCTTCCGAAAACTATTATTTTTAAAGTTGTGGCAAGTAATAAAGTTATTTACCTAAAACATATATGTGTCATTCTTTAGAAAACCTGTTTATATAATTATTTAGCTTTGTTAATGACTTCAATATCACATCCCTTCCCCCTCTCTCCTTGACCTCCTTCCGGCCTTCCTCATTCTTCTCCTCTTTATATTCTTAATTTTAATCTCTTCCTTTCTTTCTTCTCAGTATTAACATACTTAATTTTCTCTCCTTTCTACTTTTCTGCTTTCTGGAATTAGGCCGTAGATATGTTTCCACTTCAAGAGACCGAGGTCTTCCATCTTGTTAATGGATGGCCAATATTTTTAATCTTCTTTTAGGTGTACAGGATGTTTCAGAAGTGATGGTAAAAAAATTAGGATTCTGCATTGTATGGTTGCGTGTTTGTAGAATACTTTGTCGAAAAATGGTTTTGTTGCCCAGGGTGAGTTTACCACTGCATCCCATATAAAAATATAATACTATTAATCTATTCTATCTAAAACTGGCTTAACAATGTGTACACATCTTCCAGTGCCCAATATTCTAGTTTTTTTTTTTTAATTAATTTTAAACATTCTCTCCAATCTTCTTTCCTCAATGTTGTTTTAATACCATGAATCCATGTAGTATTAGGTCTCCTTCTCTTCAACCTCTCGGGTTGCAACCATTCCAACACTTTTTTTGGTACCGGTACCATTATTTTTCTAACTAATTTATTTATACAATTATCCATCATCATATATAATCAGGGACGTCGCTAGGGAGATGCGAAAGGGTGCAAGCACCCCATAAAAATCGGAGCACCCCTTTCTGCACCCCAAAGGATATTTGAAGTCCTGATTTGAGCAATTAATTTTAAAACATACTAGGCATAAGTTATTTTGAAGAAAAAAACAAACATATTCCTGTAAGAGTGTAAAACAATTTTCATTAAACGCGAGAAATAAAAACTAGCCATTATTCAAACTGCACATAACATTTGACAAGTAATTACAGCATTGTCATAAAGAGAAACTTGAGTCAGAAGATGATTACTATGCGGATGACTTTCAGCCAATTCTTGATAAAATTTTTAATGAATTGGAACACGGATTTTCTGAACATAGCTCAATAATTAAAGGCATGAAGTGTTTGCAACCCGGATCTAAAAATTTTCTTGGATGTGAAAAAACTATGTCACTTGGTGCATCGTTATGGATGTAATGAACAAAGTGTGGAAGCCGAAGTGAAACTAATCCCTAAAACAATTGAATCTTATGAGAATGAACATGATGTCACTACTGACAACATTTTAAAATTTGTTAATTTTCTTCAGGAGTATAAATTGGCATTTCACGAAATTCACAAACTTTCCATAGTTTCTATGGTAACACCAGCATCTAGTGCGGGTTGTGAACGTGGATTTTTGTGTTTACGTTGCATTAAAACTCACTTGCGGAACAGAACGGGCCATGAATGTCTCAGCGATCTCGCAGTCCTTCTGTAGAGCAGGACCTCGTAAAGACACTGGATATTGAGGATCTAATCGACAAATTTGATGCTGCCCATGGTAATCGACGTATAGCTTTATATTAGGAAACTCAACACACATTCCTAGGTAAGTAGTAATAGTAGTAATCATCATCCTTACATGTATTGGGCCTAGTGGCCCGTTATGGTCTCTTGCCAATGCTTGAACGGTCTGGCCAAGGATCTCTTGCCCATCAGGATGGTAATTTAAAATTTGGCGGTGAATTCTAGAACGAGGCATCCTGATGACATGTGATCTCCAGTTTTGTCTGTATTTCTGTAGGTATTCCTTAATCGGTTCAATCTGCAGTTCTTTCATAATGTCAAAATAGTAATAATAATAATAATAATAATAATAATAATAATAATAATAATAATAATAATAATACATAGTAATGATAATAAACAGATGTATAGTATGCGCGCAACTGCATGAGAGAACATTTTGGATTTTTTATGTATCACATTTTTACAGCTCGCACTCCATTTTTACAACTCGCATCCCATCCGCATCCCCTTTGCTCTGATCCTGGCGACGTCACTGTATATAATAAACATTATAGTGAACCCTTATATTTGACTTTATCTCTATTTCATATTAAATCATTGTTCTTCATTGTTCTATATACACTTTTAACACGTAATCACTGATTAAAATCATTCATTAAATCAATTAGGTACTTGTGTATATATAGGCCTACTGTCTACTCTATATTTCCATCTAGTCTATTTATATGTCAGGGACACGACACGTAATATGTCGTAAATTTACGACACGGAACTCACAGTTTTACTTTCCTTCCAGAGAAAGCCATACCATGGATTTTATCACCTTTTGAAATCATTGTCCATGAATCCAAAAGATGTCGTGGTAACCACAAGACCATCGAGAACAACATGGACTTGTTAAATGCAGAACTTTTACAGGAGTGTCTTCAGGAACTCGAAACGTACTCCATTACCATATTAATTATAATCAACTGAAAGAGGAGGCTAACTCTGTAGCAAGTAGCTGATGTAAACTTTGCTCCAAATCATGACAAACCACCATCCTCTCCCCAACCCTTAAGCGGGTGGAAAAAATAGATCCCAGCATTGCCAAATCTAGCAGCTAAAGTCATTGCCTCCACCCGCTCAGCCTGTTTAGACATTTTTATAGAGGCATTGTTTTATACTCTTGTGTGCTTCAATATGTCTACTTTTTTCCGCCCATGATGAATGAGTGATGGAGTAGATGATCAGCAGCCAGGATCTTTTAATTTACCTTGAGAACCAAGATCTTCCCAACAAGAACAAATACACTGTCGAAGAAAACAATATGTTATCGGCAGAAGAGTGAAGTTTAAAGAGTAGAAATCTTAATCATTCATTTTAATTTTACTGATTTTTAAAAAAATAGCAAACTTTTTTGCAAATGCATGAATAATGTTATACATAAAGTTTACATTGTGTGAAGAGTACTCGACAAAGGTTTTATTTCTTGGCAGAAGTGCTTACCTACAAAATCTAAATTGGGCCCCCCTCCAAAACAAAATTTATGGTCACACTACGCCTCTGGTTGCCAGGTAGCAATTGCTAAACAGTGACCTTGTTAACATAGCTGTAAAAGAATTAGTCATGCTGAAGATAGATGTTGGACAGTTTTCATCCCTCCTTTCCCTCTTTATTTTTATAGACTGAACAGTCTGCTATGAACAATGCAATAAGTTAATATTCATAAAAATAATTTTGTAGAATGGAGAATAAAAAAGTTTTCTATGTAATTTTTGGGCAATATTTAATTTGTTTTGCGTCATATTTCCAAGTTCTTATGTCATACTTTGCTATTTTTTTCCGGTCATAAGTTCATGCATATTTCCAGGTTTTTAGGTCATAGAAATCTGAGCCCTACTAATGATGATAATGACTGCGTCTGTGATTCAATGCTAGCAATTGGTCTTCTATCCAGGCAGCGTGGGTCTGATCTCTGGCTAGGTCATGATGAAATTTGTGGTGACGGTGTAGAGGGTTTTCCTCAGAGTACTCCCATTTCCCTCTATCATTCCAGCAACGCTCTCCACCTCCCCCCTCATTTCTCTGCTATCTGCCTCAGAAGTTGTACGGGTTTCTGATGCTGATACAGGAAGTGCTGAGCCCTGAGACTTATCAGGCAAACCGACGCTGTAAAGCACCTCGACATTTCCTCCGTTAAAGTAAGTACAGTGCCTATCCCTTTCAGTTCTTCGCTAAAAAATCTTGGCATTCACATGGATAATAATCTCAACTGGGACTTGCAACTCACAGAAACCTGCAGAAAAGTATATTCTATTATCCATGTGCTAAAAAGGATAAATGTTCATCTCCCCTCTTGCTTAAAAAAGTCCCTTGTGCAGACACTTGTATTTCCCTATTTTGACTATGCTGACATTTTAATGACTGACCTCTCCAGCGACAACAAAACGAAACTTCAACGTGCTCATAATTTGTGTGTACGTTTTGTAAGCAATGTTCGTAAATATGATCATATTACCCCATCCCTGGAAGCAATAGGTTGGCTTAAACTAGATAAGAAAAGAAATTTACATTCACTTCTCTTTCTCTTCGAAATCTTGAACGCTCTCGTCATGAAACAATACCAACAATACCATCCCATCGCACCTCCTCATACTCATCCTCTTTCACAATAGCCCTGCCAAAACTCTGGAATTCGCTACCTGGTAGCATCAGGGACTGTCGAAATAAAATTGAATTCAAACGCAAACTTACTAGGCACTTGGTCAGTAATTGATTTCTTGTAAATAGTTTCCTTAATCTATCACAAAATATTTCAATATCCAGTAATTTCATCACTATACAATTTTGTTATTCTAGGTTTAATTTGTAATTCAGTAAATATAAAATATTCTTTGTTTTTCTATGATAAATTATCTAGCTTTAATTAGTCAGGTAATCTTTTCGTACTTTGATTTTTATTGTAATTGTAATTGTAAATTTAATACTAATTGTAATTTTATTTGTAATTGTAATTGTAAATTTAATACTAATTGTAATTTTATTTGTAATTGTAATTGTAAATTTAATACTAATTGTAATTTTATTTGTAATTGTAAATTTAATACTAATTGTAATTTTATTCTTCATATTATAGTTGGAATCTCCTGGTAGAGGGGCAGAGAAGGCCTGAGGGTTGAGGTAGAATGGCTCACCTATCAGCATCGGATTCACTAAAGCCACTCAGACCATCTGTCGAACTTCGACAATCATCGCTTATATAGGCCAAAGCATGCCTAAGCTCAAGGATCTGTTTCAAGTCCAGCCTTCGTAAAGCCACGCCAAAATGATAATGAATATTATCGAAATAGAGGTGGAGATGGATGATGGCGCGAAACCGGAGAACTCGGAGAAAAACCTTCACGAACCTTGGCTTTGTCCATTACAAATAGCCTGCTACTTCGCCATCATCGAAATTCGAATCCAGGTCCATAGTTATCGTAAGCCAGTGTTCTGCCAACTGAGCTACCAAGGCGGCTATATGCATGACATTATGTTACTGACAAATTGGAAATAAAATATAAAAGAACAACAGAATTAATAGCACTAATTGAAATTCTGGTCTGTCTTGTAAGTTTGTCAGGACCTCTTTGATTTTACAGAACGTTCCAGCGATAGTACCATCTGCCATCTGCCTCAACTCCTTTGGTTTGATTACCTGGTTGATGAAAGAGTAATGGAACGGAGAAAAATTCCCTCCGGTGCCGAGATTTGAACCCGGGTTTTCAGCTCTACGTGCTGATGCTTTATCCACTAAGCCACACCAGATACAACCCCGGCGTCGGATAGAATCGTCTCAGATTAAGCTCCAACTCTTGGGTTCCCTCTAGTGGCCGCCCTCTGCACTACGTCATAGATGTCTATGAACATAGGACCGAAGTCCATACATGTGCTGAGGTGCACTCGTTATGAGTGACTAGTTGGCCGGGATCCGACAGAATAAGCGCCGTCTTAAATCACGAAGTGATTTACGCATATCATATATATTATTTTAAGTACCGAAGTACATATGATATTTCCATGCAAGATATTCTGCGTCATCATACGATGAAAGAGTAATGGAACGGAGAAAAATTCCCTCCGGCTTAGTGGATAAAGCATCAGCACGTAGAGCTGAAAACCCAGGTTCAAATCCCGGCGCCGGAGGGAATTTTTCTCCGTTCCATTACTCTTTCATTGTATGATGACGCAGAATATCTGCATGGGAATATCATATGTACTTCGATACTTAAAATAATATACCTGGTTGAGTTTTTCCGAGATTTTCCCCAACCAAAAGGCAAATGCCGGGTAATGTTTTGGCGAATCCTCAGACCTCACCTCATCTCACTACATCTCCCCAAAATATTGTAAAAAATTGCACAAAATTGTAAAAATTGTAGAAAATTACTAAATTGTAAAACTGTAAAAATTGTAATTGTAATATTGTAAAATTTTGACTTGTTCCACATCTTAAAGCTTCATTGCTCATGTAAGATCTATGGAATACAATAAATAAATGAAAAAATGAAATAAAACCAGTTTTTTAATTGGCCACTGGGCAGCACGGTGCTTGAGCGACTGCTGGCAACCAGGCCCTTAAACTCAAAGCACTTCACCGAACTGAAACTGACATGCATTCTTACTAACCTTAATATGTTTTATTTAACATTAATTATTATATTTAAGAGGAAATGAAAGAGCTGATGAGCTAGCGAAAGCTGCAGCATCCAGCAGCAAAACTCCGACATACAGTTTACAACCGATATGATATACTGTATCAAGAAACAAATACGACAACAGACTCATCAAAACTGGAATACTAGATGACGACAAGTACAACCGGATCACTAACAAGAGACACCTACTTCCCAACAATCCACAACAGACTCAAAAGCCATCACTTCAAACCTACTTTCGTAACAACGCAGTTTCTTTCTGGACATGGGAAATTTGGAACTTATTTCGACAGATTCAACATTCCAGCACACATCGACTCTACATGCTCTTGCCGCGAAGACCTTCACAGTGTGAAACATCTTCTATTTGATTGTCCTGTTATTGAAGCAAAGAGATTTCAAATAAAGACACATCTTCTGGACTGCGACACCGAATACAGGACTCCACTATGTGAAGTGATCAAAAAACCTTGTTGCTACAGACAATTTATAGACTTTCTAAACTTCATCTTTAAAAGACTTTAGATACATATTTCACCATTATCTGTGTAAAAAATAAGTAGTATAGATAAGTAGTTTACCCATAACAAAAACTAAAACCCTAGCATACCGCTTGGTGAATTAGGGTTCTTTTCCACGGATATTTAATAATAATAATAATTATTATATGTTATGTTAATTGCAGAATTTTGTACTCATCTTCATGACAGTAGCTGCTGGAAGTATTGACCATTTTGTGCTATACAGAGTTCACATCATAAGGCAGTAGAGCTCATGAATGTGAACGATGGTTTTTTACGGCGATGTGAACTCTGTATAGCACAAAATGGTCAACACTTCCAGCAGCTACTGTCATGAGGATGAGTACAAAATTCTTTAATTAATATAACATATTGTGACTTTAAAATTCAAAACAATGCAGTTTTATTCTTACAACAATAACTCTTTTTTACAATTTGAATGTAAACATTCCCGTCAACAATAGGATTTCCACTCCACACAGTAACACAGTATTCGTTATTGAACTCCACCGACGACAATGACAATTTACTTGGTTTATCGAGAACAACAATGAACTGTTAATCTTAGCTAATGTTCACAAAGCACTATTTACAAAACAGAACTGTCAGTTCTCAGTTCACAGTTCGTTTGCCTTGACTAGCTCTTCTAGCTCAGTCACTCAAGTTTACAGTATCTCGAACCCCAGACCTTCAGGGACAATTCGCTGAACTTCGAACTCAGGTCCCCCAACTGCGGTCCACTGCACTCGAACTCAGGGCTTCAGATGCTCACACAGCTGCGGACACACTCAAGTCGAACTCCAGTCTCGAAGCTGGCTTCACTGCTACACAAGACTGGCTTGCTGGCTGCTGACTCTAGTTCACTCGCGTGTCGTAATTTAAACCAAACCATAGCTACGAGAATGTTCGATGCTAGAGATTTCCACGGATGTCCAGAGATGGCACTCTCGAATTCTCTGGATTTCTCTCCTCTCTCCCACGGTCACTCTCTCTCCTCTCTTCTCCTCTCTACACTACAGCATTTGCCCCAGGAAGCAGATGCGCGCGCAACTTGCGCCGAACCACGGCCGACCTAGCCCTTCTTCTACCGGTCGTGAGATCGAATCTCACGTGGCTGTCACAATATAATAATTAATGTTAAATGCAAAATATTATAGTTAGTAAGTATGCATGTAAGTTTTAATTCAGTGAAGTGCTGTAAGTTTAAAGGCCTGGTTGCCGGTGTACAAGAACTGTACTTGTACAAGAACGTGGCCGTTCAGCTACCCAATCATTCACAAGTATAGGAGTCGTAAACACAGTAAGCCTCAGGCTGCAGTGTAAGCCTTCAGGTCCCTCCTCCGTACAAGATAAAAAAAAACTAAGCATTCCTTCAAATATAAGTGTTTTATATTCCTTATAATAAATAAATGGACTTACTTACAGATATATTGGTTTGTTGTATTTCCACTATCCAAATAAATGGAATATATTTACTTTTGTTATTTTATATATTTGTATGTTATAAAATAAGTAAATGACTTATTTTAGTTTATATTACAAAGAGAGTGGATATCCACTAATAAGACGCCTATAGTATTCCCAAAGTCCACAGCTGTGGAGTAACGGCTAGAGCGTCTGGCCACGAAACCAGGTGGCCTGGGTTCGATTCCCTGTTGGGGAAGTTACCTGGTTGGGGTTTTTTCCGGGGTTTTCCCTCAACCTAATATGAGCAAATGCTGGGTAACTTTAGGTGCTGGACCCTGGATTCATTTCACCGGCATTATCACCTTCATCTCATTCAGATGCTAAATAACCTAAGATGTTGATAAAGCATCGTAAAATAACCTACTAAAATAAAAAATAAAAAAAGTTTTCCCAATGACACTTTCTAAACTCCAAATGCTCTATCTATAGATACTAGTATCGTAAAAATTGAGTACTGGTACCGGTTAGGATGTCACTAATATTTAGGAAAGTGTATTAATTTTCATGTGATTTATTTTATAGTGTGAAGGCAGGAACTGATAACGTTCTTTTGTGGTGCCTCTTGGAACTTTTTCCAGTGTCAATTAGCGACGCTCTGCACAACAAAGAGGTGTCGTCGAGGAGAGGAGAGGATGCAGCTAGTTAAAAGGTCATAGTGTGCTTCGTACAAAAAAAAAAGCGTTCAAAGGAACTCCTGTTACAACTCTGAAATTCTGACTGTTTAGGTGTATGTTCATGTTAAAATCCAAGATCTCAAGAAATATTAGAATCGAAAGTTTTGTTGACGTCTGACGATAATGAGATCTGCCATAGTATGCTGAGATTTAATATTTCTGATGTTGTACAACATTGTCAAAATTAAATCACGTTGTGGCTGCAAAATCTAAAATCTTCACGTACAACATAACCACTGTGAAAGTCACTAATCTTATTTCTACAGATTTATCTGAAGTATAAACATAGCAATATTAAATTCAACGCTATAATCATCATAATCAATAATAATAATTATCATCATCATCATCAAAACAAATGTTTATGTTTTATACCTTTTCTGTTGTATTATTGGCTACACGAACCTTGCTCTTACGGTAGTGGCTAGACACATTTTTGTTGCATAATTTTTAATTTTTATTCACTTTGGCTACTAATTAAATAAATAAATAAACTAAAATACATTGCTTGATTTCTTCTGTTAATTCCATAATGTTTAATAGCAGGGTGCGAATTAATATTTCTGATGACTGGGGGATAGAATCCTAGATAGAGAATATGATACATAAAATTATTATTATTATTATTATTATTATTATTATTATTATTATTATTATTGTTATTTATTTAATCTGACCACATAGCACATACAAAAAAAGAAATACAACACTGATGAAAATAATACAAATTAAATTAAAGCCCTATAGAGGGTCAACAGGATCAAAAGAACGCTACAGAGCTCTCATCGAGCTAATACAAGAAGAAAAAGAAAGAAAAACAGAAATAGCAATGATGATAGTGATAAGTACAGTAGTGCACAGCGTAAGTACAGTAGTGCACGGCGTAGTACGGTAGTCATAAGTATAGTAGTGCACGGCGTAGTACGGTAGTCATAAGTATAGTAGTGCACGGCGTAGTACGGTAGTCATAAGTACAGTAGTGCACGGCGTAGTACGGTAGTCATAAGTATAGTAGTGCACGGCGTAGTACGGTAGTCATAAGTACAGTAGTGCACGGCGTAGTACGGTAGTCATAAGTACAGTAGTGCACGGCGTAGTACGGTAGTCATAAGTATAGTAGTGCATGGCGTAGTACGGTAGTCATGGCATAAGTACAGTAGTGCACGGCGTAGTACAGTAGTCATGGCATAAGTACAGTAGTGCACGACGTAGTACAGTAGTCATGGCATAAGTACAGTAGTGCACGGCGTAGTACGGTAGTCATGGCATAAGTACAGTAGTGCATGGCGTAGTACGGTAGTCATGGCATAAGTACAGTAGTGCACGGCGTAGTACAGTAGTCATGGCATAAGTACAGTAGTGCACGGCGTAGTACGGTAGTCATGGCATAAGTACAGTAGTGCATGGCGTAGTACGGTAGTCATGGCATAAGTACAGTAGTGCACGGCGTAGTACAGTAGTCATGGCATAAGTACAGTAGTGCATGGCGTAGTACGGTAGTCATGGCATAAGTACAGTAGTGCACGGCGTAGTACGGTAGTCATGGCATAAGTACAGTAGTGCACGACGTAGTACAGTAGTCATGGCATAAGTACAGTAGTGCACGGCGTAGTACGGTAGTCATGGCATAAGTACAGTAGTGCATGGCGTAGTACGGTAGTCATGGCATAAGTACAGTAGTGCACGGCGTAGTACAGTAGTCATGGCATAAGTACAGTAGTGCACGGCGTAGTACGGTAGTCATGGCATAAGTACAGTAGTGCATGGCGTAGTACGGTAGTCATGGCATAAGTACAGTAGTGCACGGCGTAGTACGGTAGTCATGGCATAAGTACAGTAGTGCACGGCGTAGTACAGTAGTCATGGCATAAGTACAGTAGTGCATGGCGTAGTACGGTAGTCATGGCATAAGTACAGTAGTGCACGGCGTAGTACAGTAGTCATGGCATAAGTACAGTAGTGCATGGCGTAGTACGGTAGTCATGGCATAAGTACAGTAGTGCACGGCGTAGTACGGTAGTCATGGCATAAGTACAGTAGTGCACGGCGTAGTACGGTAGTCATGGCATAAGTACAGTAGTGCACGGCGTAGTACGGTAGTCATGGCATAAGTACAGTAGTGCACGGCGTAGTACGGTAGTCATGGCATAAGTACAGTAGTGCATGGCGTAGTACGGTAGTCATGGCATAAGTACAGTAGTGCACGGCGTAGTACAGTAGTCATGGCATAAGTACAGTAGTGCACGGCGTAGTACAGTAGTCATGGCATAAGTACAGTAGTGCACGGCGTAGTACGGTAGTCATGGCATAAGTACAGTAGTGCATGGCGTAGTACGGTAGTCATGGCATAAGTACAGTAGTGCACGGCGTAGTACAGTAGTCATGGCATAAGTACAGTAGTGCACGGCGTAGTACAGTAGTCATGGCATAAGTACAGTAGTGCACGGCGTAGTACGGTAGTCATGGCATAAGTACAGTAGTGCATGGCGTAGTACGGTAGTCATGGCATAAGTACAGTAGTGCACGGCGTAGTACAGTAGTCATGGCATAAGTACAGTAGTGCACGGCGTAGTACGGTAGTCATGGCATAAGTACAGTAGTGCATGGCGTAGTACGGTAGTCATGGCATAAGTACAGTAGTGCATGGCGTAGTACGGTAGTCATGGCATAAGTACAGTAGTGCATGGCGTAGTACGGTAGTCATGGCATAAGTACAGTAGTGCACGGCGTAGTACAGTAGTCATGGCATAAGTACAGTAGTGCATGGCGTAGTACGGTAGTCATGGCATAAGTACAGTAGTGCATGGCGTAGTACGGTAGTCATGGCATAAGTACAGTAGTGCATGGCGTAGTACGGTAGTCATGGCATAAGTACAGTAGTGCATGGCGTAGTACGGTAGTCATGGCATAAGTACAGTAGTGCATGGCGTAGTACAGTAGTCATGGCATAAGTACAGTAGTGCACGGCGTAGTACGGTAGTCATGGCATAAGTACAGTAGTGCACGGCGTAGTACGGTAGTCATGGCATAAGTACAGTAGTGCATGGCGTAGTACGGTAGTCATGGCATAAGTACAGTAGTGCACGGCGTAGTACGGTAGTCATGGCATAAGTACAGTAGTGCACGGCGTAGTACAGTAGTCATGGCATAAGTACAGTAGTGCACGGCGTAGTACGGTAGTCATGGCATAAGTACAGTAGTGCACGGCGTAGTACAGTAGTCATGGCATAAGTACAGTAGTGCACGGCGTAGTACGGTAGTCATGGCATAAGTACAGTAGTGCATGGCGTAGTACGGTAGTCATGGCATAAGTACAGTAGTGCACGGCGTAGTACAGTAGTCATGGCATAAGTACAGTAGTGCACGGCGTAGTACAGTAGTCATGGCATAAGTACAGTAGTGCACGGCGTAGTACGGTAGTCATGGCATAAGTACAGTAGTGCACGGCGTAGTACGGTAGTCATGGCATAAGTACAGTAGTGCATGGCGTAGTACGGTAGTCATGGCATAAGTACAGTAGTGCACGGCGTAGTACAGTAGTCATGGCATAAGTACAGTAGTGCACGGCGTAGTACGGTAGTCATGGCATAAGTACAGTAGTGCATGGCGTAGTACGGTAGTCATGGCATAAGTACAGTAGTGCACGGCGTAGTACAGTAGTCATGGCATAAGTACAGTAGTGCACGGCGTAGTACAGTAGTCATGGCATAAGTACAGTAGTGCACGACGTAGTACAGTAGTCATGGCATAAGTACAGTAGTGCACGGCGTAGTACGGTAGTCATGGCATAAGTACAGTAGTGCATGGCGTAGTACGGTAGTCATGGCATAAGTACAGTAGTGCACGGCGTAGTACAGTAGTCATGGCATAAGTACAGTAGTGCACGGCGTAGTACGGTAGTCATGGCATAAGTACAGTAGTGCATGGCGTAGTACGGTAGTCATGGCATAAGTACAGTAGTGCATGGCGTAGTACGGTAGTCATGGCATAAGTACAGTAGTGCACGGCGTAGTACAGTAGTCATGGCATAAGTACAGTAGTGCACGGCGTAGTACAGTAGTCATGGCATAAGTACAGTAGTGCACGGCGTAGTACGGTAGTCATGGCATAAGTACAGTAGTGCACGGCGTAGTACAGTAGTCATGGCATAAGTACAGTAGTGCATGGCGTAGTACGGTAGTCATGGCATAAGTACAGTAGTGCACGGCGTAGTACGGTAGTCATGGCATAAGTACAGTAGTGCATGGCGTAGTACGGTAGTCATGGCATAAGTACAGTAGTGCATGGCGTAGTACGGTAGTCATGGCATAAGTACAGTAGTGCACGACGTAGTACAGTAGTCATGGCATAAGTACAGTAGTGCACGGCGTAGTACAGTAGTCATGGCATAAGTACAGTAGTGCACGACGTAGTACAGTAGTCATGGCATAAGTACAGTAGTGCACGGCGTAGTACAGTAGTCATGGCATAAGTACAGTAGTGCACGGCGTAGTACAGTAGTCATGGCATAAGTACAGTAGTGCACGACGTAGTACAGTAGTCATGGCATAAGTACAGTAGTGCACGGCGTAGTACGGTAGTCATGGCATAAGTACAGTAGTGCATGGCGTAGTACGGTAGTCATGGCATAAGTACAGTAGTGCACGGCGTAGTACAGTAGTCATGGCATAAGTACAGTAGTGCACGGCGTAGTACGGTAGTCATGGCATAAGTACAGTAGTGCATGGCGTAGTACGGTAGTCATGGCATAAGTACAGTAGTGCATGGCGTAGTACGGTAGTCATGGCATAAGTACAGTAGTGCACGGCGTAGTACAGTAGTCATGGCATAAGTACAGTAGTGCACGGCGTAGTACAGTAGTCATGGCATAAGTACAGTAGTGCACGGCGTAGTACGGTAGTCATGGCATAAGTACAGTAGTGCACGGCGTAGTACGGTAGTCATGGCATAAGTACAGTAGTGCATGGCGTAGTACGGTAGTCATGGCATAAGTACAGTAGTGCACGGCGTAGTACAGTAGTCATGGCATAAGTACAGTAGTGCACGGCGTAGTACGGTAGTCATGGCATAAGTACAGTAGTGCATGGCGTAGTACGGTAGTCATGGCATAAGTACAGTAGTGCACAGCGTAGTACGGTAGTCATGGCATAAGTACAGTAGTGCACGGCGTAGTACGGTAGTCATGGCATAAGTACAGTAGTGCATGGCGTAGTACGGTAGTCATGGCGTAAGTACAGTAGTGCACGGCGTAGTACGGTAGTCATGGCATAAGTACAGTAGTGCACGGCGTAGTACAGTAGTCATGGCATAAGTACAGTAGTGCACGGCGTAGTACGGTAGTCATGGCATAAGTACAGTAGTGCACGGCGTAGTACGGTAGTCATGGCATAAGTACAGTAGTGCATGGCGTAGTACGGTAGTCATGGCATAAGTACAGTAGTGCACGGCTTTTTATTATGAAAATTTAAATAATTTGTCTATTATTTCATATATGGCTTATGTACTGTACATTAGACACTTGAAAAACTAGTCTCGTCTGTTACTTTCGGTTTTGAGGCTCATGAAGAATTCTACGCCATTCTGTAAGACTTATCTAAAGCTTTTAATCGCGTATCTGTTGGGATTATTTTAAAACTCATTTATATGGTGTCTTCGGATTAGAATATACATTAATAAGCTCTTACCTATCAGAACAACTTGAAAAGATTTTCTACAATGATGCATATTCCAAAACTGTAAACATTACAAAATGATGTGCCACAGGAGTCTATTTAGGTCCTTTCTTGTTCCTGATCATGGTAAGTAACTTAACTGATAATGTAAGTACTAATTCGATGTTACTTGCAGATAATATGATTCTCTATTCATCAAATTAAACATGTTATTTGGAACAATGGAAAATGCATAATTATAGTGAAGCAGCGAAGTGGTTTCTGTCTAAATTTAAACAAATTACAGAATATATTGTTCTCATTAAGATATATTACTATAGGACACTCACACACTAGTAACACCATTAGGGATTATACTGGACACCAAATTGACATATAAATTCCATATAATGTTAAACTTTCAAGATTCATTTATTTATTAAGACACTAGCTGTACCCGTGCGCTCCGCTGCACCCGTTAGAAATAAATATAAAGTAATTACATAATTAAAATAGGACATTTGATCCAGGGAACATTCGTGTTTGATAGAAGGATAAATCGTTTAATATGTTACTTAATTTAAATTGCATCCAAATAATTAAAATGCGATCATTTTGGTCCAGAGAAACTCATTTGATGCAATGACAATTCCTTTAACATGTTTCTTAATTTTTATTACATGCAACCATAGTTTAATGAAGATTGACATCATTTAGATTTAATGTGTATATTTTATTTTACTTGTTATAGATTTGCATTGAATTATGGTAATAACTTAATTTTAACCTTTGTTTTCTACGTATTCAGTAAATGGCGCTTGGCCCACTATGGTTCTGAAGCCTTCAAATAACTTAAATTATATTATATATTATATTATATTATATTATATTTTATTATATTTATTAATTTGATTATAAAATTAATTAATTTATTTATTTCAGTTAATAAATTTATTTATTTATATTTATTGATTTACTTTATTTCAATATAGTTAATTTAATTTTCTTACTTTAATTTAATATATTTAATTTTAATTAATACATTTATTAAAATGGACTTAATTGATTTAGTTGTTTTATTTATTCAATTTATTTTATTTAATTAATGAATTTATTAATTTTTTAAATTATTTTACTTTAAATTATTTTATTCTAATTTTTATTTACTTATTTATTTTATTTTATTTATTTATTTAAATTATTTTAATTATATTTATTTTATTTCAGTTACTTATTTTATTTTATTATTAATATATTTTATTGAATTTTTTTTAAATAAATAAATAATTTAATTATGTTATTTATCTTGACTTATTTTATTTTAATTAATTAATTAATTCGTTTACTAAATGTATTTTATTTTTATTTATACATTTCTTTTAATTAATTAATTAATTTTTTAAATTCATTTCTTTTAATTAATGAATTAATTTATTTACTTTAGTTCATTTTATTTATTTATTTCAATTTATTTATTTTTCTTATTTAATTTATTTTATTCAATTTCTTTAAATAAATAGTTGATTAATTAATTCATTTATTTTATTTTATTTATTTTTTCAATTAATTTATTTTACTTTTATTTATTTATATAATTTATTTTATACCTCATAATTTATTATAATTAATGTATCTATTCATTTTTATTTATTGACTTATTTGTGTATTTTATTTTAATTAATTATTTCATTTAATTTCCTTCAATAAATAATTAATTAATTTACATATTTATTTCATTAATTTTAATTTATTTTATTCCAATTCATTTCATTTCATTTAAGTTATTTATTTATATTAACTTATTTTATTTTAATTGATTAATTAATTAATTTAATTTAATTCATTTAAACAATTATATTGCATTTATTTTTTATTTGTACATAATTTATTTTATTTTAATTTATCGATTTAGTTATTTATTTCATTTAATATATTTATTTTATGTAATTTATTTAAATTCATAATTTTCTTTTAATTAATTTTTTATTCAATTAAATAATTTTATTTGATTTATTTTTTCAATTTATATATTTATTTATTTATTATAATTGAATATAATTAATGTATTTATTTATTCATTTTAATTTATTTATTTTAGTTTAATTATTTAGAAATTTATTTAATTAATTTTATTTTATTTATTCTATTTTATTTACTTTAATTTATTTTTTTAATTCATTTATTGATTTATTTTCTTTTCTTTTATTATAATTTATTTATTTGACTTATTTTATTTTTATTTATTTCATTTAATTTATTCATTAATTTAATTTATTTATTTTATTTAATTAATCTATTTTACTAATTTATTTTGCTGATTTAGTTATTTATTTATTTAATTTATTCATTTTAATTGAATTTATTTAATTATTTTATTTATTTATTTTATTTTAATGTCTTTATTTATTTTATTGATTTATTTAATCATTTAATTAATCAATTAATTTATTTTACTTATTTGATATATTCTTTTACTTATTTCAATTTATATAATTTTAATTAATTTATTTATTTATATAATTTAATTTATTTTTATTTAATTCATTTATTTTAATTTTATTTACATAGTTATTCTTATTATTCATTTAAATGATTTTATTAAATTTATTGTATTTATTTATTTTTCTTATTTTTTGTTTATTAATTTAGGTTACATTATTTTACTTTAATTAATTTATTTATTTTATTTAATTCATTTATTTTTTATTTAATATTATTTATTTAATTCATTAATTTTATTTATTTATTTAACTGAATAAATTTATTTTATTTAATATATTTCATCTAATTTGCTTATTTAATTTAATTACTTGATTTCATTTTATTTTATTTCATTTATTTTATATATTCTTATAGTTATTTATTTTAATTAATTTACTTATATAATTTATTTTATTTTTATTTTATTTATTTATTTATTATATTTAACTTATTTTATGTTATGTTATTCATTTATTTCAATTTAATTTAATTATTTAATTCAATTTTTTAATATAATTTATTTTATTTTTTTTCTAATGTATCATTTTGAATTTATTTTTTATTTAATTTAAATGGAATTTATTTTAATTTATTTAATATATTTCATTTATTTATGTATTTCATTTATTTTATTAATTTTACTTAATATATTTAATTTAATTTATTTTATTTCGTTTTATTTTATTTCACTGATTTATTTATTTAATTTAATCAATCTATTTTATTTATGTGATATATTCCTTTAGTTATTTATTTTAATTTATTGATGTATATAATTTAGTTTATTTTATGTTATTTATTCCAATTCAATTTATTTGTTTTATTTAATTTTTTCAAATTTATTTTATTTATTTATTTACATATAATTTAATTTTCTTATTATTTATTTATATTTAATTAAGTAATTTATTTATTTATTTATTTTTCTATGTTTTATTTACCCATTTATTTTATCTAATTTATTTTATTTATTTAATTCACTTATTTAATTTAATTAACCTTATTAATTTATTTAATTTTTTCTTTATTTCATTTATTTATAAATTTATTAATTTTATTTAATTTAATTATTTAATGTTTTATTTATTTTACTTTATTATTTAATTAAATGTAAATAATATATTTAATTTTATTTATTTATTTAGTCATTTAATTATTTATACTTAATATTCCTTATTTATATTTCATTTAGTTTTATTTATTTATTTAATTATTAAAATTTAATTTTATTTATTTATTTACTTAAATTTAGTTTTATTTAGTTTTTAGTTATATTTTATTTATTTATTTATATTTAATTCATTTATATAGTTATTTATTTAGTTATATTTAATTTTATTTAATTAATTTAATTCTTTTATTAATAAATGAAATAATTAATTTATTTATATATATTCAATTTTATTCATTTATTTATATTTAATTCTATTTATTGATTTATGTTAATTTAATTTTATTTATTTACTTATTTATTTGCATTTAATTTTATTTAATTATTTATTTACATTTAATTTTTATAATTTATTTATTTACATATTTATTTATTGATTTATATTTAGTTTAATTTAATTTATTTCTTTAGTCGTATTTAATTTAATTTAATTTTATTTAATTGTATCTATATATTTATATTTAATTTTATTTAATTAATTAATACCTTTATATATATTTATACTTAATTTCATTTGATTTATTTATATTTAATATTTTAATTATTTATTTATATTTAATTTTATTTAGTTTCAATGATTGATTTATTTATTTATGTTTAATTTTATTTATTTATTTATTTATATTTAACTTTATTTATTTATTTTTATTTATTTATATTTAATTTTATTTATTTATATATTCATAGATAGATAGATAGATAGATAGATAGATAGATAGATAGATAGATAGATAGATAGATAGATAGATAGATAGATAGATAGATAGATAGATAGATAGATAGATAGATAGATAGATAGATAGATAGATAGATAGATAGATAGATAGATAGATAGATAGACAGATGAATTTAATGTCATCCAGTGATTTACAGCCATAGACGTCAGAGTAGATATATATAATACATGGCTACTACAATATGAATAAATGTAAGAATAAAAAAAAATAAATATACAATCACCAGATAATTACAAAAACAGGTTAAAAGTTTTAAAAGAGATAGTATAAAATCAGGTTAAAATGTACAGATTTGTCAATTTAACTTTACTTAATTTTTTTTATTGATTTGTATGTATGTATTTATTCACACTGCAATGGGTATATACCCGGTGGCAGTGGTAACTAATTACACTCAATAACCAAATATACGCACTAGATAGGGAACCATGGCTTCCCCTCCCAATTTTAGTACGTCTCCGGCGATACCATCAGGTCCTACTGATTTATGAGTTTTCAATTTAGAGATCCTTCTCCTTATGTCCCTAGGCTTGATAGAAAACTGACCCGTATTTTCCACAGAAGCTAAGTGTGGTACTATTGTCCTCATCCCAAAAACAGTGGCATAATAGGAATTTAATTTTTCTGCTTTTTCGCTGTCCTGTACGATAAATTGATTGCGGTCATTTTTTAGGGGGAGGCTCGAATAATTTTCCTTGCGTCGTCTCTTCACATATTTATAAAATTCCCCCCACCCGTTTTGTTCACCTTTGAAAAGTTTGTTTAGGTAATTTCCTGCACTATCTTCTTCGCATTAAGCAGTTCTTTCGATAGTTGTGTGAATTTTGTTTGTTTTGCAAGGCTTTCCTTGCGCTGTCTGTAGGATTTCCTTAGTTTTCTTTTCAGTTTCCGTATGTATTTATTATAATATTCCGGATCGGGATTGTTTGATAAGCGTTTAACCGGGATAAATTTCTGTATTCCTGTTAATATAATCTGCTTGAACTCCGCCCAGCATTCTTCTACACTACTGCCCTTTACTACCCATGGTGAGTACTTTTCTCTAAGATAATTTTGGAAGCCTTCTCTGTCCGCTTTGTTATATTGCAAGATATTTTTGTTCTTTTTTCCGCTTTGCTTGTACTTAGCATTCCATAATATTTCAAGAATTACCGCGTCGTGGTCACTAATACCTGGAATCACTTCAATACCTGCGACTATTTCTGAGGGTCTTAAAAGAAATATGTCTAGTAACGAATCTCCCCTTGTCGCCCTGTCTGTTACTTGTATTAAGTTGTGTTTCCAGATGAGTGCGTTTACTAATGACTGGGCTTGACTCATCCCTCCCTCTATTGTACCCTGCCAGTTTACCTGAGGCAAGTTTAGGTCCCCTGCAACGATAACATACTGCCCGCGGATTTTTCTATTTTCCAACATATCTCTTATTTTACACAGTACGTTCAAGCCTTCTTTCGGGGTCCTGTATAAACCGATGATGTGTAATATGTTTCGCGAATAATCATCCTCTATGTCTACACCCAACATTTCGAACTCTGAGTCCTTAAAATTTTCAGCGCTTTGCAGGCACTCTTTTACACATATAAAAACCCCTCCCCCTGTTCCTACAGGGTCGCGTCTGTATGTTACATAGTCGTTTCTAAATACTTCTGAGCCTGCTACTTCGCTGGAAAGCCATGATTCCGTTCCTATTATGACGTCAGGATTATGCGAATCTACTAGGTTCCAGAATTCAATTGATTTATTATAAATACTTCTACAATTCACCTGCAGCACCACTAAAGACTTACCATTACATGACATAATATTGGTGATCCCTGTTGTTTCTGCTGTGGCCGCCGCTACCGCCTCCGTCTCTCCCGTCGCCGTCGCCGCTTCCTCCGCCGTTGTAATAGTACTCGTACATACTATTTGCCGCTGTCATTCCCGGTCGTTGCTCCTCTCCGTTGCCGCCGCCCTCGAGAACAGCGCTCCTAGTCCCGTCGCTCCTCGTCGATTTAGATGGACTCCATCACATCCCAGGTCCCCGTCACCGATCCAGGTCTCCGTCACCGATCCTGTCTGTTACTTGAATTAAGTTATGTTTCCAGATGAGTGCGTTTACTAATGACTGGGCTTGACTCATCCCTCCCTCTATTGTACCCTGCCCTGTACCTATATTGAATTTCTATATTTAATTTATTTCATTATATTAAAGTTCAACTGAACATCAATTAGAACACTCACAGCTCGAATATTTCTTTCTGGGAGACAACTCTCCCCCAGAAGTACGATTTTCAAAGTCTATATTATCATCACATTCATTGCTACATACTGCATAAAGTAGATTCCGTGAGTTGATGAGCACACTGGTCTACACCACTCCAATACTTAATTGAATCTTCGTTGCATGGTTTGCGTTGACTGCTGTGATGTGTGAGCCGGCATGCTGAAGATCATGGCTTCATTAAAGATCGAACTCCTCTCTCCTTTCTTCGTGGAAGTTTTCTTCTTGTGAACTTTCTTCCCGTGCTGAAGCAGGTACACATTAAATGAGAAAGATTTCATCCATCGAAATAGAGTTAGGAAATGATCCCTGGATGGCGGTAGCATTCCCTCGCTGAACCGCTATTCCAATGCGTTGACGAAGGAAATTGATACATCAAGAATCGCCGGTACAGGACAATTTGGGTCAGTAGATCTTTAGCGTCTCTACACCACGGACCAAAGGTCTCAAGTGCAAGAGCGACGAAGATGTAATTTGATGTTAACTGTTCATATTTGCGTCGTTTAGTATGATAAGCGGATTCAGCAGCAGATCCGGCACAATTGACAGAAGATTTTAAATGGGAAAGGGCTATTGTATCTACACATGTAAAATCCCAGATGAGAGATTTACCTTTGGACCAAGGAATTAATGTCAAGCCGTCAGGTCGTTTACCATCCGACCGGCTAATACCAGATGGTTCAAGAAGAGTTGGAATGTCACAGGAGGTCAAAGATCTACTAATGATGTTATTAATAGCAGAATGCCTAGGAATGCGACCTTTACTTCTGGCACAGCTTAAGGCATGATGTCCAAAGGAATCCACAGTCTCTCCGCATATACATTGGTGTACATGGCATATTTTGCAGCCCAGACGCAATGCAGTAGCGATTTGGAAAGATATACCGTCCATCAAGGTACCAACATAGGAGGAAGGCAGAGCATGGAGCCAGATCCAGGTTCCTTCTCTTGGAGAGCTTTAATACGAGCGATGTCCTTGTCAGATGTGAAAGAGGATATAAGAGAATCAGTATTTGACCTCCAATAATCTCATCCCAGGCTTTTTGAATGGCTGGGTTCTGGGGAGGAGCAAAGTTATTCGTTTTTTCGGACCACTTATTTAAAGCTTCAGGAACATGGCAAATGTCGACAGCATCACTGTAAATTTATTTATATATTTTATTTTATTTATTTATATCTAATTTTATTTATTTATGTTTAATTTTATTTATTTACTTATTTATATTTAATTTTATTGATTTATTTCTTTATATTTAATTTTAATTAAGTAATTAATTTTTTTATTTATTCATATTTAATTTTAGTTTATTTATTTATTCATTTATTCATATTTAATTTTATTTAAATAAAATTAAATATAAATAAATAAATCAAATAATTAATTCATTTTTATATATATATATATATATACATATATATATATATATATATTTAATTTTATTATATTTATTTATATTGAATTCTATTTAACTAATTTATTTATATTTAATTTCATTTATTTATTTATTTATATTTACAAGGCAGACCAAGAAGAAGATGGGCAGATACATTCAAGCAGCAGCTGGGAGGGAACTGATCAACCATCGCCCGCAACAGGAACGAGTGGAGAAAAATAGTGAACAAATTCATATACAGAACTAAAATTTGACAAACTCTAGTGTATCTCACATAGTGAATGTGAATGTAAATATTGTTCACGTGAAATAGCTCACCAACCGAGCTTCCCCTCCTGTACGAGGCCCTAACCCTTCATGGGACACAGTGGATTCATTCATTTATATTTAATTTCATTTAAGTAATTAATTAATTTATTTATATATTTATATTTAATTTTAATTAACTTATTTATTTCTTCATTTATTTATTTGTATTTAATTTTAATTCATTTATATTTAATTTAATTTATTTATATTTAATTTTATTTAATTAATTTATATTTATTTTATTTATTTTTATTCATTTATTTATATATAATTTTATCATATCATACAGAAATCGTAACTTTGGAATATAAAATTAATCTACTGAAAATATGTTTAACTAATTACTTTTTCATTTGAACCTCACTTTAAAAACCGCTATTTTCACTCAAAACCCTCTAAATTTCTTTTAAAAGTATCTAGATTTCCTGCCGATTGCTGTCCGTCCAATTTTACTGCAATGACAAGTCGAAAACCGCCAGATTTAGTGGGAAACTGCTGACATTGTCAACCCTGATCCCGAGTTCCTTTCAGATTAAAACACTGCCATTGTGACCTCCGGATGCCAATGTGGAGGAGCTATGTCTTGTTGGAAAATGAACCCCTGTTCCTCCTGGTCCCTGCACATGGCCACCTCGTTCACCGGATTTCACAGTGTGATTTCTTTCTGTGAGGTTTTGTCAAAGACAATGTTTACATACCTCCACTTCCAGCGATGTTGGCCAAATTGAGAAGGCGCATTAACATAGCAATCAGTAACATCACACAAGACATGCTCGAGTTTGGTAAGAATGGGATCACCGACTGGATGTCTGCCGTATTATGTGGGGTTCATATCGAGTGCATCTAAGGTCAGTATAAAACTTCGAACTTCTCTCTTTCAAATGGTGGTAAGGTCACATATTTATGTTCAATATTGGTGAAAATATAGCCTTCCAATAATTTGTAACCATGGTGTGTAACTTTCTTTGTTTTCATATTCACTTGTGGTAGATAGTAGCATTAGTTCATGTGCAATATCAGTCATGTTTTATAATTGCAGTGGTCTTTAATGCTTTAGTTACCTTTGGCAAATTTCTATCAAACTTATTTTCTGACAGCCACACAGTTTTTTTGTTTTGAGTATGCAGTACATTACACAATCTAATGTGCCCTAACCATAAGATTTTTTTCCATGTAAAGCCTAACATTACTGACAAGTAATAGCCAAGTTGTTAGGCAGTACTATGCGCTTAATTATCTTCTGCATGTACTTCTACTTTAGCTAGAATACTATGAATAACAATTCCTCATCTTTCTCTCTAGTGATGAACTTCAACTGATAGATTTTTGTAAACTTTCCTGCACATTTCACTATCTGAGCACAGAGCATCTTACAACTTTGGTGTATCATTTCACGTGTTGACAAATCATGTGAAACATGTTAGCTGATACTTAAAGAGTTTTATATAAAACTTCATACTTAAGCTAGTCACACATATTTATTTATTAAGACAAATACGGTTAAATAGGTAAAACATTATTTTGGTTTTCATGAAAAAAAATTAATTTATCTCTTAGAATACTATAGTAGAACACGCAGAATAAGCAGAATATTGGATTCACATGCCACAGACCCACGTTCAAATCAAAGTGAAATTTGTGATGAAGAAAGGCAGTGAATGAAACAGATTAATGCAGGAGATTCCCTGTGTTTTCTCTGACATCAATTCACCATTTATTCATTAATCATCACTAGCATTCTGCTGCATTGTAGATCCACCTCCATATGGGACACTGTGGGCAATGTGATGTACAACTTCAGCAGATGGAGACGCATCAAGAGAAATTATACGCAGAACACCTGGCAGTGCTTAGTCAGAGAAATTCAGGGTCTGACAGATGAACAGGTGATGTTATGGAGCGTATATCTCTCACAACATAGTTGAGGGGTGATTTTTTTCTTTTCACGGAAAGGGACCCAAAGGCTTACACTGCAGCCTGAAGCTTACCACTCCTATTCTGTGAATGATACTTGTAGCCGAATGGCTGCACTCTTGTACAAGTACAGCATGCCACACTGAATTTAACCCAGGCTATGGTGTGGATGATGATCTGTTTACTAATGATGGTAAATGAGTCCTAAAGTTACCCAGCAGTTCTGCTTCAATTGGTTGAGGGAAAACCTCGGAAAAGCCCCAACCAGGATTTGAACTCGGACTCATTTCACGGTCAGATGTGCTGGTGGACTGTTGAGGAGTGATAAATCAAGGTAACCAGATATCCCAATTTAGTCAGGACAGTTTCGGTTTTCGGAGTCATGTCCCTTCGTCCCCGTCAGATAAGGGTCAGACACTTGGGTGTTCTGATTTTTCCAGGCCAATGAAATGGCCAATGATTTGATACTGTAAATGTACCGTAATTGTGTAACTTTCAACACTAGCAAAGTTAGCATTAGGGTAAGTCGTGGGTAAAAAAAAGAACTCATAGGTACCATTTCGTGTTGTGCACTTGAAATTCTTTGTAAATTGCAATAGTAACGTAGTAGCTTTCATAGTCACAGAGGACTGAATTACTATGATTGTCTAATGCATATGTCCGTATTCTAACACCACAACCATTAGTTTAATATTGTATTCTGTATTACTGATGTGCGTTATCGGTTATTCATTGCCTTTGAATGTCGAAGCCTACTAATTATTTAGTTTATCCATGACCATAACGAAAAACATGCCTTTACTAAATACTTTTGCATTTGCAAAGTAGGCTTTTATTCAACATTACTTTATTCCACTAGTGAGATAAAGACTTTACCTCACAGTTTGTACTTCATCTCACAGTTCATTAGCATTTTCCTAGTACCCGGGTACACACGTATACTTTTCCATTCAACTATTACTCAAGAAATTAATATATTAGTTACTAGATGTCACTACCTCTACTTCTTTATTACCATTTCTTAAATATACATACACTCAATCTCCTTCTCTTTTCTCTATGTACTACATCGTAATTTGTGCATTGCATCCATATCTAATATGCTTTTTTTTTTTAATTAGTAATAATTTTTTATAACAATACGCGTTAGTGAACTGAGCTAAACAGACACAATGATTAATTAGTTTTTAATATTCAAACATAATTCTCGAAGAAGCAAAAAAATTGGATTCCAAGAGGACAAATTAAAAACTATAAACCCTTTTGGAATGCAGATCTATCAAAGTTAAAAAAAGAAATGGACATAGCAAGGAAAAAAGCAGAATTGTCAAACAACCCAATAGATACACAAGAATGGCGAAGAAAGGCAGCAAAGTTAAAAAAAGAAATCTATGTAGCCAAGAAAACCGCATTCAGTGAATTTATCGAAAAAGCTGATTATAGAAAGGATGCAAAAAAGTATAGAGATATGTAAATAAAATCACGTCAGAGAGAAACGAGGAAAGAACCACTCAAATTTAATGGGAAAACGTTCACTTCCAGCAGCTCTACTGCCGAGGCCTTTAATAAGCATTATAGCTCTGCATAAACTTTCTCCTGAAGCTAAAAAGAAGCAAAGGCAGATCAAAAAAGTTCTCAAAAAATTTAAGAAGTGTCAAGAACAAACAAACGATATATTCCGCAAAGAATTCACCATAAGAGAACTAGATTCTGCAATCCATGAGTTAAAAGATAAAAAATCTCCTGGACCTGATAAAATACATGCAGAATATCTGAAACATCTTGGACAAAAGCGAAGAAATGCATTACTGAAATTATTTAACCTATCATGGACTTCTACTGTACCTACAGAGTGGAAAAAAGTAATAATTATCCCTATTCTAAAAAAAGACAAGACAGGTTATGATATAAATAATTACAGACCAATTTCTTTAACAAGTGTCATTGCAAAAACAGCAAAACGTATGATTTCAACGAGGTTAAATTGGTTCTTAAAAAGTAATAACATACCAACAGCAGCACAAACAGGGTTCAGACAACACCTATCTACAAAAGAAAATACAATTCAGCTCTCCCAAGATGTCAAAGAATCTTTCAACAAAAAGCATACGATTCAGTATGGAGGTATAAACTACTTGAAAAACTCACAAAAATAGGCATTCAAAACAACATGCTAAATTGGATCACTCACTTCCTTTCCCAGCGTTTCTGTGCTACAAAATACAATGACAGTACTTCCAAATTCCGAAAAATAAAAATGGGCCTACCACAAGGTGCAGTACTGAGTACAACCTTGTTTAACATCTACATCAATGATCTCCCCCCCCCCCCGGCTGTTTCAAGCCCAGAAATAAAGACAGCTCTTTTTACAGACGACATGGTCAAGTGGACATCTTCCCCACAAATAGTTAAACTTCAATGGCAAAGGCTCTGATCCTATTAGAAAAGTGGTCTGACAACAATTTGATGGCCATAAATACTGATAAAACAACGTTTCAAATATTTAGCTTGAAGAAAAAAATCCCAAAACTAAATCTACAGTTCAAGAAAACAAACCTGAGACAAACATATGAAACGAAATATTTAGGGACAATTTTTGATTCAAAATTATCTTGGAGAAATCATATTGAAGCAGTAGTAAACAAATCAACAAAAAGACTTCCAATTTTAAAGAGATTAGCTGGAGCAAAGTGGGGTAGTAATCGGCAGACTTCGAACATCATGTACAAAACATTCATCAAGCCAATACTTCTCTACAATGCGGAGGTATTAATTACAGCAAATAATTTCAACCTGAATCGACTAGAAGTATGCCAAAATCAGGCCCTGCGGCTAATAACTGGTGCAGCAAAATCAATCCCAATCACGGCAATGCAAGCCCTAACCCAGAACCTCCAATATATCTCACTCTAGAGGAGCAGGCACTAACACACCATGAAAAAATGCTACAGTTAACAACAAAAAAATGGGAAAAAAGACTGTTACAACCAACCAAGTTGAAAACACAAACAAATTTCCTGTCCAAAGTCACGGAAATAAAAACAGAATTGAATCTCCCTAAATCTAAAGAAAACATTTTAAGCAGAGAAAACCCTCTAACCTTCGAACCAATTAACATTCAACTAGATTTAGAAGAACCAGTTACAAAATCTGAAACTTCCAACCCTGTACTAAAAGCGCTGGCATTAGAAGCTGTGAACAATAGATACCCACCAGAAGAATGGTTACACATCTACACAGATGGGTCTACTATCGATAACAACTCAGGATCAGGAATTACGTGTGCGTCATTCTCATTTTATCAACCAGCAGGACATCATACAACAAATTTTGATGCGGAAATAATGGCTATTCATATCTCACTCCAACACCTACTGTACAGAATAGATCAATTTCAAAATGCTGTCATTCTCTCTGATTCTAAAGCAGCATTATAAGCAATAAATTCATATAAAATGATGTCAATCCAAATTAAAGAATGTCACAAAATGATCCAACAACTTCAAAAACTACAGAAAAGAATTCAATTGCAATGGATACCTGCACATTGTGGAATTGCTGGAAATGAAACTGCTGAGTTTCTTGCCAAAAAAGGATCCAATTTAATTCAGAATACAAATACAAGCCTACCTTTTACATCCATCAAAAGACTAATTAAAAATAAATATAAAATCAAGCAAAACCAAGCACTATGTACCAAAGCCAAAGATAAAAAATGGAGCATTTTAATAAAAAAAACCAGAAATTATTCCATAAATCCCACGTAAATCTGCAGTAGCAAAATTCAGACTGCTTACAGAACACGATTATTTGGCCAAACACTTGAATAAAATAGGAACTTATACAAATCCAAATTGCCCTCTATGCAACAAAGAAGAAATGACTGAAGATCATCTCATAACCTGTGAAGTTCTACCTGATGGATCCACCACAGAGAAATATTGGAGAGCAAGAACGCTAATGGCTTCGTTGCCAAAGCCCGGCATTAGATAACAACAACAACATATTCCTCTTAAGTTTACAGAAGTAAAATGTGAAATTATTTTAATCACATTAGTCCGTGAGCACTTCTAAATAATGCCTGAAACTTCGAAAAGATGAAAATACACGTTTAAAATGAAAAATTATATATTAAAATTATATAATTAATTATAATTTGTTATTTATCCAATGCCTTAGATACCATTCTTCACTAATCATGGCCTCCTACATCATAACCTACCTAGTACACGTATCGATTCTAAAATCCATGCCATGATATGTGATTATATGAGGACATATTTTCTTTTATAAAACAGAATTTTTCGTTATGGTCATGGATAAAATTACGTATGGTACTTGTGAGCGTGATCTTTATTGCACTCGCGTATTTCACCTTACTTAGACTGAATTCAAACTCTTTACACATAACACAACTTACTCCATCAGTGTGTCTTACATAATTGAATACAAAACTTTTGCTGCTCATTTCTCAGTTTTATGAACGCCATGGATTAGACCAAAAGTCTGTTACAGTAATGAAGATGTTAAGAAATGACCTTAGGGCTGACCGTGACAATAAAGAGATGTTGCTGGATTCAACATGAATATATTTTAAAATGAGGCACAGAAATAAAATGTGAGGCCCAAGAGGCCATATTTTTATTTTCAATTAATCACTATATAAACAGAAATATTATTTAAAGAAAAAAAAAAGGGAGGGAGGGTACAGGCTCAATAGACAAAGAAGCTGAAAAAATAAAAGGAGAAAATCACTGATATTCCTTTGAAGTCCCGAAAAAAAAAATCTGTTTACACATAATTCATCAAATCTGTTTACAAATACCCCACAACCTGTCAAAGATGGGATATATTACACAATTCTTAAATACTTCGGTTTTCATATTTGTTGGTTCACACTGCCCCAAATCCATCATTGAGCTGGTCTGGTTCTACAATCATATCACTATATAGTACATTAACAAATATATTTGGCAACTGCAGATTCTGTGGGAAAATTTCATATTTTTTCAATTGCATATTTTTCTACAGTAAAAATAAAAGTAGTTTCGACTTTTACCCCAGTGGTACATCAGTTTCCACAAACCCCATCATATTTATTAAATTGAAAGCCATTATTAATTTCAGGTTCTAAATTAATTACACTTGACTTCGCACTTTTATACAACAAACTCAAAAATATCAGCGAGTTTGTACAGAACCCTCTTAACCTCAGTCACTAAACCATTTGTATCTGGTATGAAAATGGTAAATCTTATAATTTGTTGCAACTAATATTGTTTATATTAATAGTAAACAGAAAGAGTATGAGGAAAGTATAATAAATTTTCTCTGATACATTTAATCTATGAAGGAAATATATATATGCAGCTTATTGCTTACTGAACTGAAAGACATGCTGTAATTGTATGGTGAGATTCTATGTAATTGCTTTATAAATCATACAGCAGACACATAAGCCATGCTGAGCGAAAATGTTCATCTTGATGGACACAAATAATTTTTCCACCTTCATGTTATGCTTTGTTTTGATTAATATATTATAATATTCTTAGAAATGCAGAATTTGTCCAAAGTTTAATCTGACTTGGAATTCACAAAAATATATCAGAATAACGTATTTTGTCATATGATAATGAAACACAACGTGCTTACAGATACCTATTCTACATCATTCTCTTATATGCCCTTGAAGTTATTTTGCCGTGCGTTTACTCATGCTATGAATGCCTGATCAATTTTCGCGTTCGTTCTCGATACGACTTCGGATTAAGAGGGTTGAATGCATTATTAAGAACAATGATAATTACAATAAAAGAGCTTAACTTTACATTTCTGCCAATAATTATACTTAATCACAGTTCCCATTCCATTTATTAAATGTTTGATAGCTTTGTTTACCCAAGGGACAGCTGCAGCATTTCATTCCATCCCTTGTTGCTGTTTGGTGTTGCTTCTCAAAGAAGGCCACAACAAAGCATAATGGGAGGAACAAAATGGCGACTACCTTGTCGTGCATTAGAATTAACGGAAAATGTCAATTCATCAACACTTTGCTACTCCTTGGAGCATTTCAGGTTCGGTTGTATTATTTTTCTAGCTGGTAACTGTTCTTTTTCTAGCTAAGTAGGTTACGTATCTCCTTGTGCATGTGGCATAGGAAATCTACATACGATGCTGAACCATCCAAGCCACGATCCTCCATTAGGAAATGTTTAAAGACCATCTCCAGTTTGTCCCGTTGTCTCACAAGTGTTAACTGAAACAATATGAACGTTGTGTTACAAGACTAATATGTTTCTTAATAACCTTTATTCACTACATGATCCCTATAATGTCCTTAACAACAATTAGTAGAACAAAACTGCTATTAAAGCGTTTATTTTAAATATGAAATATATGGGTATGAAATAAGGTGAACAGCTAACATGCACATAAGAAAAATATAATCTTTGGAAGTAACAGATATCCATTCCATGGAAATGGAACTGAACACATAACTTCTGAGCAACTGTATTAAAAAATATAAACATAAAATACAAATTGTGCCTCAATGCTTCTTCTGCACACACACCATCCAATAACATAACAGCTCCAAAACAATCCTGTATCTTTAGCAAATAGAAAATATTATCACTCAACTATTATGCTTTTCACGCAACTTAGTTCATACAGCTCATGTTTTCTGTGGCCACAATATTTTATCTGGGCTCTTGTAATATTTAAATCACCACCAGTAACAATGCAACTAGGCAACGTTGCTTAAGCACGAATGGTTCATGTTGTTCTTGGTGGCTAAAAAACCATGGCCTCCATGAACCAAGTTGAATAAAACAAGAATTCCAATTTTGAAAACACCAAAATGAAACAAAGAATTTTGCAGGGAATAAGGGCCGAATTCATAGTCAACACTTATCGTAAGGAAACACTTAAGCAGTTGCTTATAATAATTTCCAATTCATAAATCCCACTGAAGTGAACACTTATTCAAATAAGGCAGCTTGTCAGCTTACTCAAGTGTTTCCTCATATGCATTGTAATCAGCTGATTCGGTATACAATGGATGATAATTATGATTTAATTTAATTTATTGAGTTCTGTAATTAAAATGAAAACGAGTTTCGGCAAGCAAAAGATATATCAGAGATATGGAAAACCCTTTAGAGATGTATAATGATCAACAATTTAAGAGGAGATACCGTTTCGACAAGAACACTGTTGTGAATATTCTGGTGTCTCTCATTTCAATTCACAATAAAACCATGAGGCTTACCGATTTCGCCACTGCTGAAAGTACTGGTTGCTTTGAGATTTTATGATACAGCAGGATTTCAGGTAGATTTAAGTGGTGTTTTTTTTTTTCGAAAAGTATTCACGTCCCAACAAAGTGTTATTTGCATTTTTGTTTGTATTCTACCCAAGGAATAAGCTGTTAAAATCTGCGTAATTATATCACTTCCACTTTGTTTAGCATAAAAATAACTGAAAAATAAATTTAAATGATTTACTTACAGGAATATTTCCGGAGTTTGCATTAAACTCAACTGCAAATTTATTCCCTATCAATTTCTTCTTTTGGAGAGAACAATTATCAATTTTTTTACTTTCGACGATATCTCCATATTTCATAACTAGTTATCTTAGCTCACTTCTTTCTTTTCTGTAAAATGCTTTCTGGACATCTTGTATAATTTTTAGCTCTATAATATTTACTTCTGTGTTTGTGTATGACAATAATGCCGATTTAACAATTTGAAGGTGCTGGAAAACAATTGAATGTAGGAAAGCGCTCACGTCTAGCCATGTTGCCATATTTCTTTCGATGTCAAGGGAATGCTCAGGGCATATGAATGAGTAGCGTCTCTGCAATACGATCTGAAATAAGTGCTAAGGAAATGCTCATTACTTGAGTGTTTCCTCATTTTATAAGTGATGACTATGAATTCGACCCTAAGACACGCACCTAACCAAATATACATAGGGGGCGTACTTTAGGAGTTAAACAAAAAGTCATATTTTTGTCCACACATTGTCCCATTTCAAGCTCCAGAATCTGAGATCTCCGTCACCATCTGTTTCATGTCATCCTATATTGTTATATTTTACACTATTTCATGAGAAGTATGCTTTTTCAAGATCAATATGGAAGACAAAAAATACCTTTGTTCTTGAAGTCCTGAAGTGTTTGGAGAATTTATGTCATTTCTGACATATGCTTTAGCCATACATTACGTCAAAGCTTCAAGATCAATAAAATTTAAAAGAAAACCTTTGAGTCATGTCCAGGTTTCTCATTCTGCACACAGTTCGTAATTTGCTAACTGTTGCAAGTTGTAGTGGGGAAAAAATTGAATCTAAAAATATAAATTAATGTAGCCATGGTAACAATTAAACTTACTCTCATACAACGGTGTCGTTGCTCACGAACAGAATCTATGACAGATCGTATCCTTTGTGACAGCGGGTTGTCGAGGTCAGGCAGGGCTGTGCGGTCAATGTCGATCTGAGCAGCTGAGTGGACTCCGAACACGTTCTGCACCCACTCCATTCCCACATTCAGTCCAATCCACAAGAACAAATGGATGCCATTTTCTGAAACAAGAACACACTTCTTATATGATCGTAAGTATCATAATAATGGAACATTGGTTTTCCACTTTGTAGACCCAGGTTCTAACATCAGTGAGTCGAAATGCAATTTGAGATTAATAAAAACAACCTTCAGCAGAGTTTTTAGGTTACTCTCATTTCTTCTACCACAATTCCACCATTCATCATCATCATCATCATCATCATCATCATCATCAAATTCGTTATTATAATCACAGTGATCAACAGTGTTGTCATTGTTACTGACTGATGCACAGTAGACAAAACCTAAAATGGCACAGTAGTTGATCAACAGCTTTGGATGATGATGATGATGATGATGTCCACCGTTTTGAAGTAGTGGGCAGGGGGTTTGGAATCAAATCCTAGTTGAGGTTTTTCTGGGGTTTTACCACAACCCATTAAGAGCAAATTCTGGGTAACTTTCGACACTGGCCTGTGGGCTCATTTCGCTGCCATTAGGACCTTTATTTCATTCATCCTGTCTACTTCCACACACACGTCATCCATCATTCAGGGCTAACAGAATCCGACCTAATGGTGCCTCAACCTCACAATAGGATTCTTTATAATAATCGTCAGAAAACAGGCAGAGACACAAATGGCTACCGGAATGAGCATCATCATTACTATTTTTGCTGATTATTATTATTATTATTATTATTATTATTATTATTATTATTATTATTATTATTATTGGTGCACTGTAGATCCGTCTTCAGATACCACATTGCAATATAGTTGAAGGTTTGAGTGTCACTTCTACAGAGGGATATTTGAGTATAATGGTGGCTGTATCAAAGTATCTGTCATTGGAAAGCCATTTGATTTTTTATTCCATTACAAATACAAGCTTACCTTTTACATCCATCAAAAGACTAATTAAAAATAAATATAAAATCAAGCAAAACCAAGCACTATGTACCAAAGCCAAAGATAAAAAATGCCAGAAATTATTCCAGAAATCCCACGTAAATCTGCAGTAGCAAAATTCAGACTGCTTACAGAACACGATTATTTGGCCGAACACTTGAATAAAATAGGAATTTACACAAATCTAAATTGCCCTCTATGCAACAAAGACGAAGAAATGACTGAAGATCATCTACAAACCTGTGAAGTTCTACCTGATGGATCCACCACAGAGAAATATTGGAGAGCAAGAATGCTAATGGCTTCGTTGCCAAAGCCCGGCATTAGATAACAACAACAACATTTTTTATTCCATTATTACAAGTAATTAATTTCATCACATAACAAAGGCAGCACAATGGGTCTGTAAATATGCGTGGAGTATCTCAACACAGAAAACTGAAGAAATGAGATTAAATAGTAAAAAGACAGATAGAGTTATAATACCATTGATACTGTTCAAGAATTTAAATATCTGGGTAGTATAATTGACAAGGATGGTGGAGCCTTTGAGGATGTAAAAAACCGAATAAAAAATGCAAACAATGCATTTGTCCAGTTGTACCCAATGTGGAAATCTTATGTTATATCTAGATCTACAAAAATTAAAATCTTTAAGAGTAATGTGAAATCAGTCTTATTATATGGCTGTGAGACATGGAAAACAAGTAAAATTATACAAAATAAACTGCAATATTTTTGTTAATAGATGTTTACGAAGAATCTTAAAAATTAGATGGCCAGATATAATCACAAACTCGGAACTATGGAAGATAACAGATCAGAAAGAAATCACAATAGAAATCAAAAGACGAAAGTGGAATTGGATAGGGCACACAATCAGGAAAGAAGATGGAGCAGTAGAAAGAATGGCTTTGGATTGGAACCCCCAGGGCAGTAGAACAAGAGGAAGGCCAAAAAATACATGGAAGAGAACAGTTTTGGAGGAAATTGCTAGGGAGGGGAAAACACGGAGCGAAGTGAAGAAGCTGGCTACAAATAGGGTCCGATGGAGGCACTTTGTGAATGCCCTATGCATGAGGAGGTAGAGGAGTTTGATCTCAACACACTGACTCGTCTTGCAACCATCCAATATAGTAAATCATTGTTGCCACCATGTAAGCCTAGACGACATTTCCGTACACTTTTCTATGGCCACCTGGACTTTTATCCAATGCTGCTGTTCATATTTTGTAAACATGCTTTAGACTGTTACACATAATGCTCCCAAGGTCCCTTACAAACGTAAAAGCTACAAACCACGCACAAATCACTGAACTGAAAACTGTGAACTAAAGCACAGGTAATTGGATAATTCCATGCAAAACAGTATGACGAAAAACATTCATATCTCCAAATTTGTTAAAAATTGTACATTCAACTCTTTATGTCGTATATATTAATCATGTACAAAATTATGTTTGCGACAGCTACTGTTTAAAAGTAATGGGCAGTTAAAATATTTTTATTTGAGCACATAGCTCTATTTTAAATTTGTTTTCTGACCATAAGAATAATTACAAAAATTTTTTTAAAGATATCTTTAGATAGCTTACAAAACAGATTATTAAGATACTACAATTCAGTACGGTTCTGAAAATTCTGTTTAAAGAAATTAAAAAATATATATAAAAAAAAAGCCATTACATAAAATCGAATACTTCAATTCAAATAGAAAAAATAAATGACAATTTACTGAGCATTTTCATTAGGCTGTCAAATTTTCATAATGGGGTCTTCAAAAATAAGGAAGTTATAAATTAAAACAACTCGCCGTGTAAAGGG
This sequence comes from Periplaneta americana, assembly GCF_040183065.1. Classification (NCBI taxonomy): domain Eukaryota; kingdom Metazoa; phylum Arthropoda; class Insecta; order Blattodea; family Blattidae; genus Periplaneta; species Periplaneta americana. Next base: position 182,617,357 of record NC_091124.1, read on the forward strand.
TGCGTCGAACGCTATCACTGCTGCTGGTCACTGCGAGAAGCGTTTCTGCGTTGATGACCGGTGCGCGTCACACGTCTGATTACAACTAGTTTCGGTACTTCTGATGAAGCAGAATAGGGTTTTATTGCTAACTTTCCATTAACTGGAACCACACAGTGAACACTTCTTGTTCCCTGAACAGTCTTGAGGCCGGCAAATCTTTGAGGATTTAGATTTTGTAATTACTTCATGTTTTTCAATGGATGTGAATGACAATAATTCCCTGTATATTGCATTTTGACCAATCATACAGTCCTTTAGGAGTTGAAATTAGAGTTCCTGGCTTTTGCAGCGAGTCGCTTGATTGTACCCCTTACACTACCACTGGGCTCTTTACCGTGACTAGTTCCAAAGAAATGCCACTCCGCAGATATTTGAAAATCATGTTCATGATTGAGTAGATTAACGGAGTTTTTTCGTTCTTGTATTTGCTAGCTGCTCCATCACTGAAATCATATATTTTAGATATTTCAGTATGTGTTTGTTTCAGATGTCCTATCATTTTCCTTTAAAAAACATGAACTGTTGCACTATCGTGAACTAAGCCTTCCAAAATTACTGAAAAACAAAGGTTTTCTAAATTATCACCAACTGAATTTCTGTAATATACTGTGAATGGGTGTATTGTTGCTTGAAAAGTACTCCAGTGATGACCTTGTGTAGCATCCTGAATAATGAAACTGTAATTCTCTGAAAAATCACCAATGATAATGAACTCACCGGGCATTATTTCATTTTTCAGCTACTTTAAATAATTTGCTTAGGGCTTTGGAATGAAGTTGTGTACAGTATCTTGAATTTTTTAAGCCAACCAATGAAGTTATTAATGAAATTTACAAAGTCACTTTTCCCTAAAATCATTTTGGCCCTGTCAGTTGTCGTCCATTCCTTGTACTAAATTTCTCTGTAACAATGACGTCAATATTTCTGATAGATACATTTATAGTTCCTTACGTTCAGGAGCATATGCTTCTTCACTTGTTGAATTTCCGCCTCTGTTTGTAAGCATTCTTCTTCGCTTGTTGATTTGTCGACCTCACTTTCAGTCCCAGCAACTTCACTAATTATTTCAATTTTTGAAATCTTATGGCAAAAGCATTCTCAAATAGCATCACCTACCACTAAATGCGGGGCCTTTTTACACATGCTACTTGTCACTTTTCTTTTACAGAGTCCACACCTGTAGAGTAATGGTTAGCGCGTCTGGCCGCGAAACCAGGTGGCCCGGGTTCGATTCCTGGTCAGGGCAAGTTACCTGGTTGAGGTTTTTTCCGGGGTTTTCCCTCAACCCAATATGAACAAATGCTGGGTAACTTTCGGTGCTGGACCCCGGACTCATTTCACCGGCATTATCACCTTCATTCAGACGCTAAATAACCTAAGCTGTTGATATAGCGTCGTAAAATAACCTACTAAAATAAAACAAAAAAAAAGTCTTTCACAGACTTGTGACGAATGTTTTTAAAGTCCGAAAGTGTTACAACACCACAGATGACTCCAACTTTTCGTCTTTAATTTAGGCATATTGAACACTTACAACTTACAATGACAGAACAGATCAAAATCGCCGTCTAAACTGAAGGGAAAAAGTTGCGCTGAGATTATAACAGGAAAAAAACGAAGTCTCACGCGAAATCTATTAGCGTACTGTTGAGCAGATGTCGCAACATCTGGCATTTGTCATATTGATTGCTAAGCACGCGTGTGGATGTCTGGTATGAGCACATGACGTAATACATCGCACGCGACTTTGATCCTTAATGGCAACATTTGCAATTCTGGTTTATTTAATATTTCCCAAAGTATTAAAGATCCCATCATAAAATTTTTGTAATAGATTAAGAAATTGTTTATCTCACCATAAAAAATAGAGGATGGTAAAAAAATATTCGATTTGAAAATATCAACATTTCTTTATTTTACTGTTTTAATACATACTCGAAGTAAAAATGCATAACAAATCAGAAGTAAGTTTAAATATATAGAGTCCTCATTGTATTGGCACAATTTTTATGTTGATACAATGAAGCATGTCATTTTAATAATATTTTTAACAATAGTCTACATATCAACTCCCCGAATATTTCACCCTTCATTACTTTTCAACCATTGGTGAGATGAAGTTCATATTAGGCCATTTAACTATTTATTATTATGACATTCATTTGCTAGAATATTGAAAAAATCCAGAACTTGACGTTACGAATTTTAAAATGTTGTATGGAATGACCCAATTCCGACTGTCCCAGCTGACTTTAATTCAGAAGAATGGTCCAAGATTGGGGTAAGCACACGTGGAAAATGCAGTCCATTGCTTGACCTTGAGCTGCCTGTTCGAAATACATAGATCAATCAATCTTCTTAATGTATCCAGCTGTTTGCTGACAACATAAAGTCCACTGTAGTCTATTCAGCTGTTGTTTTTCACGAGAAATGAGGGGTATTTTGATCGGTGTTCATTATAGATGCCTGTTGCTAGTAGCCAGAGTTGGGGTGTAGTCAATATATACATAGGTAATAGCTTCAACACCTCTGGCTTCTGGCACTCCACGCACTGACACTGACTCCAACTAACACTGCTAGAGCATGCACGTGTGCGATAATGTTGCCACTACTTTATAGACTTCATACAATCGGGACTAATGAATTTCACTTTAGTTGTACGTCATAATTTTGCAATTACTGTCTTTGCTGCTCAACCTAAGTATGTATCAGTGTTCTAATGCAACTGAGAACAATGAATTTCAGGATGAAAACATCTAAAGCATGGCTTGCTCGAAGAGCGAAGTGTAGATTTGGGTCTTATGTTTGTCACACAAAGTTTGTAGCATGTGATATTCAACTGATTAACGTTCTAATATAGCCGAAACACGCAAGTGAAAGGGTGGCATTAGATACACACATTCTAGTAATATTCTCGAACATTATTATTATTATTATCATTATCATTATAATGATGTAATTGCAGTAACTTTCAATAAATATATAATTTTATTAGAAAGGCAAATAATGTAATTCACACTTACTATTCTTGCAGAAGTAATTTTTATTACAGTTCCATTAATCAATTAAAAAATCCATGTATTTTAACATAAATCCAAACAAAAATTAATGAAAAGACAGTTTATTCCTCAACCACTGTATTGTTCATCTAGAGCTCCTAATTTCATTTACAGGTGACTTTCAATAATCCCCAGAGGTGATTTCTGAGATCTTAACTTGGCATAATGTATACTAAGAAGTTCACTGCTTCATAAATCACTGTGAATACCACGAAATCACACATACTAACATGAAGTTATATATTTCTGTAGGTAAGAGGATAAGTGAACCACAAAACCAGGGGTCATCTTATATGGCAGATACAAAAAAAAAAAAAAAAAGCGATCTTAAGATTCTACATTAAAACTATTATTATTATTTTTTTTACTAATAGTGGGTACTTGACTTTTCATCATTCATCCACATGAAGCCAGTTCTGTAGACAAGTTACCAGAGTGCAGCACAGGAGGCTGATCTATGCTATGAGATGAGATTCCATAACAAATTATCTTGCGTGCCATTCATAACATTAGAAATTCAGCACTTTTTGAAGGATTTTTGGCACTGTTTCCACTTTCACTTTTCCCATGATGGTTGATAGATTGAGGGCAGATATAAGCTAAAACATAATACCACAGTCTACTATATACAGTCGCGAAGCTCAATATGTAGTAAAAATGCAAACATGGGTAGTTGCCCACCACTAGGTTCGCTACTATCGCCTCATCATCGCAGATCTCTCTCCTAGCAGACGACAAAATATGTTACACTTTCGTTGTCGTGTTCTTTTGGAAAAATTAACACCTTCCTTCCATTATTGAAATATTAAATGCATAAAGTTAATTTATTATTTTAATGAAGTATATTAAATTCCACCATAAACTCGAAGATACCTGCAAGAAATAGGTTAATATTATTTTGTTTGTGCAGAACGAACTGAAATTTACTATAATCGCTTCACTCATTCAAGATTATAGCGATAATTAACTATGAAACCAATAATTATTAATTTGCATTTCCCTTTACAACAATAATAATGGAAATATGAATTAATGGAGTAACTTACGTGTACCGGTACTTGTAGTGTAGGCTTACGTAGTTAACAAAGTGGGATGAGGTTAAGCAATAATAATCACACCAGAATTGGAAATAAAACGTGATCAATAAATTTTATTGTAACAGACTTTTTCTACGTCTCTAGTAAAGCAACAAATAAAAATAACAACAAAATTAACAGCTATAATTAAAAACATATCCTTTGAAAAAAAAAAGTAGCCCCACCAGAATTGAAAATAAAACGTGATCAATAAATTTTATTGTAACAGACTTTTTCTACGTCTCTAGTAAAGCAACAAATAAAAATAACAACAAAATTAACAGCTAAAATTAAAAACATATCCTTTGAAAAAAAAAAGTAGGCCCCACCAGAATTGAAAATAAAACGTGATCAATAAATTTTATTGTAACAGACTTTTTCTACGTCTCTAGTAAAGCAACAAATAAAAATAACAACAAAATTAACAGCTATAATTAAAAACATATCCTTTGAAAAAAAAAAGTAGGCCCCACCAGAATTGAAAATAAAACGTGATCAATAAATTTTATTGTAACAGACTTTTTCTACGTCTCTAGTAAAGCAACAAATAAAAATAACAACAAAATTAACAGCTATAATTAAAAACATATCCTTTGAAAAAAAAAAAGTAGCCCCACCAGAATTGAAAATAAAACGTGATCAATAAATTTTATTGTAACAGACTTTTTCTACGTCTCTAGTAAAGCAACAAATAAAAATAACAACAAAATTAACAGCTAAAATTAAAAACATATCCTTTGAAAAAAAAAGTAGGCCCCACCAGAATTGAAAATAAAACGTGATCAATAAATTTTATTGTAACAGACTTTTTCTACGTCTCTAGTAAAGCAACAAATAAAAATAACAACAAAATTAACAGCTATAATTAAAAACATATCCTTTGAAAAAAAAAAGTAGGCCCCACCAGAATTGAAAATAAAACGTGATCAATAAATTTTATTGTAACAGACTTTTTCTACGTCTCTAGTAAAGCAACAAATAAAAATAACAACAAAATTAACAGCTATAATTAAAAACATATCCTTTGAAAAAAACAAGTAGGCCCCACCAGAATTGAAAATAAAACGTGATCAATAAATTTTATTGTAACAGACTTTTTCTACGTCTCTAGTAAAGCAACAAATAAAAATAACAACAAAATTAACAGCTATAATTAAAAACATATCCTTTGAAAAAAAAAAAGTAGGCCCCACCAGAATTGAAAATAAAACGTGATCAATAAATTTTATTGTAACAGACTTTTTCTACGTCTCTAGTAAAGCAACAAATAAAAATAACAACAAAATTAACAGCTATAATTAAAAACATATCCTTTGAAAAAAAAAGTAGGCCCCACCAGAATTGAAAATAAAACGTGATCAATAAATTTTATTGTAACAGACTTTTTCTACGTCTCTAGTAAAGCAACAAATAAAAATAACAACAAAATTAACAGCTATAATTAAAAACATATCCTTTGAAAAAAAAAAGTAGGCCCCACCAGAATTGAAAATAAAACGTGATCAATAAATTTTATTGTAACAGACTTTTTCTACGTCTCTAGCAAAGCAACAAATAAAAATAACAACAAAATTAACAGCTATAATTAAAAACATATCCTTTGAAAAAAAAAAAAGTAGGCCCCACCAGAATTGAAAATAAAACGTGATCAATAAATTTTATTGTAACAGACTTTTTCTACGTCTCTAGTAAAGCAACAAATAAAAATAACAACAAAATTAACAGCTATAATTAAAAACATATCCTTTGAAAAAAAAAAAAAGTAGGCCCCACCAGAATTGAAAATAAAACGTGATCAATAAATTTTATTGTAACAGACTTTTTCTACGTCTCTAGTAAAGCAACAAATAAAAATAACAACAAAATTAACAGCTATAATTAAAAACATATCCTTTGAAAAAAAAAAGTAGGCCCCACCAGAATTGAAAATAAAACGTGATCAATAAATTTTATTGTAACAGACTTTTTCTACGTCTCTAGTAAAGCAACAAATAAAAATAACAACAAAATTAACAGCTATAATTAAAAACATATCCTTTGAAAAAAACAAGTAGGCCCCACCAGAATTGAAAATAAAACGTGATCAATAAATTTTATTGTAACAGACTTTTTCTACGTCTCTAGTAAAGCAACAAATAAAAATAACAACAAAATTAACAGCTATAATTAAAAACATATCCTTTGAAAAAAACAAGTAGGCCCCACCAGAATTGAAAATAAAACGTGATCAATAAATTTTATTGTAACAGACTTTTTCTACGTCTCTAGTAAAGCAACAAATAAAAATAACAACAAAATTAACAGCTATAATTAAAAACATATCCTTTGAAAAAAAAAAGTAGCCCCACCAGAATTGAAAATAAAACGTGATCAATAAATTTTATTGTAACAGACTTTTTCTACGTCTCTAGTAAAGCAACAAATAAAAATAACAACAAAATTAACAGCTATAATTAAAAACATATCCTTTGAAAAAAAAAAGTAGGCCCCACCAGAATTGAAAATAAAACGTGATCAATAAATTTTATTGTAACAGACTTTTTCTACGTCTCTAGTAAAGCAACAAATAAAAATAACAACAAAATTAACAGCTATAATTAAAAACATATCCTTTGAAAAAAAAAAAAGTAGGCCCCACCAGAATTGAAAATAAAACGTGATCAATAAATTTTATTGTAACAGACTTTTTCTACGTCTCTAGTAAAGCAACAAATAAAAATAACAACAAAATTAACAGCTATAATTAAAAACATATCCTTTGAAAAAAAAAAGTAGGCCCCACCAGAATTGAAAATAAAACGTGATCAATAAATTTTATTGTAACAGACTTTTTCTACGTCTCTAGTAAAGCAACAAATAAAAATAACAACAAAATTAACAGCTAAAATTAAAAACATATCCTTTGAAAAAAAAAAGTAGGCCCCACCAGAATTGAAAATAAAACGTGATCAATAAATTTTATTGTAACAGACTTTTTCTACGTCTCTAGTAAAGCAACAAATAAAAATAACAACAAAATTAACAGCTATAATTAAAAACATATCCTTTGAAAAAAAAAAGTAGGCCCCACCAGAATTGAAAATAAAACGTGATCAATAAATTTTATTGTAACAGACTTTTTCTACGTCTCTAGTAAAGCAACAAATAAAAATAACAACAAAATTAACAGCTATAATTAAAAACATATCCTTTGAAAAAAAAAAAAGTAGGCCCCACCAGAATTGAAAATAAAACGTGATCAATAAATTTCATTAAAACAAAATTAATTTTTTTCTACGTCTTTAGTAAAATAACACATAAAAATAATAACAAAATTAATAGCTACAATTAAAAATATATCCTCTGAAAAAAAAAGTAGACCTAACCTTTATTTCTCTGGAAATTTAGCAGCCTAAGTGACAGAACTTTAACCGGTATCTAATGTCCTTTCGGTTAGACTGAAACATTTCATTGTGAAATTTAAGGATATAATGTATTCTAACAGTCACAAAGAACTTCAAAATTAAGAGTTTTGTTTCTGCACAGCATTCTTGTGGAAACCCAGGAACCTTTCTGAATCTGTCGGAAATCGGAAAAAGGATAACTCTGGCCTCATTTTCTTACTGTTGCTACAATTTATATCACTACAAACGTCTCCTCCTTGTCCCATATTATTATTCCAATTATTATATTTTAGCCATTAACATTTTCATTACAACCAATAACGAACATTTCACAAGCATCAATGTGAAATATGCAACGAGCTAGGACTCAATAGAAGTATGACACAGTCCAAAGTCGACCATGGACAGTCTATTGTTTCTAGTTGCTAACCGCTTGGAGCGCTTTATCACGAGATTTGCAAAAAAACACCTCAAGCTTCGCGACTGTATATAGTAGACTGTGGTAACACTGTGCTGCGAAAATATACAGCAGTTAAAATTTCACTATGGATGTCACTATTTGAGAAAAGGAAATTGTTCACTTTTTCTATACAGAACAGGTGACAAATATCTTCATTGATCTTCGCTTGAAAGCAATAAACCAAACTTTTGTTCCTACAATGTTGTTCGATATTAAATAACAATTTGTTACAAAGAGGAATAGTCAGTTAGTCAGTTGTGTAATGACTCACCCAGCAGGTAAACACCGTCATCTCTTATTTTGTCTGAAGTGCAACGAATAGGTGATGGCAGCTCATTAGAGTTGACGTCAATTTCATGCAGGGGAATCAGTCGTGGGTAGAAGAACACAACAGATGATGGAATATCCATTACTGTAACGGCTTGCATCACAAATGAACGGTCATCAACTGTCATATCAGATCCTGTTAATTAACAATATACAACGTATTAATTATACACAGCAAGCATAAAGTTGTAAAATTTAATTTAAAAATTAATCATTGAAAACACTGATTTTTCTTGGTATAATTCTTTACTGAAATTTCTGATGCACTTGAGCCAGACTGTGATGAGCATTCACTAAGTATCCATATGAATAAACTGGCTACCTTTATTTCACATTCTTATCAAATATTTTTATGACGAAATAATAAAGCCTAAGTGCAATGCATGTGGGATATTTAGACTACCCACCAGCCATGGGATTGATGCCGGATGGTCTATGGCGAGTCATCGGCCTCACTTCATTTCACCCCCTTTGATCTGATTACCTGGTTGGGTTTTTTCCGAGGTTTTCCCCAACCATAAGGCAAATGCCAGGTAATCTTTTGGCGAATCCTTGGGCCTCACCTCACCTCATCTCACTACATCTCATCAAAATATTGTAAAAAATTGTAAAATTTTGACTTGTTCCACATCTTAAAGCTCCATTGCTAATGTTAGGAAAGGTTCAGTGAATATCTTTGTGCCATTCCTGAGTGCATAACAAAGAGCAAATATCATAATTTCCTAACTGTAAAAATAAGAATGAGATTCAATCTCAGTTATTGCCATTTTTCTAGCTACTGCATTGTGTGAAAATTGTAATGCAGTACAACTTATTTTATATGTTTGTCACTTATATGTTTTTTACACTTCTCTGTTTTTTTTCTGAAGTCCCAGACAAAATTCGTACACTTTCCACGTTAATTTATTTTGGTTACGCTTTTTCACATTTATACGATCACATTTCAAACCCCTGGAGATATGAAAAGTTATTTATATGTTCTAAATTAATTTTGCTTGAAATTAGGTTTGTCCTGAAAATGTAAGAACGCGAAAATACAGCACAGTTCTGAAGATGGCCCATAACAGGACGAAACATGTTAATCAGGTACGGTAAAATTTAACACGAGAAAGACATATAATACATATTCCGAAGTATTATATGTCTTTCTCGTGTTAAATTTTACCGTATAATACATATTCCGAAGTGGCTGCAAAAGGGTATCTGTCGGATACAGGGGGGAGAGCCATTAATCCTTCCCATTGAAGGCTTTAAGGAACCAACCTGGACAAATACCCAACATCCCATCCCTACCTTCCCGTGGTGCAGCTGTTAGTAAGCATAATTTTACAAGCTGAACTAAAGAGAGAGGCTACTCATCAATTAGCACTGGTCAGCTTGATGAGTTAATGACTGAATTTGGTATAATTTTCCTCTAACCAATACCTAATTCCCTCTTTACTCTTTCCTATCCAGTCCTCTAACTGAACTCTTACTTTCTTCGACCCCGACGGCATTAGAGCATTCGAGGCCTAGGGGTTCAGTTCCCTTTCCTTCCTCCTCTTTCTACTTTTCTGTTCCTAGTGCTGACCTGCTATGACACTAAAATCGTCCTGCAGTGGCTTAAGGAGAGAAAGCTGGTGATCAACAAGATCTCCCAGCTAGGTCCAGTGGACCCGTCGACCAACAGCAGGTGTGGTCCTCCAGACACTCTGGGGGTTGTGTGTGAATGAAGTAGCCACCAAAATGTTAAAATATGGTGTGCACTTAAATCGGCCACAACTTGCCATTTTTTCACCCTCAAAATCTGTGCTTCAGTGGCTGGTCATGATAATATCTTTGAAAAATATTGGAGTGCAAGAGCTCAAATGACTTTATTGTCAAACGCCTGGCATTAGAAAACAACAACATATTCCGAAGTGTTTATTGTTAAGATGCGGCCCACTTTGAAATTCATGGGAATCCGAAACTGCCTCTGCATGCCGCCAACAATTTTATATCCTTCAATGATGCTGTTACAACTCTAGAAACAATGAAATATTTTGTAACATCATGATGTAACTGAACAAATTACTGAAGACTTACCACAATTTGAGGATATGGTCTAGTTCTTAGGAGAAAGCAGCCCAAAATAACTGACTCTTCTTTTTTCGTAAAATACAGACGTGGACAAATTATTAGCAAAATTGAACATTTTTATTACATATTTTTACAAAACATGATTCTTCTATTTAGACTACAGTTGACATTTTTGTGTATTTCCAAATTATTAGCAAAATTGAAGATTTGTGTTGCATATTTTTCAAAATTTAACTCCTCAATTTGGACTACATTTGATATTTTCGCGTATTTACAAATTATTAGCAAAACTGAAGATTTTTATTGTATATTTTTACAAAATTCGATTCTTCAATTTGGACTACAGCTGACATTTTGGATATTTCCAAATTATTAGCAAAACTGAAGATTTTTGCTTTATATTTTTACAAAATTTGACTCTTCAATGCAGATGACATTTTTGCTAATTTACAAATTATTAGAAAAATTGAAGATTTTTTAATATATTTTTACAAAACTTGACTCCTCAATTTAAACTACAGTTGGCATTTCTGCATATTTCTCTCTACTGTAATGATGGAAATATCCAAAATTGTCAACTGTAGTCTAAATTGAAAAGTCAAATTTTGTAAACAAAATATCATAAAAATCGTCAATTTTGTTAATAATTTGTCCACGTCTGTAGCGTGTTATTAAATGAACATCACAAAGGAAGAACATGGTAAGTCGATGTTGTAAAATTTTCTGGACTGGAGTTTGAAATGTAATGTATCAGCTAGCTTCGGCTCTAAGCAGCCAAGATTTCCTACAAATAATCTTACATTCTTCAAGTATTTGAGTACAGACTCAAAGATGGCTTAACAGTGAAGTTATAAATTTGACTAAATTGATAACTTGCTCTCCCTATACGGTCTTAAAATGCTATTTCAGATGTTATTAAATGTCATTTCAGGTATAAGTACAGTTTTCTCACTAATGTGTTTTTTAAGACCCTCATAAATACGTATAAATGACGTTTTACTCTAGTATTTGTTTGTATAGTCTTTACAAAATTAAACAGTTTATTATTAAAGAGATCAAATCCCAGATATACATACCTCCTGAAATTGCGTCACTCTTAAGAATGCAATTGACATACAGTGGCAATAACTTCATACACTCCGGTAGTATTAGCTGTCCTGCAGAGGATGGACTAGCACAATTCTTCCTATAGCAGGCAAGCATCTGTGCACAACGATTCACAAGGTTTTCTTTTACAGGCTTTGGTGATGAATCCAATAATCGGAATACCGCTGCAATAAAACATGAAAGAAAAATGATGTAGATCATAATATGATTGTCATGCATTATTTTCTCATTTAAAATTTTATTAACAAATCATTCATTTAAAAAAAGAGTACAGTACATAGGGAAATTCTGCATCTCAAACACTTTGCCTCTCTCACATCTCATAGTACTGTATCTTCTAGAAATTAATCCTTTGATAAGAAGACATGACTGCTCTATAAAAGGAAAACAAACGCTATGATTTTCGGTCTTTCTTGTGTTAAATTTTAACGTACCTTGTTAACATGTTTCGACCTATTTTTGGTCATCTTCAGAACTGGTCGTTGTTGGTGTTGGCGCCTCTTGTTTCCTGTGTGGGTGCGTTCGTAGTGTTTTGAAATTGAGTTGTGTGTTGAGAATATCGTTGGGGTGTGTTTTCGTGTGTCTGTATATTTCATATTGTTCTAGTGTGTTGAGTTTCTGGCTTTTTGGTTGGATGTGCAGTATTTCCATGTCTCTGTAGGTGTGGTTGGCATTTGTGATGTGTTCTGCATATGTGGAGGTGTTTTGTAATTTTGTAATGCCAACCACACCTACAGAGACATCAACACAGACATGGAAATGCTCCACACCCAACCAAAAAGCCAGAAACTCAACACACTAGAACAATATGAAATATAAAAAAAAACGAAAACACACCCCAACGATATTCTCAACACCCAACTCAATTTCAAAACACATACACTCTTTGATTCTACACTACGAACGCACCCACACAGGAAACAAGAGGTGCCAAGACCAACAACGACCAGTTCTGAAGATGACCAAAAATAGGTCGAAACATATTAACAAGGTTAAAATTTAACACAAGAAAGACTTATCATACATATTCCGAAGTGATACAGTGTTAAAAGTTGTGTAATCAAGATGTATACTATGATTTTATTATGAACAACTTTTAAATCTGTTATTAACATAAAAAGTTCAAAACTATTACTCCATTTTCAACTTAATCCATCTTGTGAGTCATTTCAAAGATGTTTTTTTGTGTGATTCAGATGAATGTGATTCAAATATTTATAATTATAACCTACAAAACTATAAAAAATATACAGTTCTAAATTGTTTTTCCATATTCATAACCATAAAAATATTACTGGTATAATTTCTAATTTCTATTCCTAACAAAAATTTAGGGAGGAAATGAAAACATATTGTTTTAAACATGATTAAACTGCATTGTAACTCTGAAGTCAAGTGAAGAAGTTTCTGGAAAAACTACAGTATGGGTATGAATTTTATAAATTTGTCAAATATAATTTTGAAAACACTGTGGATGTAATTAGAAAGGACTATGAGATATTAAATGTGCACTTAAAAAAATAATTACTTAACATGACTTTGTTACCAATGGACATTATTTATAATCTCATTTACAATATTTAAGCAGATTTTTCAACTAAAACAAACAAACTCCTCTTGTTTAATAGTTTTGGTGCTCATAATTTGCAGGTGATTACTGTCTTCTCTGTCCAAATCCAAAATTTTGCTATTGATTACCTGTATGCTATTTCATAATTTTCACAATTCATATTATATTAAACCTCTTTTTAAGGAATCTCTCAAAGACTCATTTTTTTTCTTCTGTTTCGACTGCTGTAGTTTTGCAGTTGCAGTTTCTATATTGAGTTTGTATATGAAGCTTGCATGTATAGTTTGATAAAGAAAAAAATCAGTTTTCTGTGGTTTGTGAAAAGTGTAAACTCCATTATGTCATATGAGAATTTGAGAGGTAAACTCGGTGAATCATTTGGATTTAAATTGAACGAATATAGAGAAGTACTTGACAGAAATTTTTTTTTTTTTTTTCCGTCTTTAGTGATGCACGAAACATTGTTACTAAACGTAGAGTGGCACTTAATTCGGAGCATGTGAATACACTCACATGTTTAAAATCAAAGCTAAAGCAGTATTAACAAGGTGAGTCTTCATGCTTTTTGTTATTTATGTTTGTCTAAAAAATTCCCGGAGAAATTGACACAATAAATTATAAGTCTCATAATAAATATGTTAGTAAGGAATTGAAATAGTTGTTTTGTAATATAACGATACAATATAAATAAATATATATATATATATATATATATATATATATATATATATATATATATATAAATAAACATTTGAGCCATTCAGAGCAAAAGTGGTGCAAGTCAAAATTAGATAATGAGGTTTAAAGTAAAAATTCTGTCAAATACAGCGCAAAGTAGCAATTAATATATCTTTCTTGCTATCCACTGACTACTAATAGTTTAAATAAATTGAATATTAATTGCTACTTTGCGCTGTATTTTACCGAATGTTTACTTTAATCCTCATTACCTATTTTTGACTTACACCATTTCTGCTCTGAACGGCTCATTTAATACTTAAAGTACAGTTTGTTTATGGCGATCATCGTCAGACGCACATCACCGGTGATTATAAATGCTGGCGATGATCACCGAGAAGTGGTTTCTTTATTGACGCACATCGCTGTAGATTCTCATTTGTTTTTCCCTTCATCTACTACATATGGTCAAGTAAATTAATGTAGGCCACGGACATAACCTAAAAATTATAATGAATAAATCCAAGATAATGAAGTTGCTATTTATTCTAGAAGAGGGAGATGACGATATCAAAATCTCGCATGCGTATTGTAAAAGGAACAAGCTACAGACTAATGAAATCTTCAGGAATAGGTTTACAGAATTCTGTTTTAACACATTGATAATGAGACATCTTTATAAAAATGCTACAAAATTTAAGGAATATTTCAGACTCTCACCTGATCAGTTTGATTATGTTTTGAGTTTAATTGAAAATGACAATGTTAAATTACCTACAAATTTTGTCAAAACCCCGTAACTCCAGTTAAAAGATTGGCAGTAACTCAGGTTATGAACTTATTATTATTATTATTATTATTATTATTATTATTATTATTATTATTATTATTATTATTATACTGTATTACATTACATGGTGTATTCCAAACAATAATTAAAAAAAAAAAAAAAAAAATTGGCTAAACTAGCACTGAGGTAGTTCCCTTCGTAATCCACTTATACACTTTACATGTACGAACATGTGATAGGTTAGGTTTGGTTCGTTTGGGCTTTTATTATGCCTTGTATATACGATCAACAACATCTCTACAAAAAAAAAAAAAAAAAAAAAAAAAAAACGCTATATTTCAGAATACCACGTAAGTACTTAGGTACGAAGACTGTGCAAATTAAAAATAATTAAAAACATGTTTTTATTGTTGGTACTAGATAGATAGTTAAATAAATAACTACATAAAAAGAGATACCGTAGTTAAAAGATATGTAAAATAAATTTTAAAATGTAGGCCTATATGTGCATATAATGTAACAAGATCTACCTATGTACTCGTATATATACAAATTGTTTGTTGATAAGCGAGTGATGGCTATATGACTCGAGGTCAATGCTGCCATTCAAATTTGTATATTAACGCACTGCAGCCAAAAGATTATTATTGAGGTTAACGCAGCCGAAATCTAGTGCAAGGGAGCTGGTGGAAAACTTACAGAAGAGAGAATTTCCCCCTTACCCAACATTGAACGAAATTCTCTGGGGCTCGGGCGTGATACAAATATAATCTGTAATGTAAGGGTTTATTGTTTAATTTGTTTATTAATTCACATGCTCATATTAAAAAGAGCATTATGTTGTGACACATATTCAATAATAATTTCGTCTTCAGACCGCGAAAAATTACAAAACGTCTTGATTTGTTTTGCAGCCAAAATGTACAGACGTGGTTAACGCATACAGATTAGATATTCGATATTACAACATGACCTTGTCTATATATCGATTATTGAACACGAATGCAGCGATGTGCGTCCTGAATTTGCTTCAGAAGCAACCTCCAGCGATCTGCATCGCGTCCAACAAACTGCGCTGGCGATCTTTGCTGTAAACAAACCGTACCTTTATGCTTATCACCGAACACAAGTTAAATTTAATAATAATTATTGTGTATTACATTAAAACATTTTGCAACTCGATCAAAACTCGATAGTTGATCAATCAAAATATTTAATCGATTAACAGCACTACTTTAAATATCTAACCTATAAAATTATTTTCCAATTAACCAGCAAAATCGGTTATCCGGCACTGGCTTTATTCCATAGTTGCCATAGTATGAGGGATTCTACCGTACCCATTAAATTTAATACTGACAAACACACAACTGGTATTTCGGTAAAATCACAATAACATATTTTTAAGTATCATGATTAAATTTATACCTCCAAGAAACAGAATTAATCATTGCACTTTACTGAATTGCTAAGCAACAAATGGATTCATACTCTAATCTTGGCCATTAGAAGAAGAATTAAATTTACAATTTTCACATGCAAACATTCAACATATTTACAATCTTACCGTACTTTAAAAAATTGAGATACCAATGTTTATTATTGATTGCAACGCCACATTGGCATGACCATACCTTGTAAAGAAATTAGTCACAAACACTTGGAACAAGTTCGAAATTTCACAAAAATGGATAGTGTATTTGCAAATCAATTCATATGTATTCCTTAAAGTGGGAATTGCCTTAAAGTCAGGTTCCTTAAAAGCAGGAATCACTTACATTGTTTTTGTAATAAGATTTCCTGAAATTGACACCATTCCTTAAAAATGGTAAAGTTAAAACGAGCTTTTATTTGTTAGTTCTTTTTCTGGATAGTAATTTTTCTTTCCTAGTATTTTGGCTGTCATTTCAGGTGGAAAAACTGTGACTCTTAATATGTAACTGTAATATATGACACAATCTGAGACTGTGAGAAGAAGACCTATTGATATCCACCAGGGTTGACAGAATGAGATAATAATTTAAATTATCTTCAAATTTTCATTGCTGTAATAAAAAGGAACATCATTTATCTTGATAAGAGATATAAATGTTACTTTTAGCATTCATATTCATTCTGCCTTACCTTGTTTAGAGAAAAAGTTAACTATAGTATCGAGGTCACAACTACGGTACAGGTCAGCCATCTGTGAGCATGTCTTGAGTGACAGATTGAGAATTCGGAGGCGCCGCTGACCACCACATGACGTATATAAAAGAGCAACCTGAATATAAACGCCATCTTCTTCTGTCAGTTTATCATCATGCTTTATCTCTATGGCAACAGCCTGAAACATAAGTTAAAGGCATAACAATATTCCTCTATAGAATATACCAACAGCCTGAAACATAAGTTAAAGGCATAACAATATTCCTCTATAGAATATACCAACAGCCTGAAACATAAGTTAAACGCATAACAATATTCCTCTATAGAATATACCAATTTCATATACAGAAGAACAGAGTATGAGTGATTTAGGGTAGTCCTGAGGATTTCTATCCTAAAGAGTCATTGTATGTAGCTCTTTAACGAAAGAAGTGTGCAAAAATTCAGTAATTATTAATTATTTTACCATTCTTGCAGTTTTCATTGTAGAGGGTTGCAGTTTTGCATGCACATAAGTGGTGCGGCCTATATACTGAATTTTATTCAGGTCACTTCTTTCAACGTGTAGGGTACTTTTGAGGGTTATCACATTTCCTAATACCACTTAATAACTCAGGCACATTTTTCTACAAAACTATTTCAGTTAGAGATTTGAAATTTGTTATACGAATTCCTCTTACAAGGGATGCTTTCAGACCTTCTGAAGAAAATCACCACGATACTTTCTGGGCTGAACAAGCATGAGGCCAAAGTAATTGGTGTGAAGTGTGGCATTTCGCAATCATTTGCTACCCTAAAACAAGGCGTATAAAAGTAGAGTTCGCAACTGTAATGTTTGTAGTCATAGAGTACCTAACATCATCTACCTGTGAAATATGATACATGCTATATGATATGCTAAATATAGCATATAAAATATTTGCCTGTATTCTAAATAATAGAGTAATAAACATCATAGGGAAAGACTTGGAGAACACACAAATGGGATTCCGAAAAGGAAGATCCACAATTGATAATGTCTTTATACTAAGGCAAATCTTCGAAAAATGTAGAGAATATAATACGGATTTATACAACATATTTATTGATTATACACAAGCCTTCTACTCAGTTAAAAGAAACAAAATTATTGAAGGATTACAACTATATAAAATTCCCCCGAAAATAATCAGACTGATTAACATAACGCTAGCAAATACAACAGCAGTAGTCAAAATAAATAACAAACTGACAGAACATTAACAGAGGAGTTAAACAAGGAGATCCGCTTTCTGCAACCCTTT
This sequence comes from Periplaneta americana, assembly GCF_040183065.1. NCBI lineage: Eukaryota > Metazoa > Arthropoda > Insecta > Blattodea > Blattidae > Periplaneta > Periplaneta americana. The sequence continues at coordinate 182,635,338 of NC_091124.1, forward strand.
TCATGCTAGTGGTGGACCTGATAATCAAACAACTAGAGATTAGAGGTACTATAAGCACAAGATTGGTACAGTGTATAGCATATGCAGACGATATACTACTAATAGCAAGATAAAGAAAGCATTAATTGAAAAGCTCGAAACTTTAATGGAAGAATCAGCACAGTATGGATTAATCATAAATGCAAAGAAAACAAAATTTTTAAGATGTTCAACCAAAAATAATGAACCAGAAAACTTACAGATGGCCAATACTATTTTTGAAGGATAAAATCCTTTAAATATTTGGGATCAATAGTAAACGACGAAAACAATATCGAGGAAGAAATAAACAATAGAATAGTTATGGCGAATAAAGCATATTTTGCAAATCTCAACCTATTCAAAAGCAAATACGCACCCAAAAAAGCAAAATTAAGACTATATTTAACAATAATAAGACCAATTGCAACATATGCAAGTGAAACCTGGACCCTAACTGAATTGTCTAAGCAAAAGCTCCTGGTTTTTGAAAGGAAAATATTACGAAGGATATCTGGCCCAATAAAAGATGCAAATGATGAGTGGAGAATTAGAAATAATAAAGAGTTCAATATTTTAATACAAAACCAACACATAGCAAACTATATCAAAGCGCAAAGGACGGCATGGTTTGGCCTTATCAATCGTTATCATTAGCCATTTTTGTTCTTTCATTGCCGAGCTACCATGCGAGGAATCTATTTGCCACACCGTTAAACATTATCATGTCGTAGCTCCTATGATAATAAATCAAACGCACTGTAATTCAGCAAATAATTGAGCGGCAAATAACGTCTTCGTGTGCTTTCTGCAAACGCCAACGATAGAGCTAAAATGGCGGGCGATTATATTAAGTATTTATCGAGCCTTAAGAAATGAATCAGCGAATCACAAGACGCACACGTTTAAATGTAGCCGACCTACAACGTGATTGGCTGCCGGAAATTAGAGCAACAGGATTATAGGTTAGATCACATACTACAACATTAAGAACAAATAGAATTATCAAGATCCTGGGCACATCAGTACCTAGGCCTAATCTGGTGGGTTACCGAACTCGTTAAAAAGCTGGAAATTGTTTTCTTGAAATTAAAGGAGATGATTTTCGGAGGGAAAGGAATAATGTTAAAGGAAATTAATTTTTATATTACAATGGATCTACATATGCCACATATCACAAGACACGAGTTACTGTACAATCTAGCCTATCAGAGAAAAGTGGAATCGAGAATGCTTTCCAATAAATTCGAGAAAACAGCTGATTAAATGATGATACACAATACTTCACATGGGTATAAATTATTTATTTATCTGTGAAACTAGTAGATGCATTTCTTGTTTATTAACTTTGATTTGATTATATTAATTAATTCTCTGTAAACAGCTGATGTGTTGAAAGTAAGCATGACCACGATATGACATGCCATCGGTTTACTTGGCTCTGATTGGTCAGTTATTGTTGTTCAGTGTAGCCAACACAAGAGGAGCCTTGAGCATCTAGTGCCAACATTAGTTTAAACGGGTGGGCTGTCATTTAAACTAAACGAGTTTCAGAAATTTATGAAGAAAATGGAATAATTTATCCCAACTTTAACTTACTTTGGAGAAAACGGCCCTAACCCAGCATCAATTTATACATCTTGGTTACATTAAATTGTGTGCAAAATTTCATGGCCCCAGTTCCAGTAGTTTTGGAGAAAAATATACCTAAACATGGAAAATTTAAGGTTTAGATGAAATGACTTCAAAGTGTACTATATATGTGCAAAGTCTGACTTGTATCTGTTTGGTATTCAAGTTTTAAAGAGTACTTTTAGCTGGATTTAGGATCTAAAACTTTGGAAGGTTATTAATTAGGCCTAAAACTATCTAATAATGCCAACATTTAAAAATTAATTTTTTTGAGTCATTTTGCCTACATCTGCTCTCAATATAGAAACACAGAGTTAGTCAGTCCTGAAACGGTCATATTTGATGGCATTCTCTGCTCCGAAACTGAAAATTTTTCAACTTAATGAATAATATTTTAGATTACATATCATGCCATCTCTTTTTATAGCCAATTATGCCATAAGACTTCCATCACGTGTACTGCAAGGAGCTGACGAGAAGAAGAGCGGAAGGAATGCGTGACGTAATACTAGAGTCATAACATTTCTGTCGCATGCATCTTAGTACTACATGTTCTGAAAATATTCGTCGCGTTTCTAATTTAACATTTTAATGCGAAAGAATTTTTTTAACCGTTAACAATAAATTAAGTTATAAGTTATTCTCAAAACATTTAAGTACTTAAATTTAATTTTCGTCCGTTACTTTATTCAGTAATTCGACAATTTAAGAATAATTTAATCTGAAAAAAAAAATGGTTTACATTAATGCAATAATAGTATATAATCAATAAGTTTACAGTGTTACACTTTGTTACATGAGTAACGAATATAATAATTGCGTGATATTATAAACGAGTTTACATTGTACGAGTTTCATACGCTATTTTTTTTGTACAACAGAATTATAAAAGATATTAATAAAATAAAATAAATATTAATTAATTAATTAATTAATGTCGATTTTATAATAGATGCAAACAATGAATATGTAATCTGTGAAAACAAGAGAACGAAGTTGTATTAAACTATTATTAATATTATTATATTGTAACGATTTTCAGCAACAATAAAGGCTGCTTATAATTCTGGTATACAAAAGAAAATAATTATTTAATTTAACTCACGTGATATGATGAAAGTTGAGCTTCCTTATTCGCTGTCCGGCAGTGGACGGGCAAGCTCGGTGTCGTCACTTTCTTCATCCGATTGAGAGTCACTCGAGTCACTAGTATCACTTTCGGCACCCCCCAATGCAATTGTGAACTCATCTATAGTGTTTTCTAACAACCCATCCTTTTCCCAGTATTGAGTCTCCAGCTTCCGCACATGACTGCAGTACCCTGGGCAATCACTCCCCGTAACTGATGAAAATGCATTCGTTGTTACGTCCCTCAGTACTACCATTGACATTTCTCCAGCAACGTTTTTTTTCACATATCACGCGTTTTACTTTCGCCCACGCAAGCTCAATTGGACTAAGGTCGCACATATATGGAGGCAATCTGAGGACATCATGGCCATGAAATTTTAAAATTTGATCGATACGAAATGTCTTTTCTGGGCATTTGTGTTTTTCTATTAACATAAAAAGTTCAGTTTTCCTCATTTCTATAGCGAAAGGCATGTTGTTATTCTCCAGCCACGAAATCATTTCTGCTCTTACAGAATTTCTTGTTGGTGGTTTGTTTTCTTGAATAGAGTGGTATGGAGCATTATCCATAACAACAACACTTTTTTCTGGCAGATTCGGCAGGAGCTGAGTGTTAACCCAGCGTTCAAAATTTGTTGAATTCATCTGGCCGTGGTAATCTCCTGTAGCCCTACCAGCCTGGAAAATTAGTAATGAATTTTCTACGAAACCACTTTCTGAACCAGCATGAATGACTATAAGGCGATTAGTTGAACTTGACTTAGTCAATACTCCTGACTGACTGTCACTCTGCCAACATTTATGGACCGTCAAATTGTTATCTATCCAGGTTTCATCAATATATATTATATGGCGATGTTGCTCCCTGAATCGCTGTATTGCCCTCAGATACATACAACGCCAATCAATAATATGTGGGCGTTCAATTAATATTTTCCTCGCATTCTGACATTTTCTCCACTTATAACCCATATTTTTCAAAACACTTCTCAAGGAATGTACCCCCCATGGAAAGTTTATTTTTTCTTTTAATGCAGGCAACAGTTTTGGACATGTGGGCACCTGTTTTCTCACTAAATAAAATTCACTAATGGTATCTCGAATTACCCTCTTATCAAAATCGTCCAAATGAACATTTCTTTCCTCTTGGCGATTTCTGTGTTTCCCTGGAGTAGAAAGGGAAGTCTCGCCAGCTCCAGCACCTTCTCTACGAATTTTTGTTATTGAACTGACTGAAATACCAGTGTAATGAAATATTCGTAAATTTGCTTGTTTCACTGTGTGGCTAAGTCTCCCTTATCGTGCTTCTTCATCACAAGCAAGTATAACCCTTCTAATAGCTTCCCGGGCCTCACTGTGTATTGTTTTTCCTTTTTTCCTCTGAGGTTCCATTATAAGATACTCTATATCTATGTAAAATTAACTATATGTCTACTAATAGTATCACTAGCTTAGTTATTCTGATGAATAAAACACAATCTTTATAAACACTGTACTGAAAATGAAACAATATCAGTAACCGCAATACATGGATTCATAACACGACTGAGCAAGAGCAAAAGGTTTGTGAATGATTGATACAGGCCAATGCTTAGTGTCACGTGCAACGGTGATTCACAGCAATAACAGCGTCCCTCTCCTCAGGTCCCGCTCTTTTTCTCGTCAGCTCCTAGCAGTATATGCTTCTTAATGGTACAGCATACAATCAGTAAATATATCATTCCTCCAGTCCTCAACATAGACGTGATGTTCTTAATCCTTACACAGTCTCTGAATCATCCTCTTATTGTCTAAAAATTATATCTATAGAACATTTAGACACAAGCATGTTTTTCATATGGAGCATGTAAAACTTTCTGAAACATTAAACTGCAGTTCTGGTCCAATGTAATTTCCAGTCATACTGTATTCTCTCTCACTGTTAATCATGCATCCAGTTGAGTGTCTCCTTGTTATGTTTCAATTCTATATTTCTTTCGTGTCTATATATTCCTAAATAATCAATATTGCATGATTATTTCCCCGGTTTTATTAAAATTATATGTCAAAGTGGCAACAATAAGAATTCTAAATATTTTTATGCTCGACCATGCCGAAATGTAGTAATTATACACCTGGTAGCAGACCTTTAATGCATGTCATTAAAGTACACCTACTCATTAAAGGTCAGGTCTTTCAGCCAATGACGACTCAGGTTACAACTGTTCAGCCAATGATAGGTCAGCTTTCTACCATTATAAAACAGCAAGTATCGATTATTCTCGGATATGCAATCGAAAGAGAATTAGCAAAAAGTCATGGAGGCTGGAAATCCAATACTGTCGCAGAAGGTTATGTTCTGTTACTATAATAATTAGCGTTAATTGTAAATAATATTCAAATAAATACAATTTGTCATCTCGTTTTTCAATGTCTAATTTTATTTCAATGTTATCTCTGTAGGTTCTTATGGCCTAGCAAGGTCAATGTGGACATCTGTTCCTCGGAAAAAATCAATACTTTCGCGTCTGCGCACATCTCACAACATACGGGACATTGCTCCAGGTCAGATACAATAAAATTCATAATATCAAGTTAGAAATATGGTCGAGCATAAAAAGTCGTATGAAACTCGCCTATAATGGTAATTAAGAAGCTCGTATGAAAATTATGAAACTCGCTTGCGCTCGTTTCATAAATATCCATACTCACTTCTTATTTACCTTCATTATAGGCTCGTTGCATAATGTACTATTACTGTGCCACTTTCATATTTTATCGAAATATCTTCGATTTTAAGAAACAGTAATTATATAATGGTATAGTCAAACTGTGAAAGTGATAAAAAAACACAGGCTTGAAAAAAATACAGAAGAAGAAGAAGAAGAAGAAGAAGAAGAAGAAGAAGAAGAAGGTGTTCCTATAATCTATTGGCTTACCTTGTCACAGTCAATACTAGCAAGTTCCATGTCGGTTGTGTTGGACATGAAGAAATGGCCATAGAAATCTGTTGCTCTGACACCGGTTGAAGTTCGAACCCTCATAATGGCATCAAATGCAACTGGGCGGCTGACGTCACGTTTGATATCTGCTATAAGGCGTTCACCGTCCAGATCAGCCTGTCAAATATTCCTCATATAACTGTTGCTTCCAACCTGCAGACTTCATTTCAGGCTTGAAGGTATCTTCTAGTCATGATAAGTTGTAATTACGAGTACAAGGAATGCATTTTGGTGATTAAAAAAATTAATATTTCATAAATATGGAGTATCAATCATGGGCACTGTTAATCTAAAAAGCACTTCGAAAGTTGGGATTTAGGAGTGGGGTTACCATGTATTGCAGACCAGGATTTGTTTGGTGATATTTCTGGTTGTTTGCTTGTGCTATGTTCGCATTTTCTTTTTAATATTAATATTAATGACTAAAAGAATAGTGGAGAGATTTGTTTCTGGTTTATTTTCGATTTTCTTAGATACAGTTACAAAATCCTTTTTAAATAGCACAAATTATTTCCAATTAATCTTCATTTTCAATTATCATTCTTCTATACTGTCCATCCATAAACCACAAAAGAAGTAAATTAAAATCATCGGTACCGGTTGCAGAAGACACAGCCCTGCAGTATATATTGACTACACCCCAACTCTGGCTACTAGCAACAGGCATCTATAATGAACACCGATCAAAATACCCCTCATTTCTCGTGAAAAACAACAACTGAATAGACTACAGTGGACTATAGTGGATTTTATGTTGTCAGCAAACAGCTGGATACATTACGAAGATTGATTCATTGAACTGTCAATAACCGAGATCAATGAGTCATATGGTTGCAAAATTGAAGCTTGAATAAAAGATTACTGAAAAACTGAGTAGCCTATGGAATTGTGTAGATAGTGTTCACTTAGCTAGTGTAGCAAGTCCTACAGCATGGCAACTCAAATACTCTTCCTAAGAGCCATTATTTCTTAATGCAGCATTCCAAATAAGTCTTCACAACCTTGTAGTTTGGATGGACAGCTAATTTTTTTATATTTTTCTGTGCAGTATGAGGGAAAATTTTGACATAAGCTTATTAAGAGCTCCCTTGTTAGTACATAAGATGAGATTTGGAGAACAGTAATTTTATTATATTTTATGTAAAGAAATTGTAGTAGCATATATGTTTCAAACACTGAGGGCAATAATCTGTCAAACAATTTCTAGGATTAGAAATGAAGCTTGTTAACTCAATAAAAGTACAGATCTTTGAAAAATGTACTTCAACACTCTGTATGGAATAATGTTATTAAATATCGATGACTAAGAAGTGATCCCTTGGATCTGCGAGAATGGTAATTTAGTTTAATTACATTATTATTTAGATTGACTACGTTATTATTACATTCACAAAACTGGACAGTTAACTACTATTTTGTCGTCGAGTAGAATATCTTGCAAAGCAGAAACATATGTAAAAAGTTTGTCTATTTTCAGAAAAATTAATTTTTAAAACAGTCTTCTGATTGACTTGCAAATTCACAGATGCGAGGCATCACTTCTTAGCCATTGATATGTTGTATAAATATTAACATTTTCATATAGCTGATCAGAAATGGTGATTGAGACATTTAATGCAGATGAACGAGACACTGTCAAAACAAGCATTTTTAAGAACATACGGAAGCAGAAAAGTTGACAACGCAGTATTAGACGTCATTGAACAAGTAAGAAATTTTAATTATCTAAGTACCTTAGTTGTCATGTTGGAGCAAAAAGAATCACAAACTTGCAGACCAAATTGCAAAAACGTAACTACTGATGTGAAAGAATTTAATGTACGGTACACTGACCATTAAATGCAAAACATAGAAAAAGTTATTAAGTGTTGCCTGTCTCATGTCTTTTGTAACGATGATGAGAGAGAGATGGAACGGAGAAAAATTCTCTCCGGCGCCGGGATTTGAACCCGGGTTTTCAGCTCTCCGTGCTGATGCTTTAACCACTAAGCCACGCCGGATACAATCCCGACACCGTTGAGAATCGTCTCAGATTAAGCTCCATCTCTTGGGTTCCCTCTGGTGGCCGCCCTCTGCACTACGTCATAGATGTTTATGCACGCAGGACCGAAGTCCATACATGTGTAGAGGTGCACTCAGATGAGTGACTGGTTGGCCGGGGTCCGACGGTATGGGCGCCGTCTTTAAATCACAAAGTGATTTATTACGCATATCATATTTATTTTGATGTACCGAAGTACATATGATATTTCCATGCAGATATTCTGCTTTCTCAGATGATGAGAGAGAGATGGAACGGAGAAAAATTCTCTCCGGCGCCGTCGGACCCCGGCCAACCAGTCACTCATCTGAGTGCACCTCTACACATGTATGGACTTCGGTCCTGCGTGCATAGACATCTATGACGTAGTGCAGAGGGCGGCCACTAGAGGGAACCCAAGAGATGGAGCTTAATCTGAGACGATTCTCAACGGTGTCGGGATTGTATCCGGCGTGGCTTAGTGGTTAAAGCATCAGCACGGAGAGCTGAAAACCCGGGTTCAAATCCCGGCGCCGGAGAGAATTTTTCTCCGTTCCATCTCTCTCTCATCATCTGAGAAAGCAGAATATCTGCATGGAAATATCATATGTACTTCGGTACATCAAAATAAATATTTTGTAACGATGTTAAATGCTAGACTTTAGTTAAGCAACAGTTCCAATATTGTGTCATCTGAGATGAGATTTTTTAAGGTCAAGAGCTGGATAAAGAATGCATACCAAAAAATTAATCTATTTGAATCATATATGAAGAATGCCCAAACTCGAATTTCTCAAAATATTTTTAATACTGTCTGAAAGAAAGATGACTTCTACTGAAGAGAAGGCGAGGCCAGAGCTCCAAATAGAACAGTATGCTTATATTATACTGTGCATAATTACAATTATTATTATTATTATTATTATTATTATTTGTGCAATGACAGGGTCCTTAACTTGTTGCCGTCATTTGCCCCACTCTATGAGCGTGGTTCACAGATGTCATTAGTACCAAGAAGTGTAGACTACATACTTAGTTCGTCAGAAACTATCCAGAGTGTACTACAGGTGGTGGATCTTCATTACACTCGTAATGAATGATGATGATGACGATGATGATGATGATGATGATGATGATGGAGAAATGTTGGGGATGTAACAGGGAACTGGAGAAAACCCTGTGTGGCCTGGACCACAGACATGCCTAGCACAAGTTATAAATTCAGGCTGAACTGACTGGGATTTGAACGAGGATCTCCAGGCTTATAAGCCCAGCATTCTAGCGCTGAATTGCTGTGGCGGATGATTATCATTATTATGATTATTATTATTATTATTATTATTATTATTATTATTATTATTATTATTATTATTATTATTACTACTGTTTTATTATCATTACTTATCATCCAAGCTCTTCATTAAACAGAATTATGCTGTATTCTTAACATCATTCTGTCATTAATTTAACATAGTAACTGCTGTACTAAGTAATGAACTTCGGTGAGTTAGAAACTTGTGCAAATAACAGACCTGTTAATTATCGCATTATGAATTTTGTTTAAAAAGTTAAGTACTTACCGCTACTTAGAAAACGATAACATTTGGGACCTGTAAAGGCTGGTTCACAATAAACCGGAAACGGAAACGACAAGAAAAATGAGAACGGAAATAATGTTAAAATGAATGTATTTAAATGTGAGCATTCACAATAGTTAATTGTGAATACTCACATTTAAATGCATTTAATTTAACAATATTTCCATTCTCGTTCTCGTTGTCGTTTTTGTTCCTGGTTTATTGTGAACCAGCCTTAAAGCTCAAATAATATCAGTTTGTCTTGTAAAGATGTGGAATGCAAGTCCATTTTCTAAAGAGTAAACTATGAATTCAGAATGCGAAATGGTCTGAAAACGAATTCATGTTACTAATGGGCAATACTCATGTCGGAATGTGCAAGACATATTTAAATTCCACAAACGTTTAATATTCATGTACCATACGTGTAATAACTTTGCACCAATTTTTATTTATATTTACCTGAAAGTAAGTATATTTGTAGATCTCCCCACCAGTTAATCTTGCAACTTGTCCAATTGTGGCCAAGTCAATGTAAGAATTATTGAACACAAAGAGATCCACACTGCAGCCAACACCAACACACTCTTGGCCGAGGTTGTTGTACACGTTTACCTGCGGAGCTGAATAAATATTATGTTACTAAGCTAGTATGAAAATTGAAACATGTCCTTGGTTAATATTCAAACACAATATTATTTTACCAAAAGTTATAAACAGGGCAATATTCAAACTCATATTTCTCTCGATGGATGAATATCTGGTTACTCAACATACAAGCTTCAGAGTTGATGTAAATGCTTACAGGAAGAATGTTGGCCAGAAACAAGAATATTACTTTGCAGGGGCGAATGCTAGTCACGAAAGTTAGGCTTGCCCTTTTATTCATAGGGGAAGATGGGAGGATGTAATAATTCATAATTAGTAAAAATAATCAGACCCACATTAATAATTTATTTTATAATTATGAAATCATTATGAGTCATGGATCATATTCGCTTATGAGATGTAGAAGTTCGATATAATAAAACAAACATGGCCAACAAAACAGTTTATTTAGTTTTTTCGACCCTGCCAACCAATGCACATTGTTGTATTGAGCTGCACTGAACGAGCGGACATATTCTCTATAATGTCTGTCTTCTCTTGAATAGTCCTTCGGGAAAATGGATTTAATAATAAGGTTTCAATAACACACAATTCCGAACTCATTGCAATACTTCAAATTAATGTTTAAGAATTAATAATACATGCAGCAGCTAACACATGCATTCCGCTCATACAATTACATTGCACAGCACATCCCCGCCGCCAATACTGCTCTGTGTAACGTTAAATAGTCGTTGGTGTAGCTCTCGGACCAGAGCTTCAAACAACACACAACAGAAGCATGTGCGCCTAGGACGGACTAAGGAGGAAGGCACTTGCGCGCGCATCATATTCTCGCTATTTCTACGTCTTTCCTGTAGCTCTGAGGAACGAGCAAGCGTTGCGATACTTGCGGTGTGCAACCTGCGGATGGTATTACGCCTATACAGTATTCCAAAAATCAAAATAAATTTTAATATACGTAACGCCATTTTGAGAAATACACATTCTACGAAAATATTGGGCTTGCGCAGCAAGCATAGCATGCCCTGAGAAATCGCCCCTGTTACTTTGCATGGACGTGTACAGACCCAGAAACAAAATTTGGGCAACCTGAATTTTCCAAATTCCAGCTATAACATACTGCGCATGCTTAATGCTTATTGAGCTTGCACAGTATATTTTATAACTGGAACTTGGAAAATTCAAATTCTGTTTCTGGGTCTGTACAAAAGTATCAGTATACAAAATTTAATAAAAATCTGAAAAGATACAACAAATTTTACCAAAAATAATAAGCTAAAACCTCTGATTATTTTTAAGGATTATATCTTACTGTGTCCAAGGATATAAGTATGTACATAAGATTCAAACAAATCTGGAAAATGTTAATGCACATTAAATTAATTAACACGCTGGGTGAAGATCCAAACTTCAGCTTCCAAATTGTCAAGATTTCTTTTCTTCTAATATAGAATCTTTTGTATTTGATTATATCAATACTTCGTGTTTTCTTGTTTTAAAAAAAACTTAGAAAGGAATTATAATGGAGCTTCGACTAATGTCATTAGTTCTGCAAGACTGCAACTGTTATCAAACAAAGACATATCATTTAAACACATGACAATAACTCATTCAGAAAATAGAACCTTATGACATAAAAACCTCTTTACGGTTATAATATTGAGTTAATTTGATAAAATAATTATTAAATCTACTACACTGTTTAGAGAACTATAACAGAAAAGCTTAATAAATGCTGTAAAATCTATAAAACCGAATAACGGCTAGAGAAAATAAATGATAATCATTTTCATCATGATGTCATGATGAATTTTCGCACTTTGTTTCAGACGTATTTCTTATTGATGACTATTCTAATTATTGTCTATGGAATTTGTTTTCACAATCGTAGCACTTTTATTTTCTGGTGCCATTTTGCCACTCTAGCTGAAAAACAGACAAGGAACTTCACGATAATTATGATTTAACTCTTCAGTAATTAATTGTGAAGCATGTATCCCTGAAGTCCATGATTGCTGTTTAAATTCACATTATGAAACACTTGAGCATGTGATGGATGCTCGAAATTGCGAGAATGTGGGTCATGCAGGAGAAACATGTTGGTACACGAACCAGCAAAAACGACATTAGTAGGAATTCGACGATAATTGAATTTAATGGCCTTAAATATAGCAAACAACAGACAAACGACAGTCAGAGATGACAACAATCGAAGCTCCACTATGCAATAAATGCAACTTACCTAACACTGTCCTTTCTTTTTCTGTTCCCAGCAGTTTCCTATCATCCCTATTTTTGAGCTTGCCAGGAGCTTCGGCTATCGGCAATGATGAATGGAATACCAACAGTTTCCCAGAGCATTCTGAGGCCTGTGAACAAATTACAGTAGACAGAGAAACATTCATGAACATTCAATATCTATATGCATACTTTCTTCCTTTTTTTCTTAGGAGCTTGTAAAATCATAAATTAAATAAAAAAAAAAAAAAATCATAGGAATTCTGAAACACATCCTTACGAAACCTAATTTCAGTTTTTTAAATACTATGTATGAAAGTGGAACAATCTACTTACAAGAAAAGACATTCTGGTTCCTACTAATTCTCAGAAGCTACCATTATTTGGATATTAGTATATTTTCGGTATATTCTGTGACTCAGTGTTGTGTAAAAGCCATTAGGTACTTTTAGATGTTTAGGAATGTCTGAATCAAAATACAGCTGTGAATATCTCACCTTCAATGCTTCGAGACCAGCTTGTATTGCCGGCGCAAGCACAGTTTCTGTTTCACGAGTATCTGCGAACATTGTGGGTATCTGCTCCATTAAGCTATCAATAACAGCTTCTGATTCAAGAGGATCACACAGGAAACCTTCTAACAAAGGCATGAACATGTCTTGTACATCACCCACCACCATCATCTGTGGCTGAGCTAAGCAACCCTGAGAACAACAACAACACACATCTTAGAAAGTGTCACACGCAGGTCTGCTTTAAGTTATTCAATAATGTCATTTTAAACAAATCTTTCCTTTACCTTAATATTGTAGAAATGTACTGTGTTATTGTATGTGATGAAGCCAACTCTCATATTGGATTTTTCAGCTCCTTCATCTTTAGGTAACAATTTCACTATCTCTTTCATTCTGCTACATAGAAGGTGAACCATACCGGATTTGATATTGTTGTATGAGACATCAATCAAAAATATAACCGCAGGGGGTTTTGGGAATGTGTTGTTCTGAAACAGCAGCATAAGTGAACATGAGGATGACGCACGCACACAAATATATATGGCGGTGGAAGTAGTTTCACATTATTTCTTACAAATAAATAAAGCACAAGTGAATAAGATAAAAAGATAAAGTTACACAATTATGCAGAAGGTTTTGCCTATATTATTTTATTAAAATTACAGTAGAACCCCGATTATCAGTCACCCTATTAACCGATCGGTGGATTTTCGACTGTCTTTCTCGCCCTCTTCTTCTAGAAGCCTTTAACTATTACACAATAGTATGTCGTACGCACTTCTGGCAACATGGGCAGTCACTTGTTACTTGTGGGAGGAGGTGTTTTTCCCAACATGTAAAATAGTCACTATCTGCTTTCAAAGAAATGACCCCACCAATAACTTTCACAGAATTGCAAACCCGTGCACCATTTGGTCTTCGTCCCACTGTTCGAGTGACCATACTATTTACTTTCTATGCAAAATGTCTTCCATGAGTGTCGAAAGAAAATGTTGTTGTGCTCAGTACCGAAAAAAAAGTGCAGGTAATAGAGGGGTTTGGGAAAATAGAAACTATGTCTCATGTCGAATCAGATTACGAGATTGGTGTTACAACTGTGTGCTATTTAGTAGAAAACAAATATAAAGTGTGTAAAGTACGAGAATGTAAATCTACAACACGAGCCTGTACTCCTATCTTTCCGCAGACACCATCACAAGGATTCCCTTGGCACTTGACAACCGGACTTAAATAAGTGAACTCCTGATCCCCTGACTAGCATGTTGAACACAAGAGCATGGAGAAAATTACGGAACTACAGGCCTCAGTATTACGAAAATTTATAAAAACCTTTTATAGTACGGATTAACCATTCAGGCCACCCCCTTGATGTTAGAGGTTCTACTGAACTTTATTTTAATAATATTTCATTCCCAATTAATACACACTATAAAGTCTAACGTAATCTTATATTAATTTATGACCACACTTTCTGTAGGATATATTTGAAAGATTTTATTAAAAACGTATTTGACAAACATTGAGCATCACATAAACTTAGATATCACTGAGTGGTTAGATTAATTCCAAAACCAAACACTTCACAAATATCAGTAAGTCACTGATTTTTCTCGACTGGTTTCATCTTATTTGATAAGCCTTTTTTTATGCATGTACCTCATTCACTGTAACTTGTATCTGCGGCCCTGCAAAGAATTAAAGATGATGCTACTTTGAATTCACGAACTTCATTGTTCTTATGGATAAAAAGATGCTTTTACTAGTACCCTAATAAAAACATTTCATTCACTATGGATGTTACTAACTGTGCAGTTTTAAACAAATGGTTTTGGCAGATTATATGTAACTCTCAGTGAAAATTACACTTCCAGTATTTCAACCCACAGCAATGGCCATTTCCACCAACTCCAGTCATAGGCCAACATTGTCACGATAACATTTGTTCCTAAGAGTTGAAAATTTTGCTTCTATTCGTATTTATTTATGAACAAAGAAATATATTACTTTGAATAAATTTACTACATGGTGACAATGTTACTTCATCTGATGGAAGCCACGTTTAGAACCTACTGTATGCAAAAATTTGTTGCTCTTAACTTGGGATGAATACATATACTTTGGATCTGGAAGAAGTTCATTAAATATTACATCAGAGTTTCTCAGGCCCACACCCTCACTTATTTTCTTCACATTACTTCAGTGCAACTCCCTGGCCTAAGTTAGAATGTAGATCATAATAATGTGAAATTTGGTATCAATTTAAAAATGAAAGAATTAAGAGGCAGACTTCACTAAAAAGTTAATTACAGCATTGACTAAAATAAGAACGCTAGTGACATTAAATTAACAAAATTATACATATGTGAACTGAAATGTATGAATAAATAAAATTGTATGAAGTAAATTAAGAAAAGAATCACTAATCTATACTCGAATTTTATACATAAGTACAATATTAAGCACATAAACTACTGTATTAAATATGAAAAATATTATACAGTTTTTAGATTTTCGATAAAAACACACAAGGATATTGAAAAGACAAATGCATGTTTGGAAAGCTTAAAATGTTGTTGTTGTTGTTGTTGTTGTTGTCGTCTAGTGCCTTGCATTTGGCAATGAAGCCATTAGCAGTCGTGCTTAAAATCAAATTCAAACTTTGTGTAACAATGGCATATTTCGATAATATGGCTACTATAATCTATTTAGAGAAAGAAAGGGGAAAAGAAAGGAAGAAAATGTGCCACTTACCCTACAGTAATCTTTTGTAGCAACGAATTCGTATGCTCCTAGCATAAGCTCTGGTCTCTCAAAACGATCTACTCTCTGTCCAGTGTGGTCTAAATGCTGGAAATACTCTGGAGGTACTGTTCAACAGAAAAGGAAAGTGTTAGTTTCGTAGATATACCTACTGCACCTAAACATTGTTAACACAATTTATTAATGTTATATTAATAAATATATATATATATATATATATATATATATATATATATATATCTAGTGGGTGTTCATTTCAAAGTGTGTCATGACGTTACTGTTGATGAGTCAGCGATTTGAAACGAGTTTCAGCTTTTGTGTCAGAGAAATTGCCTATTAATCAAGGCGTTCAATCTGAACTTGAGAACGTGTACGGTATAACATGAACGTCGTAGCAACAGATGGCGGCCTGTACGGTCTGTGTGCTACCATAACCTCTTTCGAACTGTGTTTTGCGTGGGCAAGTCGTAGGCAGGGTATTTGTTATCATTGGTTGCGTACGGCAACATTCCACAACATAAATCAAATGCTCCATGTCCTTGTCGATAGTCGAAGTTAATGTCAACAAATACGTAAGTAATCGTCTTAACCCTCTCCCCATATCCCGACAGTAACAAAAAACTCACCTCAGTACATGTTTCGAAACAGTTCACATTCCTGCCACTACCAGCATTACTGTACGTATCGTTAAGTACTCTTCTGAATGAACGCCGTACTTTCCAGGCAACTTCTCTGGCAGATAAGTAATACACCTCTGCGGAAGTGTAGGAAGATTGAATTCTCAAGGCTCAGCGATTAGCCACATGACGACATACAGCAAGGCATGACACACTTTGAACTGAACACCTAGTATATATATATATATATATATATATATATATATATATATATATGAACAACATTAGGCTATGTAAAAAATTGTTTCTTTATCTTCGAAGTTATCTTTCAGACGTGAAATGATACCCTGGTTTTAGGTTCGTTAATACTTCCAGCAGATTTAAGCTATATTAGGGTAAAGCAGTGGTTTCCAGATCGTGTGTTAAGATTTTTCCATGGCACACAAGTCAGAACATGGGCCTACTAACAGTGCAGTGCTCAATTGGTGCAGTTAATGTGGTTAAGTGTTTCAAGTTCACAAACAATTTATGTAAAAAGTATTAAATGAGTACATAGTTTAAACAAACATATCACTGATAGTAATTGAATCACCCCATGCAGAAAGTACTTCAGTCCATTAGACCTAGTTTTGAGAAAACTAAAGAAAACATTCTGCACACTGTATTCCTTTCTGCATAGAACTCTGAGCCCGACGCTTCAGTTTCTATCTTTCCAAGCATTGGACTGAATACCTTTCTACACAGACTGATGGAGCCACTCATAAAGATATGATTTCCATCGATATTTCGTTTTTTTCAAAATTTGTGACAAGCCCTTTCTGCATGGAGCGACTCAATTAGTAGGATGGGTGTGGGTGTTGTTCGTATCTTCTCAAAGCTGGACACACCTAACCTCATTTCCTATTCCAAGCTAATTTGTTTTTTTTTTTATCAGGAAGGCCACCAAAAATCCAGTTTTGCACAAATATGATGTCGCAGATGGGATTAAGATTCCCTGAGCTTTACTACTTAGCAGTGGACATTCATCTTTTACTGACATCCAAAACTCATTTCCATGCTGTACTGTTGCAAGACAGCTCAATAAGATTTTCTTCGTCTACAGAAGGAGTTTCAGCCCTGAATGGCTTAACCTGTCGATCTTATCTTTTCAAACCAGTTGATAAGCTGAGTTACATGCTCTTCAAAAACAGATTTTTATGTTGCCAAAGAAATCAATTTCATTGGAGATCAAAACTGCTGCAATGAGAGGACACAATCATTGCCGCCATTTTCATTCATTTTTCTTCTCCAATGCTGTATTTTTTTCTAAAAGTTGATATCTGCTCAAGCATCAAAATGTGCAGGTTGCCTCCCTGCAGAAAGCATTCAACCTCTCAAAAATATCACAAAAGCATGCTAGTTTTACTGCTTTGACGAAGTGTTTGTCATAATGGTCTTTTTCTCTGCAAGAAAAATGTACACTTTCTGTCATAATTCTAAAGTGTGGAAAGAAAGAGCCATCACGAGGTGCAGTAGTACAACAAAGATATGTATTCAATTGTAAAATCATCATCATCATATATATATTTTTTTAAACCACGTTTTTATACGTTTTTATAAAGTTTACCATATTCACCACACACTCTAAGACCAGATTCAGTGGAGGACTGGAATACTTTTATACAAGTGCTTCCTTGTGAATAATGCAATCTCACCACGATGCATCCATAGCTTTGCTTTGAATAAGTGTTTACAATACTCCACAACAGCTGAACACAGAACCAGCATCAGTCCAGGTTCTCGAAAAAGTCTTCCACAATGTAATTAGTTACAAATTGTACATAGCAAATCAAATGCACATTCTCGTTGCTGTCATTGCCTCATACAGCTTCAACCCAAATTCCTTCCCTTTTACTTTTTAATTACTTGATCATTATTCTTGATTCTGCAACTGAAAATATCGTTAGAGAAAGGCACCTTTGAAGGGTTTCCCTGCGGACTCACCGATCATGATGTTCATCATATCTAAAACAGCCAGTAGAATTAGTTGTTTCATGATGGCATGGAGGTTTTTACATTTCGCAACTCTATATTTAACCTTGAATGATGCTAGCAAAGCATTGCTTGGTATGGATACCTGCTAAGAGAAAATAGCCTACCTTTCTGCTGTTTCAATTAACTTTCTGGTAAAATAATCACGAGGTTCATCAACCATGTTTCGATAATTTGTTTTTAAATGGCATTCTAGCTTACTTGGAAGCATGCACTCTGGTTGCCAAAACTTTCATACACAGTAAGCCCACATACTGTGGTCTCTCTCTTCATCGTTGACATCTACCATTATAAAATCAAAATCAAAATAAATGTTATCACATTTACGATATTTCCACTTTTTCACACCCTCACCATTTGTTTGTGGAACATTCTCTTTATTATTAATGTTCAATAAACTTGTCCATTTTTAAGAACATAAGAACAACAACTTTAAAAAGTTCACTCGATCACAACACCATTCAGTTGGTTCTGTTCACAAGAAATGAAGGCTGTGGAAACCGTTATTTATATACAAAGACCAACTCTCGAGAAAATTTGATAAATAATTCCAATAATTCAGTCATAGAATACTAGATTCACATTGATGCAAAAAGTTCCTCACATCCATTTGCGCAGACAGATGAGAAAGAACTGTCTTTTGCACTGCAATACTAGAACAATCCAGAGTTTAATAGACTCTGTTCAAATTCTGACATTGTCCATCTATTGAAAAGTGGAACAGTAATTTGTATAGTGTCTGTTAGATGTTTTTTATATAATTGCGTCAACACATTGATAGTCCAACTGTAACACCAATGGGCTAGGTACCATTTCAATGAAAACATTGGAATGTTTTGTGGTGGTCCTGCAAGTCAGCACAGTTTGAGAACCACTGGGATGTGAGTACAGTACCATTTCAGTGAAAACATTGGAATGTTTTGTAGCACTCCTGTAAGTCAGCACATCTTGAGAATCGTTAGGATAAGGAAATAAAGCAAAGAAACTATTACTGTACAAGAAACAAACCAACAAAGATTTCTATAATACTTTGTAGGCATGTAGGATCACTGTAAAGAGTAATGTAAAATCCATATATTTACTTATGGCTTTTAAGGAACCTGGAGGTTCATTGCCGCCCTCACATAAGCCCGCCATTGGTCCCTATCCTAAGCAATATTAATCCAGTCTATATCATCATATCCCACCTCCCTCCAATCCATTTTAATATTATCCTCCCATCTACGTCTTGGCCTCCTCAAAGATCTTTTTCCCTCCGGTCTCCCAACTAACACTCTATATGCATTTCTGGATTCGCCCGAATGTGCTACATGCCCTGCCCATCTCAAACGTCTGGATTTAATGTTCCTAATTATGTCGGGTGAAGAATACAATGCGTGCAGTTCTGTTTTGTGTAACTTTCTCCATTCTCCTGTAACTTCATCCCTCTTAGCCCCAAATGTATTCCTAAGAACCTTATTCCCAAACAGCTTTAATCTCTTGAATAATTTGAAGGGAAAAACTGTTCCAGGGCCAGGTATCGATCCTGGGACCTCTGGTTGAATGTACCAGCGCTCTACCAACTGAGCTACCCAAGATCTCCATCCAACATCGTCTCGATTTTTTCTCTTAGATCCACACAACTCGAGTGGAATGACAAGATGCCAGAGATCCACATCGAGTGCACACAAACTCTGTGTGACTTGGAATTGTGGTTTCCTGTTAACGTATCTACAGTAACATATATGTTATGCAAGTCTAGTTTTCAATGTAGGTACATTAACAGGAAACCACAATTCCAAGTCACACAGAGTTTGTATGCACTCGATGTGGGTCTTTGGCATCTTGTCAGTCCACTCAAGTTATGTGGATATAATAGGAAAAATTGAGTCTGTGTTGGGTGGAGTTCTTGGATAGCTCAGTTGGTAAAGCGCTGGTACATTCAATCAGAGGTCCTGGGATCGATACCCAGGCCTGGAACAATTTTTCCCTTCAAATTATTCAAGTCTGCTTCAAAGGGAGCTTTACTTGAAAAACTAAACTTGCACCTTTAATCTCTGTTCCTCTCTCAAAGTGAGAGTCCAAGTTTCACAACCATACAGAACAACTGGTAATGTAACTTTTTTATAAATTCTAACTTTCAGATTTTTTGACAGCAGACTAGATAACAAACATTTTTCTTTCCTTTTTCTTTTTTTTTTCAAGAAATACAGTGAATTAGTAGATGAGATTATTCAGATGTATAAACATTAACTCTATTACCATCAAGACACTTGCAATTTCAATAACAGCATTTTGTCTGACAACTAATATCTTTATACATGAAAAAACTGACCTCAGCAATTCCTCATCCTCAATTGCTACCATATTGCAGTTTTTCAATGCATAAAAGATAGAGGTATTCGACTGCAATATCTATGCTGATGATATATTGTAGCCTTTCGCATAAAAATGAGTGGGGGATATGATGATGATAATGATAATGACAATGATATTGTATATCTTAATGAACTCCTCTGCGCTATGTTTTGCAACCAAATTAATATGAGAAAAAATTTCAATGTGATTACAATTAACAAAACATCAATGTTTCTATTTTACCTTCTGTTGTTGCTTTGCAAAACAAACAATGGAAGCGTCTTCCTCCATCTATGAACTGCATGAAGGGACACATGTAGGCTTTGCAACGATTACACCGAACAGGTCCAATTTCTGGTATGTTGACAATAGGCGGTAAATATTCTTCATCCAATGTACGAGCCAATGGGCTGACCACAATGCCGAATGGCACAGCAGTCTAGAAACATGAAAAAATTGGAGACATTAAATTACACGCAGTTTCACAATGTATTTACATACATAATTTGTTATACACGAATTAAAATAAACATCATACTAAATAAACAGTTGCAAATTATTCAATATAACATCTATACAGAGCTCTTTATGTTGTAAATTCACAAAATTTCTACTGTTGGAGTTCTCTACTGTACTCTAACCTAAATCCCACAGATTTACAACATACAATAAAAACGAAAAATGTCACCCTGAAGAGCTGACTTACTGTCAAGCCTTATCCCAAAATCTGATGTAGATCAGCAACTTAATTACAGTAGAACATCAATTACCTGTTACCGAATTAGAGATAATGATTGCCTGATTTCTTGAATGAGTTTTATTTTTGCACTGACAGCAATGTAACTATATCTGAGAGCAAAAAGTTAAGAAAAGTGTGACTGAACATTCGGCCGAATAATCCAGCCCAGCATGCAGAAAGCAGTATTACGGCAGAAACTTCCAAATACTGTAGTGTGCACTTTGCACATTAAAATCGGTTATGATATGGACCAGTCTATCTCAACCCATCTCCCTCATCATGATGATTCTACTGTACTTCAAGAACTTTGTCCACTACTTAGGAAGCCGGTGGTGTAGCATAGGGCTTAACATGCTGGACCTGCGTTCAAGTGTGAGTTCGAATCCCTGTTGGGTCAAACATTTAGTTCAGTTTTATCCGAGATTTTCCCCAAGTGTAGGACGAATATCACATAATCCCCTAACAATTTCTCAAAATCATCTGGACAAAATACCATTTCACCATCAATTCTATCAGTGCTAGATAACCATACTTCATACGACTGTGTTAAATAACCCATTAAAAATTACCTAGACGTGAGGTGTTGCAAGTAAATTAAATTGTAAATTAAATTGTAACTTATTATTACGAAGCAAACATGTTCGGAGATGTTTTGTTTAATTTGCCACTATCATTCGTACAATAAACAATTTAAGAACAAATTATTAAGGGGAGAGGATGGTATTTTTTAAAACTTTTTTCCTATTTGGTGTAAATTATTATTTTTTTGTATGTAGAGAGCTCATAGCTGTGGCAACTCAGCCAAATAAAAATATTTTGAAAAAAAAAATTATTTGGGGGTCCAAATTTGAAAAAAATATACCCAATGCAGGATTATGCTAAAACCGATATATCTAAACCGTTTTTAAAGACAGATTCAAACAGTTTTTACAATGTATTTGCGGAGTTGGCTTGCCATCCCAGAGGCCCGTGTTCGATTCTCGGTGACAACTTTTTTTTTTCTGCACCCCAGCGATGAACAATGAGGAATGGAAAGCAGCCAACTTTGAGCTACGTCACCATTACACAAGGGGAGCAATCCATGGTTTTCACTACCGCATCTGTACTAGAAAAGGTTTTCACCAGGTGACCAGTGATTGTGCGTGTGTAATCTGTGGACTGCATTGCCCGCTATATCACCTCTTTGAGTGCTCACTAAGAACATTGCCGCTATCATATTACGCTAAAGATGAATGACAAAGAACTGTGTATGACATACTCACAATGCTCGAAATACACAATGTGTTTATTAAAAGCATGTTCTACAAACTGTCTGTAACAGAATTTTGATATTAGTCCCTACGTTTGTAAAATAAACAATTAAAATTTGGTAACAATTTTCTGATTTCCTTTCTTGCAAACAAACGGACGTATTTTTAAAATGAAATCAATTAACAAAATTCTGTTACAGAGAAAAGTTTCCTAATAGTCTAAAGAATGTGTGTTCTAAATTTCTTGCATGTATCTTTAATAGTTCAGAAATTATATCCATTTTGCCTGGCAATGTAGCAAAAAAAATGAAGTTACTGGAAACCGATAAAAGCGGGCGTGTGATTTAAAAATCCATAGCGCAGGAAGTTTAAAAATGACGTCTCAACATCCGATAAGGGCACAAATACCCACAAAATGTTATGCAATGCATTCCATACATATCCAAGGGTATTTTAAAGAAAAAAAATTTGTTTGAAAATTTAATTTACCGGAAACAACAATAAAAGTGGGCGAGTGATTTAAAAATCCATAATGCAGGAAGTTTTTCATCAAAAATACCATCCTCTCCCCTTAAAGCCAACATTGAGTATACCACTGTTTGTGGTAAATGGATTTAATCATGTGCTTTTATTGGAGTCAAAATTATAATGTTATATGTGCATATTTTCGGGATATATTGATTTGAAGAACTTGAATATGAAGAAAACTGTCTCACCTTAAGATATCTCAGGAATGCAAAAAAGTAGAATTTTGCATAACTTCTACTAGCCATTACTGACAGAAGTGTATGTATTGTAGGCTACTTCAATCGTAACATTTTATAAATAAAATAAGAGACACATACGCACGCACGCACACACACATAGTGAGCTGTAAGTAAAGACATTAATTTCAAGAGGTTATTCCTTGAGATGTTTGAAACAAAAAAGTGTAATACAACTTTGCTCGTTTTTGCTTCCTTTTCGAGATAAAAATTGTTTTATATGAAACATTTCATGTGGGTTTTGGAAAAGCCATTGACTTAATTTCCAATATGCTCAGTCAATTTAAGAGAGTAGTATATTATGATAACAAATGATTGAAAGAATTTTAGTTTTGTCCTTGAAATGTGCAGAAATTTGACCTGAACAAATGTAATTTTTCGTTCTGCAAACGAATTTTACAATGTTACATTTGTTCAGATCAAATTTCTGCACATTTCAAGGACAAAACTAAAATTCTTTCAATAATTTATTATCATAATACATTGCTCTCTTAAATTGACTGGGCATACTGACAATTAAATCAATGGCTTTCCCAAAAGATGCAGTCAAATATTTCATATAAAACAATTTTTATCTCGAAAAGGAAACAAAAAGGACAAAATTGTATGAATTTTTTTTTTGTTTGAAATATCTCGAAGAATAACCCTATGAAATTAATGACATTACTTACTGTTCACTCTGTATAATTTGAAGTGCACAAAATGATTACACACTATATTGTACGTTTATACACTTTTATAATAAATTATATACTTGACCAGATAGCGCTGTACAGTGGCAGTTCTATTCAATAATTTATTGACTGTAAAGTAATTATGTAGGCCTATATATTCCACAAATTTTAACCTTTAACATATGAAGGGTACACGGGAAAAACGAACAATGTCACATTTCCATTAAGGGTGAGATAATGATCTATTTCCGTATATTACTGCAAAATTTATTGGTGTTTCTACTTGAAATGAAGGAAATGATGAGTGTATCCGTGGTTTTAATTCTCCTTCACCACTTTTGGTAAAAGTAACACTAAATTTTGTAGTAATACAATGAATTAGATAATGGCATCACCCTTAACAGCATTGTCACCTTGTTCGTTTTTCCCGTGTACCCTTCATATATCATGACCTGCCACTTTCAGCTGTATTTCCATTCTAAATTTTTTTAATATATTAAACGCAGATGAATTCAATATTTTTCTTAAGTAAGATTAACCACTTGTACTCTGACATCAAAATCAGTTAGATATCGAGGCATTACAATTTAATTAGATTCTCCACAACAAAATAAATCAAACTCTACTGATAGCTAAAAGTGACATACCTGTTTCATCATATCAATTGTAGCTGGAACGTTGTACATTGAACTGCGAAGAAATCTGGGGCTGGCATTGCCTTGGTCCTGGGTGATGAAGTGGGTGGTCACAAGAGGGGGGACTTGTCCCTTCTGGTTTGTGTAGAATATACCTGACCTATTACGCTGGTCATCTTGCATTACTTGGATCTAAAACAGCAACACCATAATGCTGTCTTCTTGTATTTTCAATTAAAATACCATCATAAACTACTACACATTAACACATTTATGTCATCTTATTCTGATTCTTCATTGTCATTGTCACAGCCAGTCAATCATCATAATTGTCATCAACTGTGTTCAAGCCTTGGGTTCTGTTGTCCATTCCAACTTCACTTCTCCGCAGATTATGAACCAACATCAAGCATAAGTCCCTGATTATTTCTACAGCATGGAGCAACACACAGAGATAGATCTATACTTCTCTATAGAGATCTGCTGAATTTGTAGATCTGATCAAGTTTCAGTTAACATTTATAAAGTCCTGTTACTTCTCTCTATCGATATTATTCCTTTTGAGAAGTCCATAATAACAGGTTATACATCTAACTCTATTAAGGCCGGGATTACGATCGATGTTCGTTTGCGTTACGTTATGTTGCATTCATCTGTACGTTGAATTTCTACCGAACGTTCAGAGGCTATGTATTATGATCGACGTTCGTGACAACTATCATGCTCTGCCGGCCATAATGAGTACTGAAATGCACACGTCAGTCAGTCAGTCAGTCAGTCAGCTGATTACGATAAATATTGAATTTTATGGTAACTTTGAGACAAATAAAATAGGCCTACCGGTATTACAAAAATATTTTACAACAGAATAATATAGAATGACAATAATAATAATAATAATAATAATAATAATAATAATAATAATAATAAAAGCATATACTAGGTAAGACTGTTGTACCTTGAAACACTTTTCACATTTTTTTTTTTTAATTTTGAGAAATGAAATTTTTAAATGAAAAAAGGTTTGAAATAATTATTGAAGTTTCCTTTACAACTTCCTGTATGCATTTTCGTGTTTTATAGATCTATTAAGAATGGAAAAAATAAAATGAAGGGATATGTAATGTGTTCAAAGGTACAATAGGTTCATGTACCTTGGAATATACCCTTTTGTAATTTGGGACACATGGAATGTAGGTAGGAATATAGCTGTAAAAACTGACAATCATATTTAAAATATATTTCCCATCATAAACCAGACTAGGCTTCTCT
Organism: Periplaneta americana; assembly: GCF_040183065.1. NCBI lineage: Eukaryota > Metazoa > Arthropoda > Insecta > Blattodea > Blattidae > Periplaneta > Periplaneta americana. Next base: position 182,661,141 of record NC_091124.1, read on the forward strand.
GATTGAGATTTTATTCCTTGGTTTTGTGTTAGAAAACATATATCAATGAACGAAATGTTTACTTCTGGTACTAAAAAAATTGTTTCGTTCACAGAACTCACATTTTGCAATAAATCAAACCGAAATTACGACCAGAGCTACTGAGCGACTTTCTCTACAATCTGCTTCAGTTCGAGTCCTCTGGGTAGCAAAAAAAAAAAAAAAAAATGTTCAAAGCTATAGTATGCTGAAAGTACAACAGTCTTCCTTACTAAATAGCTGGACTAGTGCGAATTACGAATATATTATTTGTGAGGTAAAAGCCCCTTTATTTCGGGTTAAAATAAAATAACGTATCTAAAATAATGTAAATAAATTATTAAAAAGACAAAAAAAATAAGTTTAACCAAGGCTCGAACCGGAGCCCATCTACACCACGACCAGTCTCTTGACAATTACGCTACGGAGAGATTCGAAATGCAATTGTTGAATTAGGTGTTATGAAGACATTCATGTTTGCTGCCTATAATTTTTAATTTTAAACAAAATGTGTTTTATGCCATATAGAGGAAATATATTCATGTGACGTGACATATTCAATCAAAGATCATTTCTCGTATTATGTAATTTTTAAATAATATGATTTTATTTAATATTTCAGTAGCAATATGGCGCATATACAACGAAAGAAGAAGTGAAAACATATGAAGGGCTTCTGATTCGTGATTGGTTGACGTTCAGCTTGCATTTCTTTGCGTTTGTGAAAGCTTGACCTTGACAATGTTGAAACAACGCCGTCATGCGTTCGTTCATTCTAACGTTGATCGTAATGAAATCCACGGAGCTTGTATTTGTCGAACTTCTACGTACTTCACCTCAACGTAACGTAATGCAAACGAACGTCGATCGTAATCCCGGCCTAAATATAGAATATAATCTAAATTTAACAGAAGAAATACTGAAATCAGAAGTAAACACTGAAATAATGAAACAATTGTCTTTAGAGACAATTAATATTAGGTACCCTCCACAAAACTGGCTTCATTTATACACCAACGGATCCTTGATCTCCAGAGAATAAGGTGCCGGTGCAGGTGTTACGTGCTGTCTCTTCTCACTTTATAGATCTCTTGGATATGGAACAACAAGTTTTGATGGAGAAATCGTTGTAATAAGTGAAAGTCTCAGAAATCTTCTATGCCACATCAATAAATTTAAGAATGCAGTTATATTGTCAGACTCCAAAGCAGCTATTCTATCAATAGTCTCTAAACACACACCTTCATCTCAAACAGCAGAAATAACTAAAATGCTCTCTCAATTAATATCACTCAATAAAAGAATTGTATTCCAATGGATACCATCCCATTGTGGAATCCTGGGAAACGAGAATGCGGATGCTTTAGCAAAGAAGGGCAGCACTGCTACTTACAGACCTGTTACTAAATCTACATATTACTCTGTGAAAAGATTTATTAAATCTACATACTTAGACTTCAACAAACAAAATTTGATAACACAATCCCAAGGGAAAAAATGGAACTCTCTGCATCATAATCCACAGTTAGTTCCCGATTTACCACGAAAATCGTCTGTAGCTGCATTTAGATTGGCAACAGGCCATGATTGCTTGGCCAAACACCTGCATAGAATTGGAATATATCAGTCCCCTAACTGCCCATTGTGCAATTCAAACCAAGAAATGGATTCGGAACACCTCAAAATCTGTGCTTCAGTGGCTGGCCATGATAATAGCTTTGAAAAATATTGGAGTGCAAGAGGTCAAATGACTTTATTGTCAAACGCCTGGCATTAGAAAACAACAACATTTAGAAATACAGAGAATTCCAATGAAGACCCTGTCTCAAGCAGTAAGATTCTGTTGGCTTAAGGGGAGGTTGTAACCCCTATCCTCGCCGTGTTAAATTTAGCAACTTCAGGTACACTTATCTCAGAAACTATTCAATCTACATCTATGAAAATTTGCACACCTGTAGTTGTGATCTTCCTTAACCTACCGACTTTTTCTTAATTTATTAGTTCAGCTAAAAACAAAAAAATGTTAATTTTGATCCAAATCAGCTTACAACCTCCCCTTAATGATCACAGTGAGAAGCTAGTTGGAGTGGGATCCGTCTGAGTAGTGCAGTGTGCTGGCATACAACCACTTGGCGCCTGCCAACAGATTTTGTTAGGTAGAAGTTGGAGTGAGAACGGCCTCCATAGTAACTTTTTGTACAGTTACCATTTAGTGTTTTAATGTGTTACTTCCATTTGTTCCTACATCACCTCCTTTGCTTGTTCATATAAAATTATAAAATTCTCTTTTTTTTTTTTTATCTTGAAGTGTGTGTACTGTATTATTCCTGTGTATAGTGCAATCAAAATAAACAAATAAACCATATACATAAATAAAATAAACGAAGTATACCACTAAAATAAATAAATAAAACCAATTTCTAACCCATTTTAAATGAGTTCTTCGTAACTGAGGCATTTGCACATAGATCAGTTTGATACTGATGCACATATATGCCCTTCCCTCAATTCATCTGCAATATTAAATGTAAGATCATGAAATTGCACAATAACAAGGACTTGATAATGAAATGTATAACTCCACCAATATGGAAAACTGTATGTTCTAAAATTAATGTTTATAAAACAACCGGAAATGGCTTCAGGAAGGGCAGATCATGTTGCGATGGATGTTTTACAATGCAAAGTTTGATTGAGAAGCATCGAGAATTTAATATACAAACACATTTGACATTTATTGATTTTATAAAAGCATTTGATAAAGTGAACAGAAGTTTGTTATTCGAAATTTTGACAAAGAATCAGATTCCAAAGCAGATCATATATCATATTTATAACCTTTATAAATCAAACCTTATTGCAGTAAAAATAAAAGAAAAAATAACCCATTGGACGGAAATAAACTCAGGAGTGAGACAAGGCTGTGGCCTCTCTCCTTTGCTTTTAACGTTTATATGAATGCCATTGTGCCTGGTGATCGAGTTAACTAACTAATATGAAGACAATTATTATGGATTTCTTGTAGTTTCCTGTAGGCCTAAATGGATATTTTTTAACTTCAGATATACTTTTATATAAAACATATTTAGAGATTCTGAAATAAGTTAATAATTGTATTTTACTTCTTATTTTATTTCCTTTTATTTTGTATTTTATTCAAAATAAAGTTAAAGAAACAAACCAAAATAAACATAAAATTGTGAAAGATTTTAGAGAAACAAAACAGGATATATCACTATTAACAGAAATTTAAAATTAGATGTAATAACGTTTGCAGATGATCTTGTTTTACTAACAACATCTGAAGATGATTTGCAATGGTCAGTACATAATTTAAATTTAATAGCTCAAAAATATTCAATGGAAATATCCATTAACAAAACAAAAATAATGGCCTTTTGTGGTAAATACCCAATACCAAGCAAAATTTGTTTAAATAACACAATTTTGGAAAGAGTTAATGAGTTTAATTATTTAGGATATAAACTTTCTTTTGTTGAAAATTTGTATTTATCACAGAAGATTGTAAAATTCAACAAATCAATGGGCAACATTAATAGAGTTTTAAAACCTTCATCAGTACAAAAATCAACTCGTACTCGTCTTTATCAAATAAAAGCACGACCAGTCCTATGTTATGGGAGTGAAGCTTGGACTATAAGGACAAAAGATGAAAGCAGACTAACAGCTTGTGAGATGAGATTCGTGCGCCGAACAGCTGGGATCGAAAGAAAAATGAAGATATCCTTCAAGAACTTAATGTGTCATCAATACTGGACTATATCTCCAGATATCAGTTAAACTGGAAGGAACACGTCTCAAGAATGGTTTCATCTGGGATCCCTAAGGCACTAATGAAGTATCGTCCAAATGGGAAATGGTCACTTGGTCTACCTATTAAAAGATGGCAAGAAAATCGCTTTTCAGGCTGTAACAGTTCTTTGGGACTAGTACTTGACAGGATGAAGATAACAGTTCTTTGGGACTAGTACTTGACAGGATGAAGATGAAATCAACCGGAATCACGTTAGGTGAAGTAGGTTTATAAATCTGTGCAACAATCCACGTCTCTGATACTTACTTTTAACACCCTATTTCTTTCAGTCTCCGATTTTTCTTATGATTGGTAAAAATCTTGAAATTATGACTTATTCTGCTGGAAATCTGACATTCTGTGTAATTCTAATTTCAAATAAATCAATCACTGTAAGTAATTAAATACTTCAAAGCAGTGTGTATAAGATGCAACCTATTGTTAAAAATCCAATTAAAATGAAGACAGTGAGAAGACAATAATTTACGAAACCTAGGCAAAACTAATACTTACCTTAAAATAGTTTTAACACTGAAACAGTCCACACCTGTGGAGTAATGGTTAGCGTGTCTGGCCCCAAAACCAGGTGGCCAGGTTCGAATTCCAGTTGGGGCAAGTTACCTGGCTGAGGTTTTTCCGTGGTTTTCCCTCAACCCAATATGAGCAAATGCTGAGTAACTTTCGGTGCTGGACCATGGACTCATTTCACTGGCATTATCACAATCTCATTAAGACACTAAATAACCTAAGATGTCGATACAGGTCGTAAAGTAATCTACTTAAAAATACTGAAACAACAGACAAATCTTAACTATTTTACTGTTTTAACATTCGAGAACCAAGATTATATTACACTGAAAAACGTGGTATGTATGTATGTATGTATGTATGTATGTATGTATGTAGAATATTAAATTTATAGTGAGCAAAGTACAAATGTATCAATATCTGATTTACACTTAAGAGAACTTATATAGTGTGTGTGTGTGTGTGTGTGTGTGTGTGTGTGTGTGTGTGTGTGTGTGTGTGTGTGTGTGTGTGTGTGTGTGTGTGTGTGTGTGTGTGTGTGTGTGTGTGTGTGTGTGTGTGTGTGTGTGTGTGTGTGTGTGTGTGTGTGTGTGTGTGTGTGTGTGTGTGTGTGTGTGTGTGTGTGTGTGTGTGTGTGTGTGTGTGTGTGTGTGTGTGTGTGTGTGTGTGTGTGTGTGTGTGTGTGTGTGTGTGTGTGTGTGTGTGTGTGTGTGTGTGTGTGTGTGTGTGTGTGTGTGTGTGTGTGTGTGTGTGTGTGTGTGTGTGTGTGTGTGTGTGTGTGTGTGTGTGTGTGTGTGTGTGTGTGTGTGTGTGTGTGTGTGTGTGTGTGTGTGTGTGTGTGTGTGTGTGTGTGTGTGTGTGTGTGTGTGTGTGTGTGTGTGTGTGTGTGTGTGTGTGTGTGTGTGTGTGTGTGTGTGTGTGTGTGTGTGTGTGTGTGTGTGTGTGTGTGTGTGTGTGTGTGTGTGTGTGTGTGTGTGTGTGTGTGTGTGTGTGTGTGTGTGTGTGTGTGTGTGTGTGTGTGTGTGTGTGTGTGTGTGTGTGTGTGTGTGTGTGTGTGTGTGTGTGTGTGTGTGTGTGTGTGTGTGTGTGTGTGTGTGTGTGTGTGTGTGTGTGTGTGTGTGTGTGTGTGTGTGTGTGTGTGTGTGTGTGTGTGTGTGTGTGTGTGTGTGTGTGTGTGTGTGTGTGTGTGTGTGTGTGTGTGTGTGTGTGTGTGTGTGTGTGTGTGTGTGTGTGTGTGTGTGTGTGTGTGTGTGTGTGTGTGTGTGTGTGTGTGTGTGTGTGTGTGTGTGTGTGTGTGTGTGTGTGTGTGTGTGTGTGTGTGTGTGTGTGTGTGTGTGTGTGTGTGTGTGTGTGTGTGTGTGTGTGTGTGTGTGTGTGTGTGTGTGTGTGTGTGTGTGTGTGTGTGTGTGTGTGTGTGTGTGTGTGTGTGTGTGTGTGTGTGTGTGTGTGTGTGTGTGTGTGTGTGTGTGTGTGTGTGTGTGTGTGTGTGTGTGTGTGTGTGTGTGTGTGTGTGTGTGTGTGTGTGTGTGTGTGTGTGTGTGTGTGTGTGTGTGTGTGTGTGTGTGTGTGTGTGTGTGTGTGTGTGTGTGTGTGTGTGTGTGTGTGTGTGTGTGTGTGTGTGTGTGTGTGTGTGTGTGTGTGTGTGTGTGTGTGTGTGTGTGTGTGTGTGTGTGTGTGTGTGTGTGTGTGTGTGTGTGTGTGTGTGTGTGTGTGTGTGTGTGTGTGTGTGTGTGTGTGTGTGTGTGTGTGTGTGTGTGTGTGTGTGTGTGTGTGTGTGTGTGTGTGTGTGTGTGTGTGTGTGTGTGTGTGTGTGTGTGTGTGTGTGTGTGTGTGTGTGTGTGTGTGTGTGTGTGTGTGTGTGTGTGTGTGTGTGTGTGTGTGTGTGTGTGTGTGTGTGTGTGTGTGTGTGTGTGTGTGTGTGTGTGTGTGTGTGTGTGTGTGTGTGTGTGTGTGTGTGTGTGTGTGTGTGTGTGTGTGTGTGTGTGTGTGTGTGTGTGTGTGTGTGTGTGTGTGTGTGTGTGTGTGTGTGTGTGTGTGTGTGTGTGTGTGTGTGTGTGTGTGTGTGTGTGTGTGTGTGTGTGTGTGTGTGTGTGTGTGTGTGTGTGTGTGTGTGTGTGTGTGTGTGTGTGTGTGTGTGTGTGTGTGTGTGTGTGTGTGTGTGTGTGTGTGTGTGTGTGTGTGTGTGTGTGTGTGTGTGTGTGTGTGTGTGTGTGTGTGTGTGTGTGTGTGTGTGTGTGTGTGTGTGTGTGTGTGTGTGTGTGTGTGTGTGTGTGTGTGTGTGTGTGTGTGTGTGTGTGTGTGTGTGTGTGTGTGTGTGTGTGTGTGTGTGTGTGTGTGTGTGTGTGTGTGTGTGTGTGTGTGTGTGTGTGTGTGTGTGTGTGTGTGTGTGTGTGTGTGTGTGTGTGTGTGTGTGTGTGTGTGTGTGTGTGTGTGTGTGTGTGTGTGTGTGTGTGTGTGTGTGTGTGTGTGTGTGTGTGTGTGTGTGTGTGTGTGTGTGTGTGTGTGTGTGTGTGTGTGTGTGTGTGTAAGGTAAAATAATTATAGCTCTGTAATGACTGAAAATAGGATCAATTTGCACAAATCTTACAGAAAAACAATCTCTACTAAAACAGTCTTCCTAATTTTGAGTGCATGACCAAACTGTTTAGACTAAGACATAAATCATTCGTTTATGTACAGTCTTAGACAAAAAAAAATGATTGTCTGCCATATACTATGTCCCCTTTGGAAGACTTTGGTTGATTCCTTGAGAGCTTAGATTTACACGTGAAGGGTTTTCTTATGCTCGACTACGCTCTGTTTTTTCTTTGTTTTGTCTGTTTGTTGCTTATAGGTCAAGTGTTACGAATGATCTATGACGAAGATATAATAAAGGAGTAAATTAAGTGCAAAATACACATTCTTTCCACAGTCATGTGAACCAGGTGCTGCCCGAAGTGGACTTAGGCAAACTTTACACTACAGGAGAGCGGCCATTTTTTGTGTCTATGGCTATACACTGACGATGTAAATCTTATTTGAAAACTGTCAACACTAAGCTCTGTCTAGTGTTGAATTCACTGGCTCGTATTTGAAACAATTACTTTACATTTCTCATTATCTATTATTTTGTTTGAGTGTCTGGTACCAGAGGAGATAATTACACACACAGATAACAGTGTTTCATTAATTTCTCAACAAAATGAAACGTGTAACTGAATGCATTCTTGAACAAAAACAAAGAAATAACTAAGAGTAATGCACATTTCAAAATTCGGGAGAAAAACTCTTAAGTTCATATTTATCTAAAGAAATGTACAATAAAACACTGAGTTCAGGGCCGTATTTAGACATTCTGCCGCCCGGGGCAGTTTATATTTTGCTACCCCATTCTTTCATCGATTCATTGCAATGCAAACAGTCAAGGGTCATTACTTAGAAGATTCTAGCAGTCATAAATCATGTGTAGTCAGCTTCAAACAGAGGTTCTGCTCTTAGAAGAATTGATGAAAAATTGACAGTAATAAGCATAACTTAAAAATGTTTTTAAAAATATTTAAATGACTATAAAAATAATCTTTGAAAACAACAGTTAACTAATATTTTTGACATACCTTTTACTAAGTTGTACTTATCGGAGGAAATAAAATGTCACTATCACTTACTGGCGAAGAATTGTTGTCCATGCCTTCAATCCTCTAATGGGGAAAATTTCTAATTAAAAAAAAAATCTACTATGATTTGATTCAACAATATTACTAATTACGTCAGAAGCAGTGGACACAGGAGTAACAGGTTGTTAGGCCGAACTTTTTGAATCGGATTTCTTAAAAAATAATTCTAGTTTTGGAATTTGATTAATTCATTGTTCTGAACAGTCTTTTCTTTTCATTATTTTTGCACTGTTCACCACTTGATTTAACTTTAATGTCATTCATTCTTTAACAAAATCACTAAATCACACTCCAACACCTATCAGGCTACCATCATGTGCATCACTAAAGTTTCAACTCATGTACTGGTTGTGTTATTGGATTAGAGGGGACATTGCTACAATGATGCTATATTGGTGGAAATGCATGCAGAACATGTATAAGTACATGAACTGCTAAAGTTTACCATTGCCGTTCGACATAGAGCACTGTGCAGTTTGAAAAATAAGTAAGGACGTTTGGTCCACAATTGTTTGATAGGGTGAGCTACACTGACAGGAAAAAAAAATGATTACTTAGAAAATTAAAATAAAATTAAGTTTCAAGCTCAATGAACGTAGTACCACAGTATAGAGAACATACAGTAAAGACACCTAAGCCATTTCGTGGGAACAAATTCAGAGTGCGCATGTCACAAAACCGGGTGTATTATCTGGAACCTCCACCAGATGGATCTCCATCCACGACATGCTGGCATAATTTAATATTAACTGAAAACATTCATTACTCATTTTTTAATAATTTTAAAGACATGAGGCAAAGGAATGGCAATATAACCATAATTACTTCCGTATGCAATCATCATGAAAATATTCATTAACTGATGCTAACGTTCAAGTCACTGTTGGAGGCTTATTTGGTAAAATTGATCCAAGTACAACATAATACATCATGGCGTCCGTTGCGGTGAAGTGCGAACATGAACGTCAACAATGGATATAAGTATTTTGACTTCCTAGCGACATAATATTAATGATAGATAATATACATACAAGATTATTCGTATTACTGGCAAATAAAATAAATAAATAAATAAATAAATAAATAAATAAATAAATATTTTACTAATATTTTGATAGTGGTTTGATACTAGCGACATAGTGGATTCATTGAGAACTAGACCTTACTGAGCTTGAATTTAGTACCAACAACATCAAAGGTGCCGACAAGAGTTGTCCCTACTGATTCTTCTTATACTGTGGTAGTACTTAATTATAAAGCTGGTCGTTTTTGCACCAACGTGGAATTTATTTTTTAAACTTCTGAATATTGCTGTTTTCCTTCACTTTCTTTCACAACAATGGTTTTCTCAAAATTGTCGAGTGTACTGCAATTATTGCGCGTCAGTTAATCACAAACATTTTTAGATGTTCTATCAGTGAATTGCTTCCCTTTCGTTTTGTTAATTCAATAACATCATTTCTACAGTCCAACCCTATCATTTTACCACTGAATTCCACTCAAAAAATGCCTTTAAGCCCTAAAAGCGTTGTAAGAGTGTCACCTTGATTGATGACAGAGCTGCTGCCGCCATACAGCACAGTTCAAGAAGCTGTGAAATGCTTCAGAGAAACTCAGAGCTACGCGACAAGACCTGGAGCAGTCAGAAAATGCAAAACTTCGAATCGTGATGACTGATTTATTGTCAGTCAAGTTCTGAGTAATCGGACAGAAGTCTGAAATCGACTGCAGCATGTGTGGGGTGTCAGCAAGAGTCAAAGAACAGTTCGGAGACGATTAGGAGAATCAAACCTACAGTCGCCCCGACTGCTACAGGCCCAGAATTGACACCCCCAAGATACGGACACTCCTCATATACGGACAGATTTTTATGTCCCAACTGAAATAATATGGAAATAATGATAAATTTAACTCTCGTTTACAGATACTCTCAGACACAGTAACGTCACTGTGTACGTTAACAGAAAACCACAATTCCAAGTCACACAGAGATTGTGTGCACTCGTTGTGGGTCTCTGGCGTTTCGTCAGCCCACGCGAGTTGTGTGGATATAAAGGAAAAGTTGAGACGGTGTCGGGTGGAGTTCCCGGGTAGCTCAGTGGTAGAGCGCTGGTACGTTCAACCAGAGGTCCCGGGATCGATACCCGGTCCCGGAACAATTTTTCCCTTGAAATTATTCAAATCTGCTTTACAGGGAGCTTCACCTGTAAGACTAGATTTGCACAGTACATCTGAGTGTTGCTTTGGTGTGACATTTTAGTACTGTAACTTAACCAGTGCAAATGTGCAAGCATGAGTGTGTGTGAATTACATAATATTAATTTTATTTTTCTCAACTTTCTCTTGCAGAGAAAATTGATGTAATGAAGTGAAATTAAAGGTCGTCCGTTACCCGACTTAAATCTTACTCAAGCTTCTTCCAGCCGAAATAGTGCATATATGTAAGGAAGTATAACAATGAAATTTACACTGAGCATTTGTGGTTGCCTCCTCTTTGGTGGTGATACTGCATAGACTAGGAGTGGTGTGACAGATTTAGGACATTTGCCCCTAAAAATTAAAAAGCACGAATCTCACCTGAAAAATGTTGTTTCATTGGCTATGTTAAGCAAAACTAATATTGCTGTGCAATTAAGTGAAATGAACAGAACAAACATTCTCAAACATAATCAAGAAGTGAGAAAAAATCGTGAAATTATTTTAAAAAATATTGACTGTATAAAATTTTGTGGCCAATATGAACTTCCCCTTAGGGGATATGATGAAAAAACGATTCGAAGGACTCCGGTGTTTTTCGTGGGTTGCTACAGTCCATGGGTAATCTAAATGAGCCTCTCAAAAATCATTTGGAACATGCCACTGTTTAAAGGTAATTCTAAGACAATTTAGAATGAACTGGTAGAGTGCAAGTTGAGTGTCTGTCGATCAGAAATTCAGACTGAAATCGATGGTATTAGTTTTTTTTTTAGCGATTAGCAAATGTCATCACAGACACCTCCCAACTAAGTGAGAAAGTTTGTAGTGCATTTATTTTTGTCCTATACTTATTAGTAATGGTATCAAGAAGTAAAATTTGTATGTACCAAAATCTACTGCAGCTCTCCCAATCCATAAGTTCACGAGCCGCCACTGTTACAAAGTTTACACTTAAAAGAGTCCTAAATTTTCTTGGGAATTTGATAAATTCTCCATTATATTTGACTTTACAAAGATGAAAATCATTATTTTGACAAAAAAAAATTTGCGGGGATGGTGGGAGGAAACAAAAATGTCTTGAATTTGTTATATTTTCAAACAAACATTGTCAAAGTAACTTCATGCACTGAAATAATTGAAAGCTAGTATTATCACATTAGATCTCATTCTTCTGTGATATTTTAAGCTACTGAAAGCAAACAAGCCTTGTCATCCTTGGGGAGAGGGAGAGGAAGAGGGAGAGGGAGGGGAGAGAGACACTCTGTGTGTGGGGGGGGGGGGGCAGGTGGCCGGCCATTTGTAAAGGGCTTCCTTCTTAATAAACTCTATATGTTTCACCAAATTTGGTACACATGCAATACTACCAGACAGTACAACCACTGAGCTTAGAAAGTTAAACCAAAACACAATATATTTGTTGCAATGGTTTTACAAGACGCCGAAGTCAGTAAACATTCTGCATATGAAAGAGCTCAGACTGTTACAAATGAGGTACTAAACAGAATGGCAAATTCTCGGAAGAAGTTTTAGCTTGAGGAGACTAAGAAAGTAATTTGTATCAACTTAACGAATTCAAAATGACTAAATAAAATTCTATGGAGAACAGATGAAGTGCATTTCAAGTTATACAGGGGAGTGAAAAGGCCTACCCATAACTGCATAATTTGTCAAAACAATGAAATCTGAATACTGTCTTCCAATATGATATGAAAGTTAATGTTTCATTTCACATCACATTTTCCCATATAATCGCGTTTTATTGGAGAAATTAAGAATGAGCAAAATGTTACACTAATAGCTGAAGCCTGCCCTCAAAGAACGTTGTATATCAATATTTGTACATAATGAGGTTTTCATAGGAGAAGATTGTAGTTCGTTCAAGGTATATATCGCAGGTGCTCGTGTAAAGGGGGTCAAGTCAAATTGCAAGGTATGTAAACTTCTCTCCTTTGTTACTGAACAAAACCCTTTGTCACAAACTATGGAGCACTATAACTGCATCGTAGATGGAGAATAACTTAACCCCTTTAACACAAGAGAAAAGTAATTGTGGATAGTTCAAACCTGTACTTGTTCCAGTTTAGCCAATTCATACTTAACCCCCTTTACACGAGCACCTGCGATATTAGCACCACAAAGTAAATCATTTTCCACACAAATGAGGCAGATTTTTTAGTTGAAAGCTGCCTTCCCTACAAGAAAGTTGTATATCAACAAAGATGGCGGATGTTGGCAATCTGAGTGTGTTACCAAGCACAATGTTAATGTTCAATACAAGCAGGAAGAGAAAGATTAATCAACTGGATTGGAAGAAGAATACACACAAATGATTGAAGAATAGCGGAGAAATCAACATCAGAGCATGTACTGAAAAAAAAAACAACGTCCAACTAAGGTAAGAGCAGAACGTTGTATATCACAAACGAGTAGTTTGCATAGCAGTGTACCACATTTACATTCACTGAATGTAGCATACTAATGTATTATTGTAATGTTTGTTTCCGTTTAGGCCCAGGTTTGCAATCCCAAACGTTGTTTTAAGGGATTAGGTACAGCTTACAGCAGTAAAATTTTGAAAATATTCAACATGTTTTTTCTTCAATTACTGTATCTCGTACAAAAATGATAATTAGTATGTGTAAAACAATGTCGTTCTGCTATATGAAAAAAATATTTTAACGATTTAAAAAAATTATTTACATTTTTTTTTTTTTTTTTTTTTTTTTCAAAATTCAGTTCACTGTGCAGTGATGAAGCATTTCCCACATAACTCAAAAACTATCCAACATTCTGTGATGAAATTTGTTGTGCGCATTTATGCATGTCATATCCACAAAATGATGCAAGATCTCTTCTCTACCTTTGATAGATTGTCTAATAAAAAATAAATTCATTCTAAGAATTGTCAAATATCAGTATTTTCTTTTAACACAAAATAAAAAAATATATTATTTATGAAGGAACGTAATTGAAAAGCATGATATTATAAACATGAGTTTCAGCAATAAAATAAAAGAGAGAGAACATGAAAAAGTTAACAAGTTTATGAGTTATGAGTTTTTAAATCGTAAAAATATTTTTTCATATAGCAGAAGGACAGTGTTTTAGACATACCAATTCTCATTATTGTACAAGATATAGTAATGGAGGAAAAAAAAGTTGAACATTTCCAAAAATTTTACTGCTGTAAGCTGTAGCTAACCCCTTAAGAAATGCTTGAAGACTACTGTGGCGAATGTAATAGTTCCATCTCAGTGGAAGCATACACGTATCAAGAGACCATTCATTGAAGGCTCAGGAAGATTTTGTAGGCATTTCTGTGATAGATAAAACCTTGAAACATGATTCTACATTAAAAATTGTTGGTAAAGCAATGGTTTGGTTTAATACCGAGTAATGGGACGAAACAGCTGTTACAATCCGAACATGACATGAAGCATGGAGCGAAAAATGATGAATCAGGAGTCGGAGCAAGAAGGTGACACACGCAGGAAGAAGACATTGAACCAGGGAGCAAAAAACGGATCACCAAGCATAATTCTACCAAGCTAGCAGACAGGGAGAATGACACTTCTAAGAAGAGTGGCATAAAGGCTACAGCAGTAAAGAAATATGCGAATGATAAGAGAAAGATAGGTTTAAGTTGTGTAATGATGAATGAGTGTAGTGAAGAAGGGGGAGCTACTGATGGCTATGAATCAATTGAGCGGATAATAGAGGCAAGAAGAAGGAAAGAGAAGGAGAGGAGTCCAGAGTTGGGAATAATAGGAGAATCATCGAAGGGGAATACGGAGAGTATAAGAAAAGGAGTCTTTGCGAGTGCAGGTCCGAGTGCAAGTTACGAAAGGGAATGCGGGGAAGAGAGGAAAGAAGTCGAGGATACAACAGACGAGAGCGCAGACGGTCAAAGGCCAGCAACCTTGGAGGTTTTTGAGAGGGAACTAAAAAAGATGTGCGAAAAACTAGATGAAACTTACATAAAAATTCAGCGAGCTATGTGATAGTTAAAGAAACAAGGAAGTGCAAACTAAGACGTGTGAAGTGTAACAAGTGAACTAGAAGAGAGATCTGACTTAGTCTGAGGCATTAGATGCGGTCAAAAATGTGAGTATTAGATCAATTAGTGTACCTGAAGTGAAACTGTGAATAATATAGAGGAACAAGTAATGAAGTGTTAATAGAAGGTGAATAGAGTAAATTAGAGAGAAGAAAAGCAATATGGTAGTGAGACTAATAAGAGTAGGAGATAGTATGTAAATAATAAGTAGGGTTTGATGTAATTGAGAGGGAAATATGGGAAGTGAGGAGGTAGAAAGTGAGTGCAAGTAGTGAGAGTGAACCGTAAAAGCGATCCAATAAAGTGAAAAAGTGATAAGTGAATCGAACAAGAAATAGGAAGGAGGTATCACAAACATTAGAACATTGCAATAATAATTGAGACAATTAATATAAAAAGATAAAGTAGATGAGATAGTAGAAATATTAGTGAATACTAGTCAGAGATAAAAAGGTTTTGAACGATAAACATTAAAGTAGGGATAACAGTAATGAAAGATGACAATGATAGTAGTAGAGATGGAGGAGTAGATGTAGACGCGAATGTTTCTATATAAGAGTAAGGTGGACAGTATCACATAGCATTCGGGAATTATATTCAGGGAAGATAAAGAAGGCTAAGAGTTGTAAATACTGTACATCAGAAAGGATGGAGGAAGAAATAGACAGAAGCAGGGTTAAACTTTAGATAATTGGAAGATTTGGGGAGACATAGATGAGAAGAGAAATATAAAGGATATGTGATGGAATGTAAGCAAGGTAGTGGTGGACCGTATGCAGAAATGCGAGGGAAACCACTACCTGAAAGCCGTATGATGACAATAAATATGAATATGAAAAAAAGATCCTACATTAAAATTGACACAAGTTCTGTGGATAAAATTTTTGGCGGATGATCCCCAGGTAATCATTGTCAGAAAAAGTTACAATATACTACAGTCATGGGTAAAATACTCTATAATGAAGAGAAGAAGAAGAGGTAATCAGCCATGAATTAAGTTGCCTGTAACAGAAATTCAATTCCCTCAGCTATATCCTGCTTTGATTTCACTCACACCTGAGAAAGAGAGATTTGCTTGACATGTGTCAATATCTGCAGCCACAGGACAAGCAATTTTACGTGAACTTACTCTCTATAAGATGTGGAGAGTGAGGTTTTGTAGACTGTACTCGTATGTTTGAAGTTTATTATGTATTATATTTAAAACACAAAATGCAAGTGTGTTGTGAAACATAAAACACAATTTTGTTTTACTTTCATAAGACACATTCTGTTTTAATTCTTCACAATTTGTTACATAAATAAAATATCTCATGGCTTCCTAATTATAATAAATTAAGTAATTGATTAACTAGCGGACTTACTCGTGTTAATTATGTAAGTCTGTGCGGCTTACAGCTGTTTTGGTGCTTCATCACACCATCCTCAGAGCCTACTAGATCTCGGCGTCATCTCATACTTCTCTGCCTGTTGTGTGGGTGTGTTTGATTGTTGAAAAGTGGAGTCAAATAGCACCGAAACAGCTGTAAGCCGCACAGACTTACATAATTAAGACGAGTAAGTCCGCTAGTTAATCAATTACTTAT
This sequence comes from Periplaneta americana, assembly GCF_040183065.1. NCBI lineage: Eukaryota > Metazoa > Arthropoda > Insecta > Blattodea > Blattidae > Periplaneta > Periplaneta americana. Next base: position 182,676,993 of record NC_091124.1, read on the forward strand.
ATTCAAGTGTTTAAAGTAGTGTACGCAAGATTCAAAATGGAATAAATTAAGTATTTTATACTGTGTTTAGAGACTTTCTGTGCTGCAAAAGTACCCATGATCCTTCCTTTATGTATTTCTAATAAAGCAATGTACGTATTAGAGGATTTATGTATTTACAATAAATAAAAGTGGAGCAGAACTTGTGATAATATGATATACAATGTTCTAAATCTGTGGTGATATACAACTTTCTTCCACGGAGGTTGCCGTTTTCTCATTATAATCCCTGCATGGTACTATGTAACAATAAAATATTCTTGTAACTATGAAGGAGAAATGCTAAGTTGTATTTACAAAACTACTTAAACTAAGATCAACGTTACATAAAGAACAAACTACACTCAGGGACAAAAAAAAACCGGACACTTCTATATTTGCTTGTATTTTGGTGCCAATTATTTCAAAATGAAACAAAACCCATTTAAACAAAATAATGTTTCTGAATTTCATGTTGAAGATATATTATAGTCAAAAATAATGTTTCATTTAGCACCTTATACGACAACATTTGAAAAAAAAAAAAATATCTCTGATGAGAAAATTTACAAAAAATTACAAAGGGCGTATAACTATGGCATCGTTTGGTCTAACTGTTTTTTTCATTTTATGGTGCCTTAAACATTAAAAACTCTTTTTAGTAACGGGTATTATCCCCTCTGGCTTGAATAACTGCATCCATACGTCTTGGCATGCTCTCAATTTGGTTAGCAATGTCTTCTTGAGGAATAACTTCCCATTCTTCGCCAAGTGCTCGCCTCAACTCTTGTAACGATTCTGGTCTCGGTCGTCTATTCTTAACACGCCGTCCCAGCATGTTCCACACATGTTCAATTGGGTTCATGTCTGGACTCCTTGCTGGCAATGAAAGAACATGGATTCCCACTTCTTGGAGATAATCTCCGACCGCATGGGCAATATGCGGCCGTGGATTATCATGCATTAAAACAAAATTATCGCCTACAAATTGGCCAAATGGCACAACATGATCAGCCAAACATTCATTTATATACCTATCAGCTGTTAGTCTTCCATTTTCAACAAAAACAAACTCTGTACGAGCATCCGTACACACTCCTGCCCAAACCATCACTCCACCACCTCCATACGGCACATTTTCGGAAATGCAACACTGTGAAAATCGTTCTCCCCTCCCTCTCCAAACTCTTTCACGTCCATCAGGTGAGCACAGATTGAAACGGGACTCATCGGTGAACAGAATACAGCTCCACTGTCCATTTCTCCAATCACTGTGATCATTTGCAAAACGCAGTCGTTCAACTCGATGCATCCTGAGAAGTCTGGGACCAGTTGCAGGTCTACTTGATATCAGTCCACTTGCTTTCAACCTCCTCCTAACTGTTTTGGCCGAAATTGGGCGTCCATGCATGTTAACAAATTGCTGGGCTACACTAGTAGCTGGCAGGTTGCGCTCCCTAAGAACTCTCAACACCATATACCTGTCTTCATTTGGATTTGTAGCTCTTGGACGACCCGAACCTGGTCTTCTTGTATATTCTAGGGTCTCTCTATACCGTTTTATGGCATCATGGGTTGTGCTTCTAGCCATATTCATAACATTTGCAATGTAACGTACACTGTGTCCATCATCGTAAAGGGCTACAGCTCGAGCCACATCTTCAGGTCGCATCTTGTTTTAAGACAAATGTTACAACCTCACTTAAACTCAGAAAATGTGAAAATAAAGAAATAACGAATGATAACGATAATGAATCACAAAATGGTTGAGACAAAATTGTTATAGCTGAGACTCCGAAAGCAAAATTGGAATGTTTGGTTGCAATGACTTGTTTATAAAACAAAAAACAATCAACAATGTATACACGTCACCATAACAATAGATGGCTACCATAATATTGTATGAGAAGATAATGTTTTGCAAAATACCAGCAAATATTAAAGTGTCCGGTTTTTTTTGTCCCTGAGTGTATTTTTTTTTCATTCCCGTGAAAATGTGATGCACAACATTCTTTGAGGGCAGGCTTCAATTAATGGACAATGCTACGTATATGAGAATCATGTCATTGAAAATCTTATTTTATGCGAGATGGCAACCTATATCCATAAAATGGTAACGAACTACTGAGGAACACCTTGAAATTGCATCATCAGCCTGCACGTTCCTCACATCTGGTCTCTGCAATTCAAAGACACAAACTGCTGATTTCAGGCAGTGAAACTATCTAAATCACCTTACAGTACTAAAGAAATGAAGCAATAAGTCATTTTGGAAATTCGGAACAATGCATTCAGAATTTTAATCTGAATGCTATAAAAATCCATTACAGGCTATTAATGACTGAAGAACAAAATGGTAGTCATTTTGAATTTTATGCTAATTGTCTTTTACTTAAATAAACCCTATTCTTTTGCAAATAAAGGGTTTTTTATTGTTATGTGCAATATTTTTAACAAAGTATCTGGAATTGTAGAAGCGTTCCAACTTTCGAATACAGTAACTTTTCTTTTATTAAATTTCTTCAAAGCAAGAACTCATAAATAATAAATTTTATATTCACATTATATTGAAAAGTATTAACAAACATGATCAATTTTCGAATAAAAATTAGATAAGGATTGATCTTGTTTTTGTATGTGTGTGTTCGTAAAAATATAATTACTGCCACTGCATCTAGAAAGCTTCATTATTACCAAGCAGTGCTGAAGTAAAATCTACAAGATTGTTACCCATGTCACCATATTACCAACTTCATGCAGTGATACCTAGAAAGCAAACTTTAAATTTACATTTAACTGCAAAGTCTCTTTTATCACCTTCGTATATAAGTAGAGAATAGTGAAAATGTTTTTCAAAGTCTTCATGACCTTCCTGGATATCTACTATTCTGTCAGGGTTGAATCCCATTTGTGGAGCGGGGTTATTTTTAAGGTGAAATTCTTTACATTCTATGACAGAGTTACAGCGAAAATGACAACTAGCACATTATCTCAAAGTACGAACTGTAGGACAATACAAGAGCTACTGTAAATTTTGTGTATTTTATTGACAAAATGTCGAAATTTCTTTTACATGCAGCAAATTCAGTGTGACACGGGATCCTTAGTTCTACAACCTGGATGAATCATACTCCGAATATTTCAGGTGACAATTTTATCATCCTTGGCTATTTTGAATTTTGGATGGTTGGGTGAAAGTAAAGCTTCCATTTGAAAAAAAAACAAAAGTGATATTTGCTTCATAAACCCCAAAATATTATAATTATTATTATTATGATTTATATTTTCTCCTCAGTTCAGTGGTTCATTGAGGAGTCGACCTGGTTGGCGAGTTGGTATAGCGCTGGCCTTCTATGCCCAAGGTTGCGGGTTCGATCCCGGGCCAGGTCGATGGCATTTAAGTGTGCTTAAATGCGACAGGCTCATGTCAGTAGATTTACTGGCATGTAAAAGAACTCCTGTGGGACAAAATTCTGGCACATCCAGCGACGCTGATATAACCTCTGCAGTTGCGAGTGTCGTTAAATAAAACATAACATTTTTTTTTTACCCACAGAGGACACTTTTGCCGAATGTGATACATCAATGAAAAAATGGCAGACCTATAGTGGGAGATATGATGATAGATAAGAAGTGACAGTGAAGAGTTAATTAGAATTGGGAAGGATTCAGATCATAACCCTTTAAATTGGTACTATATCAACATTCGCCTGGATGTACTGGGAAAACCACGAGGATAGTCAGCCCCTGGAATCGAATTTCGGACCTTCCTGAATGCAAAGGTGGGGAATGATAATCATTACTCCACCATGCTCGGTATTATTATTATTATTATTATTATTATTATTATTATTATTATTATTATTATTATTACAAGCAAAGCTATAAATACCCTACATTACATTATTTCGATGAAGGTGCAGTTTTCAGTATCATAAAATTAAAATTTTTTAAGTCTATTTCCCACAACCAAGTGATTATAATTTACATACCTGACTTTCGGGCGGTAACATTTGTCTATTTTCCTGGAATTTTGGATACAAAAACAATTAGAGACTAAAAGAAGCTCTGTAATTATGAGAGACATGGATAACAATGAAGTATCAGCATAAGACAGTGGCCAAGATGCTCAAATAATTAAAATAAAAAACAATTCCACAATTTGCAGTTAATTGCACAGCTAATACTTATAACAGATATGAATTACTATTTTATTTCACTGCATAAACCACTGAATTCGAATAAAATTAGAAATCTGTACAGCGAAAAAAAAAAAAAAAAGGGGGATTTAAATTAATTATATTGGTGAAGAGACAGAGAGAGACAAATAATGTTAAATTTGAAATGTGAATTAACTTTTCTGTCTAAATGTAACTGTGTAATTGATACAATAAATCAATCATTATACAGCGCGTCTAGAGATAGAGTGGACCGTGGTGGAGGCCTTGGACTGAGCAAGAGTAGCCGCCATTCACGTACTATACTGCAGACTTGGATTACCTGCATCACAACAGGTGCTGAGTGCGAACACATTCATTACATCTCCGAAAAAGATTTCTGTTTACTATCAAAAGTTCTTGTTGACTGATTGCCTGTATTTCTGTCGTGGTAATGTTCTTCAATTCTTGTAATGTGTGCGGATTTGTCGGGTACACTTTATTCTTTAACGTTCCTGGGGACAGGTCCAAGGAGCATGCTGGTCACAATCCTCGACTAATTATTCTGTCACCAAACACACTTCGCAATTCACACGTAGATTGATTACCAATGTGCACTGTAGCTGAATCCTGCTGAAACCAGCCATTCAACCTCTCGTTGTCTGTTAGTTGCAGAAAGAAATTTCTTAAAATTTAATTTATATAAAATTCTGAATTAACAGTTGTGTCAAAAAATATGGGGCCAATAATTCTATTCGAATTTATTGCGCACCACACACCAACTTTTTGATCATGGTTAGGAACTTAATGAATAATATGGGGATTTTCAGTAGCCCAGTATCTGTTGTTCTGAGTATAAATGTAACCATTAAGTTGAAACCACGCTTCATCTGTGAAGAAGGTTAAAAGTGGGTCCACGTAGCCATCATGGACGAACTGCAAAAACCAATTGCAAAAATTTACTCTACTTATAGAGTCTTGTGATTGTCACAAGAACTACAGTCAGCTTGAATGGCGTAAGTTTCAGAAGTTCCATTGCCACAACAGCTGACAACTTGGAAATGCCAGTCTCTTGCGCTAAACATTTCAGTGATTTTTGGGGCGTGTGTTCTAACCTGGCCCCTATTTTATCCAGCTTCTCTTCAGTCAACACACAGCATTATTGAACTCGTTCAAAAGAGAATCCTGTTCGTCTGATTTTATTCACAAGGTTATGAACAGTTGTCCTGTTAGAAATTGTAACATTTGGAAACTTACAACGGAAGTTTGTCCGACACTGTCTTGCAGAAGATTATTTCACATACATATTATACAGAAAAATAAGTTGTTCTAAGATATACTGAACCATAATAATGAATAACATATCACAAACAACACAATTTTACTCCTGACGCGCACAGCTGTCCTTCACAAGCAGCAGATACAGACCTTGCTGTGAGCAGCCATGGTCCAATCTACCTCTAGACGCTCTGCAGTAATAAGATAAATGCAAATAAACTGCCAAATAGGTAAATCAGCTTAATTTCAATTCTGATCTTAAATTAGGTCTCATTTTAAAATATTCAATGCAATATAATTTTATTGACAACAACACTCACTGATGATGCAATACAACTTCACATTATAAAAAAAAAACAAACTTTGAAACAAGTGCTCATGACAAAGTCCTAGATAGATATGTAGGAAGCAATAAATAACTTTATTATGAATACCAGTATTCATCTTAACACCTTCAACTTTCAGCCATTTATCATGAGCTGAAAGGTTTAATGAATTTCAGTAAAAATTAACTTAGTTTTCAGAAACAAATGAGAAAATTAAGCTATTATATGAAGTGAAATGATGAGTTCACCACTAGACTTATGAAACTTAGCTGCTGAATAGGACTTGTCCTCTGTTAACATTCTGCTTTTACCAGATGAAGCATCAGCAAATACGAGTATATACTTGCTTATGGGTAGGCTAACTTTATTGTAAAACAAGATGCAGTCTTGAGCAACGAATTGTAGTGTTGTTTCTAATCTACACCTTCTGTTTGTAGATTTTGAAAAGGCTTTGACTCCCTAGAAACAAGTACCATGTAGAGAGTAATACAAGAATATGATATATCGTACTAAGGAAAATTGGTGAAATTATTAAAGAGACATATAATGACTTTAGAGTCATCCACGAGGGAATGACTCCATAAAATCTGAAGTTCAACAGGGATATATTTTGTCCCTGACCATTTTCTCCTCGTCCTTGATGATGTCTTGGGGAAAGTTACGGAAGGAAAAAGAAAAGCTATTCAATGGGAATGACTGATGACTTTCTCATTACCTACGTAAAACTACTTCCCTAACACAAAGACCAATCAACATTGAAACTGTTACTGTAGTAACCATAACCGTAGTGCTTTTGTACAAAACAACTGAAGTACTGCATAAAACAAATAATGTTCTTTTAGATGATATTAAAAAATGTTGTTGTTTAGTCACTGTCTGAAGACAGGTCTGAAACTCACAAGTGACACCACTTATAAGGCAACTAGGCCAAGAGATAATAGGGAAGGGTGGGTAGGATATTATTTTAAAATGTTATAACTCACACAACAATAGTCGCAAAAATATTTTGTTTCCATAAAATTATTCCATTCTATAAAAGGATTGACGTGTCTGAGCTCTTTGTACAATATAAAATTATTCCGTTTTATAAAAGGATTGACGTGTCTGAGCTCTTTGTACAATATAAAATTATTCCGTTTTATAAAAGGATTGACGTGTCTGAGCTCTTTGTACAATATAAAATTATTCCGTTCTATAAAAGGATTGACGTGTCTGAGCTCTTTGTACAATATAAAATTATTCCGTTCTATAAAAGGATTGACGTGTCTGAGCTCTTTGTACAATATAAAATTATTCCGTTCTATAAAAGGATTGACGTGTCTGAGCTTTTTGTACAATCTAAATTTTTCAGTTTTAATTGCAACGATTCGTTACTTTTGGAAAACCCTGTAGATAAATGCATATTAAATCAACAGAAGAGAAACTATGAAAAATGGATTAATGACTGAATCTTCTCCACACAAGGTAATACCAAGGTGAACTCAGCAAGTACGAACTCAGAAAATTGCTACATGAAATGCAATTAACAAGTTATAACTTCGACCTTATAAAGTCGATTTTGAGAACAAATTAACCTTAGAGAAGGCCAGCTGGCCTTAACTCTGCCAGGGAAAATAAAATTATTATTATTTCTTTGTAACTGGTTTCCTTAGAAAGTGTATTATGTTAAAAAAACAATTAACTTTCTTCAATGATGCAGCATATTACCCCATTATGTCAGTTTCTTCAAAACAATAGGTACTGAAGAAGTGAGAAACCAAATATTATGATAAAAAATTGATATGTGGCAAGATTAAGTCTTCACGGATAATAGGATTCTGCTTTCCTAAAGAGACAAATTCTGACATAATTATATTTTGAATTAATTTTTTTTAATTTACAAAACAAAAAAAAAAAAAAACTTCTTTGTTATATCATGCAAAATAGTGCCATGGACTGTACTGCATAAAATTCAACGAAAGATAGCTATATTTGAAGACAGACTGATAAGTCAAGGTGCATGACCAGATCTCAGTAACTATGTTGAAATCTTGAAGTGTGCACAAACAATATTCATTCACTGTAATAAATGAAATAAAATATGAGGGTTAATGTTGCTTCAATTTAATGAAATAAATTACCAGTATAGTCATTGTTGAAAAGTAGTTCCGTTGGATTTTAGTTTATTTTCATGCAAATGGCAGAAACTGCCCACATTTTTCGCAAGGGCATGTGTAGAAATTTTCAACATAGCATTTTGTTAGGTAAATCTAAACAGATTCGTAATACATAGCATGTACTGAACATGATACACATTAGAAGGCAATAACTAATCATGTGCCTCCACAATACCATTGTTGTTTAGTCAAATTGTCCGAAGACAGTTTGGAACCTCATAAGTGACACCAATAAGGCATCACTCGTGAGTCAACTAAGTCAGGAGATAATGGAGTAAGGTGGCCCTGATGACAATTACAGCAAAATTTCGTCAGTCATTGCATTCCCTGTAGTCATTCAATTTGGATGTGTAGTATTAGTTAAATATGGTAACAAAATTACATCTTTTATGTACTACATCTTAAGTTAATAAATAGGAGTAAGATTTGCTGAACACTTGGTGAACTACAATCTTCAAAGAACAAGTTAAGTATTTTCTAATCTACAATATACCCAAGATGTGGCAGTGAATCAGGCGATTTTGCAGTATTGAATATAGACAGTTTTTGAGTATAAGGAGTATGAGAATGCAACTACTACCATTCTGAAGCCTAACTTTACCATCCGTGGAGAGGTAGGCATTGGGCAGTCACCATAAAAACTTAGAGTTGGTATAACAGTGTAAAACATGTGCATATTTCAGATGAGTTGCCAGGGTGGAAGGAACTTTTAAAAGTCTTACTGTTCAGTGCACTTGGCATTCCTGATTGCAGTGTACAGAGAATTTCATACTATAAGGAACTCATACAAGCACTGGATGATAGTGACCACATGAACAGACACTCTGATTCAACATGATAAATGTGAATCCATACCTGTCAATAATCTTGTAATGTTCTGATGAGTAATGAGGCTCATTTTCACCTTTCAGGCTTTAACAATAAGCAACACTTTGGCTAGTAACAAGTGAATATCTTGAAAGATTCCATGAAAAGCCGGTCCATAATGTAAAAAGAATGCCATTTCATCCTTTAGAGTTGAAAGGACCCATTTTGTCATGGATGACTACTGCAATACTGTTTATGGTGAATTTACAGCCCAGTTCCCACGGTGCTTGTTTGATGGAAATCCTGCTGCTTTATTAGCTATCATGCCGAATTTCAAGATTAGGTTGCTTGCTATTTTTCGTGTTAGCTTGCATGTTGGAACCAAAGATGATATGGCCTACAGTATCAGCGCTGGAACCGTGTTGTTTTCCACCTAAATCTGTTCTTTCCTGTATTCCTTAGTTCCTAAGAAACAGCCTTTTTCGTCCGCTTTTTTTGATCTCAGAAATAGTTCCGTATAAATAACGTTATTTTTTCACAGTTCCTCGAACATTTGTTTTATTGCACCGATCGTTGAAACATCACGGTCCCAAGACCATATTTTCCTGCATGGATAGTTTTCTTTTACTTTGAAATGGTGAACTTTTTGCTCTCTATTATTATATTTGAAACAAGAGGATGCAAAAGAATGCGATCCGCAAACTGTGTCAAACTTCGCAGAGAAATGTAAAATGTATTATGCTGTCATGATACAGGATGTGATTCGTCATGTTAGTGCAGTGCGCAAACTCTCCCCATGCGTTTGGTATAGTCTGTTAATGCGTTATGATCTTTGCTATGAAGACAGGTATTATTCTGAAAAGAAATGCTGTTTTATAGTTTATAGAATGATATGGAAGTGTATAAACATTTCATACAGTATTATTATGGAATATATTATGCAGTCGTCTTACCTAACGAGATTTGTCGTCTTAATGCTGCGACAACACAGACACCGATCTCCACAGCAAGTTTTTCTGTACACTGTATATGTTTATATGCTTAGACACGTAAAGGAGAAGTATCTTTGTTGGGTTACTAAAGAGCTAGACAAGTTTCGGCATTATTTTCATTCAATATGATACAGACCTAATTTGAGACTGCAACAGTATGGGCTAATGGAAGCCTGCCTACTTTAATCAATTGTATTAATTTTATGCAAATGGATTTTCGGTAACACATCTGCATTTTGAACATATCACGAATCTAGGTTTATGGTTTTAATATAGGCTACTTCATTTCTGTCTAAGTTATCAGTAACGACCAACAACTCGTAAGGAATAGCGAAATAATTTCTAGTGTGTACGTCATCCTCATCTTAAGCATGACTTAGTACATTGGTGTAGGAAGTGGTAAAACTCCACCTTTCTGTTTACTTCAGTATCGTTATTATCAAAAATTCACTATAGAATTCAGGTGTAAAATGTGCACGAAACAAAGCTAATTGCGGATTTTTTTTTGCAAGAAATAGTGTACATAATGTTCTAACACATTCATTGTAATTACCAGGCAGAGTATTTTCGTTCCCAAACAAGTTAGAAAAGTTATCGGTTAGTATATCCTGGAGTTTCAGGGTTCAAACTCTGATCTAAATGCTTATGTCAGGATGCTACAAAAGGTATAACCTAGTTCGGTACATAATAACAATGGAGCATGACAACTGTAAGTGGGATTGCTAGGCCTACTAAATTGGAATGGTCTGTCCAGCTACTTTTTAACCATATAAACACACTAACACTGCGAAACTAGCTCTGTACAAAATATTAGTGCTACATATGATAGAAAATATAATTACATCGATAATAATACTGAACTAATTATAGAACATAATAGTAAATATGACACACATTAACTGTAATTACTCTATAATATAGGCTACAATTAATTCATTTAACGAAATCAACTCTATTACGGTGGACAAAAACATATATTCTGAGATTATGAAATTCATATCTTTTACTGTAACTGCCAGTAAAAATTTGTTTAAGCTAAGAAAATGTTCTTCCTACATTACATGACGTTACAGGGGCAAAATAATAAAAAAAATCAATATACAAATTAGCAATATTTATATTTTACACAATATATATAAATAATTCATTTATCAAAACCTATCCCATTGCAGTGAACGAAAACATATATTCTGAGGTTATGAAATGCAAATCTTTTACGAACATCACATAAAATCTGTTTAAACTAAGAGAATGTTCTTTCTACGTCATATGACATTACAGGGGCATATTTATAATACATTAAGTTACATCATTGTTATTTAATGAACCCATGCGTACCTGCTTGAAATTGTACCTTGCTTATGCATCCACATGATGTAAGAGATATACCAGAAGAAACTACTCGATCTGCTGTACATTTGGGAACAGAAATGCGCTGCCTGGTAATCACTAGCTATTCTATTGTTCATTTTATAGCCTATTTAAGCAAATAATAGAGTTTTTGTCGCAAGTTTACAAACAAGAATAAAATACTATGAGACACGTCCATTATGATTTATATTATTTATGATTATTGTTAAAAATTAAATGCATCAATTATGGGGGTATTCCTCCTTAAATCATCTGGGGAACAGTGGGACACGTCCATAACTCTGTTGCGTCTATTATATGCCTAAATACGGTAATTTTTATGGTTTCCCGGTATTATCGTTTCCTGTATTTAGCCTATAGTTTTTATTCTCTGTTCTCCAAAAAAATGATGGATCGAGGTTTCACTGTATTGGAATTTAGTTGTTTTACACTTCTGGTTTAATTACTTTATTACGACATTTACTATTGTTAATGTAAGACTTCAGTTGATTTCCACTCATGGTTTAGTTGTTGGCAACAGATGATTTTCCAATTTGAACTGTCAAAGAGCCAGCTGCGTATGAACAAACACGGGAGCCAGCAGCGGGCATCCCCACAGCACCAAGCTTGCTGGTCACCATGGGAACTGGGCTTTAGTGTGTTAAACAACTTCCTTATGCTTCAACTATCTTCGTCACTCTGTTAATAATGACACATTTGTGTTTTCGTGTATTATATGTAATACATTTTTCAATACTCATGACATTTCCATAATCACACAATTCACTGCCGCATCGTGTATTTCACCATCTGTAAAAAATGTCTTACTTACAGGACTGGGCATCTGATCTGGGTCAAGACGCCGTGCCGGTTGTGACTGCAAGCCTGGATGTGTTGGTTGTGCTGGACCCATCGGCTGATGTGGTGATGGGTAATTGGGACCAGGACCAGGGGGACCCATTGGGGGCTGCTGCATCTGAGGTGAGGCTCCTGGATGATACATGTCCTATGAAAAAAAAAGAATGCATCCTTCAAATAAAAAACAGTGATTTATGAAACATTGATAAACAACTGTCAAAGCTCTTCACATACTTAATTTTTTGTACAGAATACCGGAAAAAAAAGTTATTTTTTTATCTAAATATTACATGCAAGTGAAAGTACACATACATGCACACACATGTACAGCATACTTATTAAGAAAATATAATTAGTGCAATAAGATCAGATCATATTGTAATTTCTTATGAAATACTTATGATGATTCCGATGAATCAATAATGATTATCTTATGAAGTAGACTAATGCAAAAATGGTAGTGAATGCTGAAAGAGCAAGAGTTAATAAATATAGGAATACGACTCACCGGAGATTGTGAGTATTGTTTGTGAGGGTCATAAGATGGCATTCTTCCAGGCTGTGGTGGCATTGCTCCGGTTGGAGGTGGTATTCCTCCTGGATGTGGCATGCCCCCTGAATGTGGTGGTGGCATTCCCCCTGGGTGAGGAGGCATGCCTCCTGGTTGCGGGGGCATTCCTCCTGGTTGTGGAGGCATTCCTCCTGGTTGTGGAGGCATGCCACCTAATTGTGGGGGCATCCCTCCTGATTGCGGGGGCATACCTCCTGGATGAGGGGGCATCCCTCCTGATTGTGGCGGCATGCCTCCTGGATGTGGGGGCATCCCTCCTGGGTGAGGAGGCATACCTGCTGGGTGGTGAGGGGGCATCCCTCCTGACTGCGGCGGCATGCCTCCTGGGTGGTGAGGGGGCATACTTGCTGGGTGGTGATGGGGCATCCCTCCTGGTTGCGGAGGCATGCTTCCAGAAGATGACATACTTCCAGATGGAGGTGGCATACCTCCTTGTTGAGGGGGCATACTTCCAGGTGGAGGTGGCATACTTCCTTGTTGAGGAGGCATACTTCCAGGTGGAGGTGGCATACTTCCTTGTTGAGGATGCATACTTCCAGATGGAGGTGGCACACCCTGTTGGGGAGACATACTTCCAGACGGTGATGCCATACTTCCAGGTTGAGGAGGACCTCTTCCAGGCCCTGGTGAAGGTCCCATTGAGCCATTCATATACTGGGAAGGTGGCATTGGACCACGCTGCTGCTGTCCAGGTGACGGAGTCTGGTTTGGAGACGATGTAGGAGGAAGGCCACCATTGACAGCAGGTGAAAAGCTGCCTGGAGGATAGTTATTAGATGGCAATGGACCTCCTGGCATGCTGCCAAGTCCTGGCTTTATTGGAGGCCCACTTGGAATATTCTGTAACAAAAACACAATAAAATTAATTCCCATATTCTTTAGATTTTACTTCTTTCAAACTAACATTTTTTGTTAATCCCTTCTGGTACTAGGCCTATATCTGCTGTCATACATTAATAGCGCAGTATGGTACTGCAAGTTCGAACAATATTGGTAGTCATTCAGCTTTGTTTAATATGGCATGGCTGGTGATGGAGATATGTGCTTATACTGCAACACATTACAGTAGCTTAAGCTTGTATTTATGGAGGACCCTATATTGATAACTATCTATTTCTCTTTTTTTCATTGTGATTTAAAGTTTGTTGTTGAACATTGCCACAAATATTCTCATATTTCCATTTCGGCATCCTGAGTTACTCAATTTATGCATGAAAAGTTGGAACAAACTGACTCAAGACATAACTGCCAAAGGAAAAGATGTCCTCTTAATCATACACGGACAGTTTGTACAATTGCAAAAGAATCCTACATCTAAGTAGCATGGTATATAATTAAATTATACAAGAAAATTAGGAATAGTAACTATAAATAACACAACTCAAAATACTACAAAATCCTGTTACAGTCTTCTCAATTGTACAGGTGACACATAAGCCTACTACTTACAGAATTTGGAATAGGTGGTCTTGGACCACTTATGTTCATCTCCGACATCCCAGCTGCTAACTGATTTGGAGGTGGACCCATCACTGGAGGTGGTTGTTGCATGGGATGAGGTCCTCGGGAAGCAGGTTGTTGGAGGCCTGGCCCTCCTTGTACATTACGATTTACTTGTGGGCCTAAACAACAAATACAAACCCGTATTTAATATTTTATAATTGAGTTAAATTGACGCCACTATGCAGGTAAGATATAATTTCACTCTTTGTCACTTATAATTCAGATATTTATAATTACAAATTGTAAATATAATGGTTCTACAGTTACAAAATTTTCTTTGTGCGAATGAAGTTCATAGTCAGTGACATTTACAAATTTCAGATTTCTGTTATAAATCGGGAAGTGGGAGAAGAGGGGATATTAATATATTATCCTAAGCGTAACTAAATTGTCCAATAGCTCAACACTTACATGGAAAAAAGTATGCGTTAAAGAAGACTAGACCTACCTGAACTTTTCTTAACATTAAGGAGAAGTTACTGGAAGGAACTGTACAGAAGGTTTGGCTTTTAATAAAGTTAAATATGATTTTGAAAATGTTCTAAGTAAAACAAGTCTTCTTTACCTATTACTTAATTAGAATTATTTAACTAAACATTTTGTTTGAGATATACCGGTACTGGTATCTCATGGTTTGACATACAGTGAAGCTTCGATTATAGTCATTAACTCCATAAAACTGCAACGCTTATCAAAACAATGACTACTGAATCATTCAAATCCATGTTACAGCGACAATTTGTTTCGAAAATAGAATATAGCTACATATAAACATCTTTCTTTTAAGTTGTAACTTTCAAGAAAATTGCATAACTTATTAAAAGATATAGGCTAACATCCCTTCACTACCAAAATAATGTGTAATTTAACTATAAATTATTAAATTTATTATATTTCTTAAAGAATTTCAACAGAAGAACCTTAATAAATGTTGTAACACTCAATAACACAGAACTGAGTGTTTTTATGGGATGCTCCATGTTTCTTTACTAACTCAATACACTGAAATTAACAGATGATGCCTTCTTACATCACAAGGATACTAGGCACAGACTGTATAGTGCAACTACAAACAATGAAACCACTACTCCAGGTGCAAACAGCCAATGGACTTAGTAACAGTTATAATTCAAACTCTTCAATAATAAATTGTGAAGCTATGGACATCCGAATTCCAGGCCTGATTCAAATTACGAAGTATTCGACTATATGACTGGATGCTCGAGAGTATGTGAATGTTGTTATCCAGGAGAAATATATCAATTGAATTCTATCATGACATTAGGCCTATTTGCCTAAGTGTAAGAAATACTAATTATGGAGAATATATCAGTCCAGTCTGAGTTTGAAAGTTTAATTCCATGCTATAAAACTTACGTACAAAAAGTGAATACTTTAGCCTGAAATCGGTGTTCCGGGATCTGACATTACGAATATGTTGATACAAATTGTTTTCTCTGTTTCATCAAGTTAATTCCATTGAAATACCTCAGTAGGCCCTAGAATGTTTCATTACGTAACAATCATCCCACAATGTCTTAAGTAGACAAGGTATTATGCCTAACGTATACTTGAAACAGTTGCCAGATTCTTTTTCTTCACCAGTGCCACAATCTAAGTAAAGATTCCTCCACATAGCTGAACAATATCTGTGATCCTCCAGTGCATTTCTACTTCGCCCAGTATTATCATACCATTTCTGTATTACTTTTTTCTTACGTTAAGTAGATCTAATCCATTCAGTATTGTAAAACATAAGTGAATGATACAGAAAATGAACTGTTAAACGCAAAGCATACGATTGTCAGATGTTACAAAATTACATTAGGCCCTATTAAAAGCATTGAAAACTTGTGACTGTAATTTCATAACATAACATCAGATTTTCAGATTTAAACAAAACATAGGCCTACTGGTACTTTTATTCATAAATTTATACCTTATAAAAAAATATGCCTTAATTTTGGTCTTCTGGATAATATTTAAGTGAGTACTCTATTCATTGGAAATTTTATTCACTGTTGATTGGACTGTTCACACCTTATAAAATTTTGCACAAAAAATTATAATTTTAAAACTTAATATTTCTGGTTATGAATGAATCTTTAAAAAGGTCTATAAAACTAGTATAATTGTGAAATGAAAGCTACATAGTTTCTAAAACTTATTCTACATTCTGCATTATAAAAGAGAAAAAATTAATAATAACTTAATGTGAGTTTATCATTTTAGTTTAAAAACGGTTTGACTGAATCACAAATTTAAATAGGGCTAGGTAGGCCTATACAAGAAGATTTAAAATTCAGAAAACGATCAAAATAAGAAAATAAAATAAATATTAAAGATTAAATGCAATTATTCTGTAATAAGGTGTCTACTGTAGTATTAAAAAGTTATAAAATGATATAGATAGGCTATATTTCTCCACTTGTTTTTTCTCATTAATACTGTACCGGTATTCTTAGAAAACATGATCTCCTAAAGAACACGTAAGCTTACTAATAATATTCTACAGCATCAACGTATACACTAGGCCTACAAAATTTTAAAAGGATTCAAAATCACTCTACATACCAGTGGGCGGTCCAGCTGGTCCATTTGTCATGCTAGGTCCATTATAACCAGGTTGTTGAGATCCTGCTGTTGAACTCATAGACATCATTCCCGGGCCTGGAGGCACTGGTCCACCTCCTTGTGAAACACTGCTGTTAAGAGGTGGAGAGACCTGATTCAGAGGTCCCATTCTTTGGGGCCCAGGTGGCCCAGAGGGATGCATAGCTCCGGGTCCTGGGGGTCCAGGTGGAAACTGGTAACCTCCCGGTGTACCAGATGGTGATGGTCTTGGTCCTCCTTGGGATACAGGTGGATATCCACTTGATTGAGGACCAAAACCTGGCCCTGTTGGAGCTCCATATTGCTGCTGAGGTTGCTGGGGTAAATATTGTGGATTCATGTTTAGACCACAAAATCTGAAATAGCAGTAATAATTCAGAAACTATTACTGTAACACGTAGTATTAATAACCCAGTTCACAAGAACGGCGTGGTCTACTTTCTCAAAGTCAATACTAATTACCCGATTTAACCTCTTTCTTGAAGGTTGACACAGCACCGATATTATAAGCAATATTATACGCGCTAAACTTAATACATCGCTGAGATTAAACTATGAATAAAAGAGATAATTAAATGTACTATTTCACTTATTAATACTTACAACAAAACAAATGACTTATAAAGTTTAAACTATCATTGTTGTTTATGCTTGCGACCGAACTTCGGCCCAGCTGGGTTTGCCACGTAAGGCTGCACCACGCATGCGTATAAATGGCCACGTCAACCTTAACCAAAAACTTACCGTCACACACACAAGTAACCGAAAATGCATGCAATCATTTCATAATGTTAAGTTTGTAGAAGTTTAAGACAATAATACAAGTTCTGTCACTATCCTTAAATAACATTATGAGCTACCATAATACGACGAAAAACACTACGGGTATATTCTACTTCCACTATTGGTAGCCATGAAACTGCAACGAAATCTTTAATATTTTCATAGATAATCGTAGCATAATTTTTAATATGTATTTTACACATACTGTAAGTTCATTTGTGACCTGTACAGCTGTTTACTTACCTGTGAATGTACAATTACTTGCTAAGTAGAGAAACATGAGTGTTAATTATTAAATACTATAACTTTTATTTCTTGTTGCTTATGTTGGTACTGACACAATGTTAATCACTCACTATTTTGACGGAATGTGTCAAGTGAAGAGTACGTTCTGCGATTCATTCTCACCAATGTACTATCCTAGATAACTTATTTTGACTTCTAATATTTTTAATCGTTAAATAATAATAATAATAATAATAATAATAATAATAATAATAATAATAACTGATACTCTAATACGCTTACGACAGCAATATTAGCACTCTTGTTCTGCAGTTGGAGTTGCTACGCCTTTGAACTAGGCGTGTACATCAATGTGTGGGAATAACTTGAACGCTCATTATTATAATATTATTTACAAATGCAGGCACACAGCTGTGCGAAAATATTTGATATAACATAAATATCACGATTTCGAAGCAATTTCCCTTCAAAATTCTCCAATGTTCCTTCAATGTAACGGCGAAAATTGAAGCAAAACAAGTGACCAACAGACTTGTAGCTCACACAGACATTTTCCTCAGTCCCAATTTCCCTTGCTATGGACGCGTTTTCGTGTATCCTTTAAAAGTTTCTTCTCCATTTTTTTTCACATTGACATTGGCAGTTCGAAACAAAATTACCGACTTCACTTTTATTCCTCTTTTCGAACCTTAGAAAATATTATACGCTTACAATGTAGTTTAATTTTTTAAAGTTTTTTTAAGTAGGTTATTTTACGACGCTTTATCAACATCTTAGGTTATTTAGCGTCTGAATGAGATGAAGGTGATAATGACGGTGAAATGAGTCCGGGGTCCAGCACCGAAAGTTACCCAGCATTTTCTCATATTTGGTTGAGGGAAAACCCCGGAAAAAACCTCAACCAGGTAACTTGCCCCGACCGGGAATCGACCCGGGCCACCTGGTTTCGCAGCCAGACGCGCTGACCGTTACTCCACAGGTGTGGACAATTTTTTAAATGTTTAACATTTAAAAAGAGGAAAGGTACCGAAATTAAATAACCGTCCTCAAAATAGTATATGTCCAGGGAAAAAAGGACGTTTCGTTACTCTATTTGCTCATTACGCCCAATAGAAGAAAATATACAAAATTGTAACTTGATAATAAAATAGTATGTAGCCTATGTTAGCTTATGTTCAAGCTTACGTCATTTTCGGAGTCAATGGCGTAGCTCAGCGCGTTTGCCTGTTGATCCGGAGTTACGTTCAGGCATGAGTTCGATTACCTTTCCCCAACCATAAAGCGAATGTGAGGTAATCTATGATGCATCTTACCAGATACCATCTCATTATCACCAATTTCATCGACGCTAAATAACCTAATAACCCAATAATTGCTAGCCTAAACGTTTTTACAGAACCCAACTAAAATGTCGTTTTCAGAGGTTTTCGTTATTACTGTACTTTCTTCTGTACCCAAGGTATGTTTTAGTACAATGTGAATATTCAGTTGTGACTGAAGACGTTGGACTTTTAAGCGAAAAAATCGTAAAGCAGTCTACGGCTTCCAATCGAATGAAGAAGAAACTTGTTTGCCTGCTCTGTTAAATACGAGTATGTGGTATTCTTGTTCATGAATATGTACCGGCTCATGTTCTGTGTCCTTGCTGGTAACAGATATCAGCATGATAATAGCCTATTTGTGGAGAAGAGCGGGCCTATTCACAGTTTCGTTTGTTCACTGTCTTATAAGTGTAAAGTTACAATTGGTTGGTTTTTAATGCTGAGCTTATTGATATTCTTTTATTTGCTGACTTTTATCCTAGCAGCTAGGTTCGAGTCCCATTCAGGCCTGAGATTTTCCATTGATTGTGGCGGAGAAGGTCGCAGTTGGGGTTTTTCTCGGGGCTCTCCCATTTCCCCATATTAGGCACCTCATCCTTTAATTGTGTGCATACAGAGGAAGTCTGATTAGTCTAATGTGTTGGTACTCAGCGATGTATGCAATGGAGGGGGAAATGAACTGGCCATCCTACACCATTAGTTGTTGACGCCTTATTGGTGTCGCGAGATTCAAACTGTCTTCGGACAGTTACTAAATATCATTCCGTCAACATGTCTCCATTTCGTCATCATTCGCACGGAGGTGCTGGCCTAGGGACGAGTGGGGTGCCTGCGAACCTTGGTGTAGTCGGCCGGTGTGGGTTTGGGAATGAGCCTAGCTTCAGGGTTAGTGCAATAGATCGTAGAAGGACGCAGTGCTCCCCCCTTCCCGAAAATTCCATTTCATTCCAAGTGAACGGAGAAGTCTGATGAGGGTTCACCCGTGTGTAGACTTTGTAATCAGATCTATGCATAAAGTATGTAATATGATATTAAAAATGATCTCGATGACGTCATAAATCGCACAACAATAGTCTCTCAAATATTTTGTTTCCGTGAAAATATTCCTTTGTAAATTCAAGGTTTGATGTGTCTCAGCTTTTTGTCCAAAATCCCCTAATTTAATTTTAATTGCAATTATGCGTTACTTTTATATACACTAATAGAGACAACCAAATTAATAAAACACTCAGCAAGCTAACTCAAATAGTAAAAAAACTGCATGCAAATATTTATAAAGTGTAATACTAAATCTGAATTTTAACCATAAAATACAAAAAAAAAAAAAAATAATAAAATAAATAAATCACAAATTTCTGCGAAATGTATGCAATTTAAAGTAACTTCGAGATAAACATAAAATAGTAACAGATGACAAACTTTAAAGTATTAGGGCCGTATTCATAAACCAGTGTTAGCGATAGCATATGATTTGAATTCTGTACTAGTAACCAGTGGATAGCCGGGGCTAGCTTAGTACGCTCGTAGCGCGTGCTGCGAAATGTCTATGAATACCACCCTTAGGGACTAGTACGACGTAGATAGAATGTTCTAGATCAGGCCTGCCCAGCCGGGGCAGATCTAGAAGCAGCCAGAATACAATGCAGGCACATTCTACGTCACTATCGCTAGATCTGCCTGTTCTAGGTAGTTGTTGTTCAGTCAAATGTCCGAAGACAGGTCTGAACCTCACAAGCGATACCAATAAGGAATCACTCGAGACAAATAGGCCAAGAGATAACGGAGTAGGGCAGCAGTTTCTTTCCCACTCCATTGCCTACATCGTCGATTAGCTACATGTTATAGCAATAAGACTTCGGATGTATACAAAATTGTTCTTCTTCTGATACCATACATAACGTCAAGTGAGATGCGCTTTCTGATAATAGATAGTAGCCTAAATACAAAATATACACTACCTTCATCAAACCTATCTAATATGGCAAATGATACTAGGTCTACTATTTTAGCTTCTTAAGTACGAATTTGAGCGTGTCCAGGACTCACCATAAAATCATAACAAGTTCGTATCATAAATATCAATACCAGAGGTCTGCATCGGACTTTTTCGCTCGAGCGCCAAGTAGTTCATAGCATAATCCGATAGGTAGCGCACATGCATGATGGGTAAAATTGTCGCGAGCGATAAATCCTCGAACGGTATGAGCTGAGCGTTAGACATTCGTTCTTGTTACAGTGATGAACTGTGTAGTAACATCATAGATGTTTATCATTTCAAAACTTTGCAGTGTTTAACTAACCTCTCCATAGTACAACTACAAAACTTGCTTTAAAATGCAATATAAATGTTGTAGTAAATGCCCCCCCCCCCCACAGGAGTGATTTTGTTTTGCCACATCTGATAGATGTTACTGGATGTAAATGTAATTATTATAAACGGAGAACACAATCACGATAATGCAAGAACTGTATCAAGTTTTCTAGAAATAATAATAATAATCTCTAATAATTAGTGTATCAATCTTTGCGTCTGTAACAGTTGTGCAGCATGATTATTCGTTTTATTATATTTTCTGTGACGTTATCTCTGTACTAATATTGTTATTAATCTACTGCTATATCAATAATATTTTGTAAAACGTTTCTACATTGTCGCAGTATATAGGCGGAACACTATGTATGGACCTATCATATTATATATGTGGGAAATCAAATATTGAAAAATTATTAATTAGCAATAATAACTGTATATCGAAGTTTTTCATACTATTTTATTTATAACTTCATGTTACTATTTTGGTACGTTCCATTAAACGTTTGTCATAACACAGAAAATAAAGCCTTATTTTTACTGTGTGAACAAAACATGCGTATCTTTTCTGTCGCCTTCCATACAAGATAAGACAAGTCGGTGAGATGACCTTGTACTGTGCTTCTATTTATTACGAGCGTATCACGACCGATCTTATCTCACTCGAGGGTGCGACATTCGACCGAGTTCAAGCGAGCGATTTAACTCCAATGCAGCACTCTGATCAATACCAAAACTCCTTATCTTTGGTCACACTGAGAAAGAAGAGTCTCAGCTTATACACTCAATTAAAGAGAAATCCAAAACATCAACTACTATTGGAGGAAATACCTAAAAACACAACAATGTTTTATATCTCTTACGCATTACTACCCAAACGAATGCCATACCTCTTGCGCGGAGTCGTCATGTCCCTATCAGTTTCTTTTTACAGATCTGCTACTCACAAAAACTGCCATCTACCAATCTTCGGGTAAACCAAGAGCAACATCCAGCACGGCGTACGGCTGATTCGGCGTCGCATAGACACAAGTGGTATCCTGATATCTGAAAGGGATTATTTGTTGATGATGGGAAAGAATTCGCTCCGGGGCTGAGGATCGAAGAGTGACTCCACAGCTTACTTGCACTGTTAGACGAATAATCTTATGTAAAGGTTATTAATTTTTTGGTTCTATAGAATCATGTGTCATGTTATGCGGAGTCACTCATATGAGTGCTCTCCTTCTGTGATGACATAATATAATATGTCGAACATGGAGTAAGGCCACAAAGGGAAAAGGAGCCAAAGAGGAAAGATTCTATTCGGTGCTATGGATTGAGCCTCGGCGTAGCTTAGTGGTAGAGCACCCAGTGCGTAGAACTGGGGGTCCTGGGTTCGATCCTTGGCGCCGAAGAGAATATTTCTCCGTCATCAACAAATAATAATCATAACAGATAATTCTGTAGGACCAAAAAATTAAAAACCTTTATATAAAATTCTGAAAGGGAGTGTGTCCATTGCTCAAAAAGTGGAATGTGGAGAAAATCACTGTGATTTAAACACACATCTCATTCCTGAATATTTGTTATAAGTAATTTTAAGTATGTTAACTCTTGCAGGTACTATGCAAATCTGGCTTTCACGTAGTAGCTCCCTGTAAAGCAGGTTTGAATAATTTCAAGGAAAAATTGTTCCCGGGCCGGGTATCGATCCCCGGACCCTTCGCTTAGCGCGAATGCTCTCTCGACTGAGCTACCCCAGGAACTATACACGACACCGTCACAATTTTTTTTCTTTATATCCACACAACACAAATGGGCTGACAAGACGCCAGAACCCAACTTTGAGTGCACACAGATTCTGTGTGACTTAAATTGTGGCTTCCTGTTAACGTACCTCCAGTAACGAAATATATTATGCACTTACGATAAGGTTACCAGTTTTTTTCTCAATTTCCAGAGACAGACATCGACATATGAAAATACTTTTAACATTAGTTAGTTTGACGTCCACTTATATTGGTTTTTCATAATTAAAAAAATTGAAAAAAAAACTGGTAGTCATTCTATTTACAGACTAAACGTTTTTCAGACGAATACATTTTTTAATAAGGTCTTCTCCAGATCCCAGTTTTTCAGAAAATTCCTGGCAGATCATGCTGAAGCATGGCACGAAAATTTTCTGAACTCGTTCTGGAATTTTTTAGATGTCCACATCGTGATCGTTGAAGAAACTCTCTCCACTGACGCATTGCTTCCAAGACTCAGAGGTAATTCAATCAACTTCTGGAGTTATGCACAAGAATCATTTTCTCAGGGAAAAATAAAAGGGTGCATTTTTTTCATTCCAAGTTGTCACTTTCTATGAAGTCACATATTTCTTCAAGAAAGAAATTTCATCAAAAGAATTATCTTCATTCAGGTCAGGTCCATCTACATTTAAAGAAAAATAATGGATTGTCTCTTCAAGTTTTTCTCTTTCTAGAGAAGGTTCCAGTAATGTAAGTACATTTCATAGATATCTTATCTTGTAAATGAATAACCCGGGCGCTGGGATATTCGACAGCATTTTCATAAAACTCATCGGAGACATTAAGAAATAAGAACCACTTTTTCTAAAGGTGTCCAAAAGTAGCTTATTTGATAGTGGAATACATTTATCTTCTTTCCTGGAATCAATTTTTTTATTAACTTCGATAAAAACGTAAGACTCGACTGCATTGTGTCCTCATCTTCAGTTTTAATTACGGCATCGTGGAAAAGCAGCAAAGTTGCATTATCAAAATTTATTACAGCAATGTGCAAGGATCATTAAACCATGTTGATAATTAACAATGAAAATCCGGTGATATCTGTGAAAATGTGATTAAATCCGGGGACATTTCGGGGACGAATTTTGTCCGGAGACAGAAAGGAAAATCAGGAAAACGAGGACGTCTGGTAACCTCAACTTACATCAATAACGCCGCTAAATGTGTGTGCCTAAGGTGGATTTAATAGTAACTTAATAGAGTAGGTGATGAGCTCTCCGATTCTTCGATACAAAATGTGAATGTCTCAAATTGCCTACGAATTGTCTCTTCAGTTGCCTAGATCTCCAATTGCGTACTCTGCGACCCGACGTCAGCCCCTTCTCCCTTCCAACACGGACCACGTGCCACGAAGCGTTATCTGAATCCTCGCAACCAAACTTTCATGAATACGTGAGCCATGTTGTGAGTCACGTACCTGCGAGACTGCGATGCTTTAGAATTGGATCAAACGAACTTCATTCTTATTTCTTCGACCCCTCCCCTCCCCGTGCAGACAGGACTGTCATTGTCTTCTTGACCTGAATAAATGCCGGTATGTGACTTATATCACCCTGCATCTCAGTCTAATCGTATTCACTTTAATTACGTTAAATAGTAATATGCGTTACAAGAGCGGTATGTTGAAGTTTTGATGTTCGAGGAAAATATTGAAAAAGAGAAACGTAGTTGAGCTTTTTTAATTTCCGAGAATTGAAAGAAAACATACCGCTCGTGTATCGTACATTATTTTGTGCAAGATCGTTTATTACATACCTGAAAGAGGAATTTCTAATTAGTTGCAATGAAATCTCCATCTTGGTTTCTGTTCAATGACGGCAAATTTGCAAAACAAAAATATCTATCTTCAACATTGTTGCTTTAAAATGTTTTCTGTGTTTACTATACTCCAGCAGGCCGTGATATATGTCTGTCTTTTTTTCCCCCCCAGTCTATGATGAGTCTGGAATCTTGATTTTTTCACGGCTTCCTTAACCCTGCGTTACTCATGTTATAAATATTCTCACCATTGCTCAGGTGGGGTTTCACAAACCCCATTTTAAATAACTAATATATTTTTCCGCAAGTTTCAGAAATCAGATAAACGCAATTAAATATACTATTCTTAGTTCACTTAAACAATTTCTTAAGTGAACTCTTCTGGATGTGATTGAAAGCTATGCTGATGCACAGAGTACACACTAGCTCCATCTCTTAGATTTTCGTTGAACTATACGCACCGGGGTTTACCACACCCCACCTGAGTAATGCAGGGTTAATGTTACTTGCATCACGAATCCAGTAACTTTAGTGGAGTTGTAGGGTTTACTTAATTTTTGCAAATATTTAAAAACAATAATTAACAGTGCAATTTACATGAAATTGCAGTGGTAAGTTTCTAATTTATAATTATTACTATATTGAACGTGTCTAAAAATAATATGTTAAAGTCTAAAGCAGTAAAATCAATATGTCACTTAAGAGATAAGAAGAGGGAAATTGTTATGTGTGTTAGGTTGGGAATACTGAATATGGGATTTTAGACTTTCCGCGGATTGGTTTTGTGCGGAAACCAAGCAAATACGCACGATCTCGCACAAATGTAATTTTCAAAATTATGTCGAGTACATAAATTAGAAAGAAAAAAACATTATTAGCGTTTTCAATAGAAACTCAGTTTTGCTGTTCTTTTTCACATTATAATGCACAGTTACGAGTTATCGGCCGTCGTGTACGAAGGCGCTTAGCTTCACATTCCTTGGGGTCAAGATCAGCGCGGACGGTGATGACGAGTGCAAAAAAAGAAACACTAAGCAGTATCAAATAGCTGAAGCCTACTTGTCATAGCCTTCATTTTAATAAGCATTCCTAAGACAATGGCCGCAATTAAATCGTACCGGTTCGAAACCCAGAAGGAACCTATTGCAGATGTGTCAAAAGCCAGTTCACTTGAGGACAGAAGTAACAACACAGAGTGGCGTATTGCTGTTAGTATAAATCATATTACAGGCAGTGCAGAGTGTATAACTTATTTAAAAAAAAATTGGTATTGAAATAAGTGGAAATTAAAATTTTTATTACATGTCAGTAACGACATTCTCAAATTATTACTTACTGAAAATGATAATTAGGCTGAGGACATTTAGGCAACCTAAATAGGCACTATCAAAATTTGTATTACTTTGTATTAACTATTTAAAACGTAAATTATCTCCTGATTCAGGAGTGCTGAATAATGTTACTATTTTTGAAGTGCCAGCTTGTATTGTGGGTCCCTATCACCACGGCATGGCGCGTCCTCAGGTTGCGGATAGAGGAGACGGCCTCCAGATATGGAGGGTAGCTGCTAACAACCCATCACCATAAAAAAGGCTTATTACGAATCCATACAATAATAATTGTACATATTTTTAAGAAGGGGGATAAGACTAACTGTGGTAACTTTCGAGGAATATCACTTTTGCTGACGTCGTATAAAATTTTGTCCAATATTCTTTTGAGAAGATTAACTCCGTACGTACATGAAATTATTGGGGATCATCAGTGCGGTTTTAGGCGTAATAGATCACCTATTGATCAGATATTTTGTATTCGACAGATACTTATTTACTAGCTTTTAAGGAACCCGCAGGTTCATTGCCGCCCTTACATAAGCCCGCCATTGGTCCCTATCCTGAGCAAGATTAATCCATTCTCTATCATCATATCCCACCTCCCTCAAATCCATTTTAATATTATCTTTCCATCTACGTCTCGGTCTCCCCAAAGATCTTTTTCCCTCCAGCCTCCCAACTAACACTCTATATACATTTCTGGATTCGCCCATACGTGCTACATGCCCTGCCCATCTCAAACGTCTGGATTTAATGTTCCTAATTAAGTTATGTCAGGTGAAGAATACAATGCGTGCAGTTCTGTGTTGTGTAACTTTCTCCATTCTCCTGTAACTTCATCCCTCCTAGCCTCAAATATTTTCTAAGTACCTTATTCTCAAACACCCTTAACCTATGTTCTTCTCTCAAAGTGAGAGTCCAAGTTTCACAACCATAAAGAACAACCGGTAATATAACTGTTTTATAAATTCTAACTTTCAGACAGCAGACTGGATGATAAAAGCTTCTCAACAGAATAACAACAGGCATTTCCCATATTTATTCTGTGTTTAATTTCCTCCCGAGTGTCATTTATATTTGTCACTGTTGCTCCAAGATATTTGAACTTCTCCACCTCTTCAAAAGATAAATTTCCAATTTTTATATTTCCATTTCGTACAATATTCTGGTCACGAGACATAATAATATACTTTGTCTTTTCGGGATTTACTTCCAAACGTATCTGTTTACTTACTTCCAGTAAAATTTCCGTGTTTTCTCTAATCGTTTGTGGATTTTCTCCTAACCTATTCACGACATCCGCATAGACAAGCAGCTGATGTAACCCGTTCAATTCCAAACCCTGTCTGTTATCCTGGACTTTCGTAATGGCATAGCCTACTCTAGAGCAAAGTTAAAAAGTAAAGGTGATAGTGCATCTCCTTGCTTTAGCCCGCAGTGAATTGGAAACGCATCTGACAGAAACTGACCTATACGTACTCTGCTGTACGTTTCACTGAGGCACATTTTAATTAATTGAACTAGTTTCTTGGGAATACCAAATTCAATAAGGATATCATATAAAACTTCTCTCTTAACCGAGTCATATGCCTTTTTGAAATCTACGAATAACTGATGCACTGTACCCTTATACTCCCATTTTTTCTCCATTATCTGTCGAATACAAAATAGCTGATCAATAGTTGATCTATTACGTCTAAAACCACACTGTTGATCCCCAATAATTTCATCTACATATGGAGGACAGATATTGAAGAAAAAATGTGAGTATAAGGGTACAGTACATCAGTTGTTCATAGATTTCAAAATGACATATGATTCGGTTAAGAGAGACGTTTTATATAATATTCTTACTGAATTTGGTATTCCCAAGAAACTAGTTCGATTAATTAAAATGTGTCTCAGTGAAACTTACAGCAGAGTCCGTATAGGCCAGTTTCTATCTGATGCTTTTGCAATTTACTGCGGTCTAAAGCAGGGAGATGCATTATCACCTTTACTTTTTAACTTCGCTCTAGAATATGCCATTAGGAAAGTTCAGGATAACAGACAGGGTTTGGAATTGAACGGGTTACATCAGCTTCTTGTCTATGCGGATGGCGTGAATATGTTAGGAGAAAATCCACAAACGATTAGGAAAAACACGGAAATTTTACTTGAAGCAAGTAAAGCGATTGGTTTGGAAGTAAATTCCGAAAAGACAAAGTATATGATTATGTCTCGTGACCAGAATATTGTACGAAATGGAAATATAAAAACTGGAGATTTAGCCTTCGAAGAGGTGGACAAATTCAAATATCTTGGAGCAATAGTAACAAATATAAATGACACTCGAGAGGAAATTAAACGCAGAATAAATATGAGAAATGCGTATTATTATTCAGTTGAGAGGCTTTTGTCATCTAGTCTGCTGCCAAAAAAATCTGAAAGTCAGAATTTATGAAACAGTTATATTACCAGTTGCTCTGTATGATTGTGAAACTTGGACTTTCACTTTGAGAGAGGAACAGAGATTAAGGGTGTTTGAGTATAAGGTTCTTAGGAAAATATTTGGGGCTAAGAGACATGAAGTTACAGGAGAAAGGAGAAAGTTACACAACACAGAACTGCACGCATTGTATTCTTCACCTGACATAATTAGGAACATTAAATCCAGACGTTTGAGATGGGCAGGGTATGTAGTACGTATGGGCGAATCCAGAAATGCATATAGAGTGTTAGTTGGGAGACCGGAGGGAAAAAGACCTTTGGGGAGGCCGAGACGTAGATGGGAGGATAATATTAACATGGATTTGAGGGAGGTGGGATATGATGATAGAGAGTGGATTAATCTTGCTCAGGATAGGGACCAATGGCGGGCTTATGTGAGGGCGACAATGAACCTGCGGGTTCCTTAAAGGAGATTTGTAAGTAAGTAAGTAAGTAAGTAAATAAGTAAGTAAGTAAGTAAGTAAGCAAGCCAGTTGGTTTTTGATCTCAATTTTGTGAAGATAGAATAAAGCTGTAGCTTACTGAAACCACTTAATCGCCCTCTACATTGTATTTGACTACTGTGTATTTTCAAGGTTTTCTGATGTAAATTTACGCCTCGTTTCAGTTAGGACATTTGTAAATTGATTGAATGTCCTCTCAGCCTCACAGGATGTGGTTGGCAACACTTAAATGAGGCCATTTCCACTGCTGCCAGCTCTACGAGGCCGTAGAATTTCCACAGAACTCATCATTTATTTGTTTGCACGTTCCCAATCAGGATTTATTTGCAGAAATATCCTGAATTTGGTCCTAAAGGTATTGTCCATATCCATTATTTAAATATAAATACGTTCGGTGATTTGGACATTTTAAAAGAACTTCGGATAATTGCAGTTATACAGGGACATCATTTTATATTTACTAACATTTTTTATATTAACCTGGCTATATTAAATGTCTAGAACCGGAAACGCCGCTTGTTCCCCCATCCAAGACTGGAGTTCGATGGTACTGGCGTAAAATACAAATCACTTTACTAGGTATAGGAGGGAAGAAAAGTAGTTCATCCATTTATGTAAACTAGGAAATATCGCGATTTTGAGTTCGATAATTTTCATTAGATTTTTGTTTAATCAAAATACAGTCCAGTGTTAACACTTAGTGTTTTTTTAAAGGCATGTTGGGTCCGATAAGTATAGTATCAATCAAATAGTGTAAGTTCTTACAGTCAATTACTCAACAATATTACATACATTGAACCTTTATGTTATTACATGAAGTAGTATTTAAAAGTTATGACAAACGTTTTCACTAATGTTTTTTAATGTTACCTGAAGATGCTAAATTTATTGGTGAAAGCGTTTGTCGTAATTTTTAAATACTACTTCATGTAATAACATAAAAGTTCAATGTATGCAATATTGTTGAGTAATTGACTGTAAGAACTTACACTATTTGACCTAGTGTTTTTACTCACGAATTGAGCTATCCATTCGGACGTATTAATTATGCAGTGTATATTGTACTGTTACAGCACATTAGCGTACAATATAGAGAATGAAGTTAAATTGAAAAATAATCATAATATGGATATTTAAACACATTTTTGAAAATGGCTTCAGTTCTTTTGTGCACATTATCGCACTATAGACTATTGTACCTAATTCCAATTACCAGTTTCGTCCTTCGTACGAGTAGGCTAAATCATGTTGAAATAATTCTATACTTACTCTATAAAAGAGTACCTTACGTACTGTAAATTGAATCTTCACTACTGCCCGATCCGAAAAGATAAAATTACTCAGAAATGCTATCTACTGTCCGTTCAAGTGGTTTTGTCGTAGGGTTGTAGAAAGGGGGTGAATCGGGGACTCACGTGACAGTTAATTACTTAACGAGGCCCTTTTTATTTAAGTTATTTTAAACAGTTGTATAATATTACGTAGACGTCCAATTCCTAAAAGAAATTAATGTTTCCAGAAAAGAGCTAAGACAGCCCAGCTACTAGACTTTACAGAGGGGCGAACAGAAGCAGGTGGGAGAAATCGGGATGCGACGTAGGCAAACGGACGACAGTACCTGTGCGAAAATATGATTCAATATTGAAAGCCCTTTCGTCACTGGAAAACGCGAACATATTTCTGGAACGTACTATACTCACTCAGTACTGCTTACGCGGCCTCGGTTCTGTGTGGAGGACGGTTGGAAGTTTCCTAGTAGAGGGGTGGGAGTAAAGTACATTAAAAAATTCAGGTACAATAAAAATTGAAGTAAAAATAAAATGATGTCAGTGTACTAGGTAGAAAACACTACAAGAATCTCGCCACTGTGTTTAAAATATAACCACCTTCCAACACCGCGGAAGAAAAGAAAGAATTCATCGTGGAGTCACAGCTTCCCAATGCATCGCAGAAAGTGTCTGTATGTTTGGTCATGTGACCGTGAGTCTGCACACTGATCAGATGTAACAGAACGCATCGTCTGCTGTCTGTTCCGAAGATCATAAGTGACCTGTTGCTTCCTGCCGTTCAAAGAGATATATCGTGACAAAAAATAAAACATAATTAAAAAAAAACAACGTTTTAAGTCCTTAAGTAGGCATTTATCGCAAAATAGGCACTTATAGGCACTAAAATGCCTTTTATTATTAGTAATGTGACCAAAAATTGGTTTTTAACTTCACTCTGCATGTTTAACAGTTACAGGAGCAAACAGGAAATATCCTCAGCTTAATAATAATAACATAACAATTTTTAAGTGAATTCCTACTTCCGACATTTTTTTTAGAATAACATTCCATTATGTACAGCACCAGAAAAAATAATGTGCCGACTCTTGAAGGTCGTGACTGTATATATTAGACCAGTGATGTCAAAGCAAGCGCATTTTTCTGACCTTGACGTCGTGCGCGGGCAGCAAGCGCTAAGTATGGAAAGAGGAAGGGTTGTGTATATGAATAAGCAACCTGTTGGATTAAGAAAACAGTGGTGCACAAACTTCAAACGGAACGTGAAATTTTATGTCGTTATTTTTATATGGCTTCTTTCTGTTTAATATTATCTATGTTGTCTGTAAAACAAAAGTACTAACACTGATTTCTTAATATTGCACTTGTGTTTTAAATCTTAATAACATAATAGAGAGTTAAGAAGGAATATTCACTTAAATTCCATAGTAGTATAATATTATACTGTATTAAGTGGATGAAACACATCATTCATAAAGAAAGTGATATTCCATAAGTTGGAATTGATATTGATGGTATCTTTAGCCTTACAAAAGTATTCAATAAACTAATCAAAACAATATTACAGTACAAAGCAAAGTTAACTAGGTACTGTATCTGTTTTAAGTGTAACTAATATTACATAACAAAACTCTTATCGCATTATGCTTTTAAGGTGATATTTGTGAGCAACTTCCTATCATCAGAATATTAAATTATTTTCTCGAAGTCTGCTGAAGCTATAGAGCTGACATTTTTACAACACATGGCCACGTATCTTTTGCTTATGATGTAACAGTAGTTGCTTTATTAATTCATTTCCTTACAAACAATTTCCATGCGAATATTTTCAAAATTTTCAATACACTATCTTCAATAATACGTATATACGGTATATTAGATTTACGAAAACATTCTGTAAGGCTGCTAAATAAATAGGCCTATACCTGAAAATTTCACTTTTCTATACGAAAAGTTGAGAAAATATTTCTTTTGAATAAAAAAATCAAACTTGTGAAAAATGAGCATTAAAATTAAAACTTACATTCTTATAATGCATTTATACTTCTCAAGCAAATCTAAAAATTACCATGGATACAGTTTTAATAAGTTCTCTTCCCTTTATCTATTGAATCAGTGCTGGCCATCCCTGAATATAGCTCGACCAAGCGGCATATACCACCTCTTTCGTCTGTCTCTTTCCTTTCCGCTGTAAAGCGCTCAGGCTCTCCTGGGCTCTAAAGCGCGCGCTTGCTCCTGTGGGCATCAATTAACATACCTGTACTAGATTGTGATAATATTGATAATATTGTAAACATCAAATCTCATAATCTTTTAAATTTGGTAATGGTTGATAATTTGACTTAATATTCCTAATACTTAATGGAATAATTGAAATTTAGTTATATTGTTCTTCGTTTTTATGTCGATAATATCTTTGGATACCGTTGTTCTATTAACAATACGAGAGAATACCTCTAAAAACAGATATTTTATCAGAGTTACATACTGTTGTTATACGGTACTAGGCCTTCTCATTCATTCATCAATGGTTCTACAGTCCTTATGGGCTCTGGCTTACTTAAGTAGAAGTTTTCGTTAACACAAACGGCTAGACTCCAATGACCTGAGGTGAGCACGACACCGGGTCTCCGCCTGAGATAACAGGGAATATTACATTAACTACGCAGTAACGTCCATATCCTAGGCGGGATTCAAACCCACGATTGTTGTCTTTCGGTAACGTCAACGCTGTGTGCCTTATCCTTGCAACTACTAAGACCGGCATAAGGTCTCTAGCTATATTAGGCGTTTTCCTATAAACACGGGCATATTTGGTGTATATCTAAAAGACAACTTTATGGGTTTTGCGTCCTTGTAGGTTACGAGAAAGTGAATTTATACTTCTTAGATATGAATGTTGGAAGTTCCTTAGTGATAGCGAACACAAGTCTGAAACCTGTGCACTCAGTAGATGAAGTTTTAGGACGAGCGAAACTTGTGGAATGTGAACTGTGTTCCTGCATCACGCATAGCAACTGAAGCTCGCGGAATGCTGGTCTGCGCGTGTTCACTAACTCTTCATTACGAGCCGCGCTCCGCCACAGAGCTGGGATTTATGGAAGCGCCTCTCTGAAAAACAATGACCCGGAATTGTTAACGTGAGATGCACGGAATCGCACAACGCCTTCTTTTGTGCAAGGTTTCGTTACCAATTTTATTTCTAATGAATTAATTACATTAAAAGCTGTATAATAATTGAAGTTATTTCTAAATTAAAATAAGAACACGAACAACGAATAGACAACCAGGAGGATGGAGAGGAGGTAAAGTAAACGATACCCCTATGCATGCTACGAGGCACATAGAAACATGGAGGTAGAGTCCCATGCTTTCTTGACATCGACACTAGAATGAAGTGGAGTGGTCTGCACCACGCTCCGACCGCCTTTTTACTCCCAGGAAAGACCTGATATACTGCTACGCTGATTCGGTAGAATGCGTTTTTGAGTCTAAAGAAAGCATCAAAACAGCACAACGTGGTCTGTTGTGATGCGAGTCCAGTCCCCGCATATCGGTAACGCACGCGTCACAAACACGTTCACGTCTGAGTATTTATGACAAAGTAAATATTATTCAACCCCTTGAAAACGGCGCAGATATTGAGGATATTGCTGGAGAGTTTAAGGTAATATTAATTAATTAAATTTATTTTACTTATTTATTTACTCGTACTTTCTTATTTATTTACTTATTTATTTATTACCGTATTTTATAGATAGACACTCATATATTCTAGGAAATAAAATTTATCTGTATTAAGGTTGTATCAGATTCACTTTTTATAATGAATTAAGAACTCTTAAATACCCAGTCCCGTATGATAGATTTTTACTCTCCATAATATTCCTCGACTTTCATGCTCTACCTAAACATGATGCTTGCCGATTGCAGGGGACTTGGTCCGTGTGTTAGATCTAAGTAGGTAAACATTGGCTTTCTTCTATATCGACGAAGTAGTGTACTCAGTTTGATAGGAGGCTGAGTGAATCTCGGAAACGTTCTCAAAATTTGATCACGAGAAAGTCACCCCCTGGCATCGAAGCGCAGACCTCCTGGTCCGTAGCGAGCTGCTCTACCAAGTGAGGTACAAAGCCGCTGAAGAGGAGGAGGACGAAAATACGGTGGGGTAAGAAGCAAAGATGGAGAAAATAAATGCATATTTTGTTCCTTTGCGAAACGGGTTGGAAGAATCAGAGCTTAATAGTATGTAAGCATAATGCGATACAAGAATTATAGAAACCTCACATGTCCATTTGAGTATATTTTTCAGGAGGCACAGGAAACTGATTATCTTCGAAAGCGTTTGTATTTTTAAGTGATTATTTTTCTATTGAAGCATAATAAGTTCTAGTGTTTGACATAGAGGAAATTTATTTTTTTTCACTATCTAGTATTATCTGAAAAAAAAAAGTGAATTGCCTGGACATGTGGGTTTTCTGTAACTCACGACTGGTAATAACTATTTTATTTCTTTAAAACGATGTTTAGGTGAAGAAGATGGAGAAAATGTTTTAATCTTATAAAGGACTTTAAATGTACATTTACTATGAAATAAAATTAAGAAATGAAGGCTTACCAACGAGAGGGAGCTTATACGAACTGTATAAGTATTTCTGTATTGAAAGAGGGATGGAGGATACTAGAATAAAAGAAGATTATTTATATCTGCTAGCTGCACATTGCAGATTGAAACATGAAGTACAACTTAGGCAAGTGAACAAATACTGATTCTAACAATATACTGAAATGAGTTGAGTCTTGCCAGTGACCCAACAATTCCTTTTTCTCTTCCTGATGAGTTACAGTATCACTTTTTCTTTACCCACCCTTTCTGACACAGCTTCATTTCTTATTCTGTCTGTCCACTTCACACGCTCCATTCCTATCCATATCCACGTTTCAAATGCTTCTTGTCCCTTCTCTTCACTTCGTCGTAATGTGCATTTTCTGCCCCATATAATGCTATACTTCACACAAAGCACTTCACTAGTCTCTTCCTTAGTTCTTTTTCCAAAGGTCCGAAAAAGATGCTCCTTTTTCTATTAAAGACTTCCTTTGCCATTGCTGTCCTCCTTTTGTCTTCCTGGCAGCAGCTCATGTTACTGCTTACAGTACAGCCAAAGTATATGAAGCTGTTCACTTGCTCTACTGCCTGATCTAGTATTCGCATGTTTACCTTCTTTATTTTTCTACCTATAACCATGCTCTTCGTCTTGTTGGCATTTATCTTCATCCCATACCGCTCACAGCTGTCATTTAACTCCAGTAGCATATCCCTCAGTATCGTGTCCTCTTCTGCTAACAACGCCGTTTCGTCAGCAAATCGTAAGCACTTTATTCTTCTTCCTCCTACTATCATCCCTCCCATGTTCTGAAAACAGTAATTTTAATATCTTATTCATTGCCATAATCAATTGTGATGTCACATCTAGGAAATCAAAATAGTTTACTCATTCTATGATTTTGTGTTCTATTGCTAGTTTGGATCTAGTTTGTTGTTTGCCTTAGAATGCCATAACCTTATTTTTCAATGAATATTCAATATTGTGTTGTTGGAATATTTTATGTAATTTAAAAATATTCCTTCGCAGTTCGTCTTCTGTACTTGCTACTGTTACCTGGTCACGAGCATATAGTAATGTTTTCAAGTAATTTGTATTGCTCAATTTTATTTAATTATTTATTTCATTCCTTGTTATTATTTCATACGTACACATTAAACAAAATTGGAAAAAGACTGCAACCATGTTTGACTCTCTGGTTAGTGTAAAGTTGTTGAAAGTTTAAATAAAAATTAACAGTTCGGTCATCCTTGAATTACTATATTTTACTAAATATTATACTGCTTTATTTACTGCTGAGATGGAATTTTACAAGTCATATATACATATATTAGTTTATAATTCGTTTGTTTGTTGTTCTCACCATCTTAGAGACTTACTGCACTGAATGATACCCTTCGTAATGCTGCTTTGTTTGCGTCGTGTTTATTTTTGTACACAGACGTTGCTCCTCTCCTTCATACTTACGGTAAAAATTGTGTCGACCATTTGGCATCAAATTTACATTAGATGGTTTGGTTTACTGAACTCGGAGACAGGCATTGTACGAAAGCAATGTTTTCGCATTCAATCTGCACAGCGCTGTCTCTCTGTATTCACTTCACTGACTGGCAACTATTGTCCAATTGCACAACACGCTTGCTTCTCATAATAGTCAGTTCACTAAGAGACACGGTGAGTGAAGGTTGTGTGCGTAGCAGATAAGCATCTGACCAGTGTTATAGTGAAACTTTCATATACTTTTGTTTACATCACTACGTGATACTAACTTTGTTTTTTTTTTGTCTACTTAAGTCTATTATTTCAAATTATTAACATTAATAATATAACCAACGGGAACAGTTTTATAATGTTATACTGTAAACATGTCAACATATACACGTGTCAACACAATAAAAATCAACTTCGACCCTGCAGCAACAAGACCCGCAGCATTAGAAATTCACCACTGGCTTGTAAACTATATTGGTTTGAACATCGATCAAGTGGACACGGTACAACTTAACAGCAGAGAACGAGCAATTTATGTCAAGGTAATGTCTCCTGTTATATATGAAAATTTGTTACATAAATATCAACAACCCCAAGACTTTAGATATGAATCGGGCGAAATAACCAAAGTTACAATATCGGCGGCAGACACATATACGATAACAGTACGATGTTTTAATCTCCCACCAGAAGTACCTAACTCTATACTTACAGGAGTTCTTAGTAAATATGGAAAAGTGCTTGACATCAAAAATGAAAAATGGAGTACACAGTATCTATTACCAGTTAATAACGGAATCAAAGCAGTTAGAATGGAAATTAAAGATAATATTCCTGCCACTCTGAACATTGCCAATTATCAGGTATCCCTCTCATACCCAGGACAAGTTCAGACATGCTTCATTTGTCATGAATCAACCCATTTAAAAGAGCAATGTCCGAAACAACGCACTAGACTCCCCATACAACCCCGACATACTAAACTACTCATGAGTGACATCCTTCAATCACACTTAACTTCCCAGAGTAAAGAAGACACAGATAAAAAAACATCTCACAAGAGACACACGCAATGGAAACTGAAAACAGTACAACTAAGAGAAAACACACCGCGGAACTGGACTTACAAGAAGAGACGGAATCAGGCTCGGAAGGAGAGAGAGAATCTGACGTATTACCAGTTAAAGACAAGATTAAACGTAAACAACATGACAACAAAGAAATTGTTTTGTTGACGATCGACCCACCAACGGGAAGATCAGCATACAAGTCGAACATCAGTGGCAATAATCATCCTGTAACGTCGAATGACAAGTCAATGGAAAAAATGGACACACTTTCATCATCAGGAATGATTCAAGAATCTACCCAGAATGACTTACAGCTAGAAACACAAGAAGGAAAAGAACGTGCACAGCAACAAGAACAATTGATTCCGGAATATAAGGAACTGTCTAAAGACGAAAAAGATAAAACAAAATGTCGACCACATCCTTATCAAGGATCGAGTAAAAACTACAAAGCTGAAAAAAAGAAGGATATTTTGAAGCATGGTTCAACCAGTCTTATACCATAAACAACAAACAGGCTCATGTCACATGATTGTAATGTTCTTTAAGTTCAGTCTCGTATACAGTGGCGATTTCTCTTAAGGAGCACAGGAGCAATGCACCACCTCTTCAAATAACGCATATTTTTTAATTTATAACAATGAGCTGCAGTAGACTATGTGAGCGACATAATTCTTTATTATAATACCGTGTAAAAATAACACTTCATGGGTGTACTGTTCTTGTTGACGCCTGGGACTTACGTTTACCGCTCAACACTTGCGGCACACTGCTCCATTCGAGCATGCGCAGTAGTACTGTTTCGCTGGCAGGCTTTGGAGCATGGTAGGGAACCAGTACAGTGTGCGTAGGAGGGGTTAGGAGCACTTTCAGATGTGTTCTCAAGCTCGTTCCATCATAAATGTTACAATGAATAGTGTGCAAAATCGTTTAAATGTGTAATTTTCTATAAGACCTTTACACGAAAAGATCAAAATAAAGAAGATACGTAGACCTACACATGAATTAAAATTATAAGTGACTCTTAAGGAATATTTGGAAAGGGGAACAGTGTTTAAGAGCACATCAAACACTATATAGCACGAAGTCCTTCAAGCCATTTTGATGTATGCCATGATGAGATTTCAAAGAAATAAAGAAACTGCTGACTTTTTAGCAGTTAAGGCTGATGAAACGACACACGTATCGAATGCTTGTGAACGTGTGACCTGTGTTATAAAACGCAATATAGCGAAAACAATATTATTTACGGTGTGTTGAATAGAAATTGAACACTTTACTTTGCTATTACTGGACCTACATAGGAAACTGATTAACCACAATTTCTTGACTAACAAAATTATGTAAATCTGTACCTACGTAACATATGTTAATAGTTATGTAGTAGTTAGTACCTATAATAATAATAATAATAATAATAATAATAATAATAATAATAATAATAATAATAATAATAATAATAATAATAATAATAATAATCATAATAAATATTTGTGCACCACCAGGATTATTTATCACCACACGCCACTGCTCGTATATATTCCATTATTGGCGATATTATTAAGAACTATCGCCACCATCAATGTCAATTGTATCAGAGAAAGACACAAACAGATTATGTTACGAGACTTTTTAGTACACAGTGATATCGATATTTTACTATTACAGGAGGTAAATACTGATAACTTTAGCTTTCTCGGCCCCAATTTTAATTATGTTGTAAACATTGGCGAACACCAACGAGGAACCGCTGTAGTTTATAGGAACGGAATCCATATTTCTACACAAGAATTGCATCCCAGTGGTAGAATAACATCAATCACAGCTGACGATACATTGATAATAAATACATACTTACCATCTGGAACAAATAAAAGGCAAGAAAGAGAGAATTTCATTAGAACCGAACTGCCATATTTTTTCCGTCATAGGTACCATAAGTTAATTTTTGGCGGAGACTTTAATTGTGTACTCAGTGCAAAAGATCAATCCGGAAATTATAATTTTTCGCCAGCGTTAGATACTATGGTCACACGACTTCATTTAAAAGATGCTTGGGAGCAGAAACATCCTTCTCAAACCAATTACACATTTCATCGTCAAAATATGGCTTCTAGAATTGACCGTTTTTACCTCACACAAGGAATGATACAATCCGTACGTCATATTTCTGTCCTTCCAATCCCATTCTCTGATCACGATAGTGTTATCATGAAATTAACCACTGACAGAGCGTTACCGTTATATGGTAAAGGATATTGGAAATTAAATTCTGCGCTCTTGAATGATGAAAATACAAGACGACAATTTCAAGAAGAACTGTATCAATTAAAACGTCGACAGGAAGTTAACAAAATTAAATTAACAAAAGGTGATATGTGGCAACAACTTATAAAACCCAAGATACAATCCTTTTTTAAATCTGTAGGGTATATGAACGCAAAAAACAGAACAAATTCTCTTAACTTTTATTATAGTGTACTACAGGATTTGCATGCAAAACAATCTCAGGGAGAATGTGTCTACGCAGAAATGCAAGAAATTAAACACAAACTCTGTGCAATTCAAAAGAACGTGATGGAAGGTACGACAATCCGAGCAAGACAATTATCAATGGCTGCAGAAGAAAGAAGTGCCCTATATCATATAGTAAAAGGAAAGCAACGAGGACAAATGCATTACATCACTAATTTAAAGAACACCAATGGAGACGACTTAAAAACAACAAAACAGTGTTTGAATGAAGCCAGGAACTATTACACACATCTGTACCAGAGGACTCCAACATCTGAAGAAGCTAGTAATTTTCTACTTCAGGGTGTAAAACATCACATCAATTTAGATCAACACGATGCCATGGCACGACAAATAACTCTGCAAGAAATTGAGAGCGCATTAAAGCAAACAACAAGTAACACTGCTCCAGGTCCAGATGGGCTAACGTATAATTTTTATAAATCCTATTGGCAGTATGTTAAAGATTCATTGTTAGAAGCATTCAATGAAATTTACATTGAACATAAGATTCCCTTAGGTTTCACCGATGGTATCATAGTCCTAATTCCCAAACGATCTCCCAAGACCATTACAGATTTTCGTCCCATCTCTTTACTAAATACAGACTATAAACTTTTAATGAAAGTCATGGCCAATCGCTTAAAAGAAGTTTTACCCGACATCATTAAAATTGGGCAGACGTGTGGCATTCCTGGACGAAATATTTTCGAAAATTTGGCAACAGTACGTAATGCTATTATGCACTACCATATTCATCCTAACGAACAAGCAGCTCTGATTTCTTTGGATCTCGAAAAAGCCTTTGACAACATCGACCATCAGTATATGTATCGAGTCCTGGAACGTTTCAATATTCCCGTAGTAATGCTAGACACAATTCGGGCTTTGTATGAAACAGCGCACTCAAAGATATCTGTTAATGGATATCTTACGACCCCAGTGAAAATAGAGAAAGGTATTCGACAAGGCTGCCCCTTATCAACTATACTTTTCGCTATTATTATGGAACCTTGTATTAGATCAATATATGATTATGTTTCAAGCATTAGTACCAACAAGAATCTACACACCGTACGAGCTTATGCTGATGACATCTCTTTTCTCATTGAAGATCCGAACCATATACATCCAATTAAAAAAAATTTGTCTTACCACATGGAAGCTTCAGGAGCAAAAATAAATTATTTAAAATCTTCCTTACTCCCTCCTGGTAAATGGCCCGTGGAAGCATCACTTATAAATATACCTACCCAAGAACAAATTAAAATTTTAGGCATTGTTTTCACACGCAGTCTTGAAGAAACACTAGAAATAAACTGGTCTAAGATTGTGGGTAAAGTAAAGGGCATTATGTTGCAACAGTTAAGTAGAAATTTAAATATCATACAAAGAATTTGGCATATAAATGCCATAGCCCTTGCAAAAATTTGGTACACAGCCAGAATTTTACCATTACCTGAAAAATTTGCCCAACAGATTGAACGAGCGGTAGGAGTTTACTTATGGAAAGGCCATCTCTATAAGGTTAACAGATTGCAGATCAGGAACGACTACAAGCAAGGAGGTCTTCGCCTCACTGCGGTCAGTAATAAAGCACAAGCGATAATGATGCGACACTTCATAACAACACTGCACGGACAAGGTGATCCAGAGGATGTAGCTTTCTGGAGCCATTACAACAACAATAATCACATTACCATAACCAAAGTTCCACATAGTTTCGCCAGAATATTCACACGTATGACAAATCTAGGTTTGACACATCCAAATAATATTAACATCACAACTAAGGATATATATACATATCTACAAAGACCTCAATACAAACTTCCATATATAATGGAAAAATTTCCCAATTTACATTGGTCCAATATATGGAGAAATGTCAATACCCCACACATACCACTTGACTGGAAAGAAAATGCATATTGTGTAGTGAATAACATCATCCTCACTGAAGAAA
Organism: Periplaneta americana; assembly: GCF_040183065.1. Lineage (NCBI taxonomy): Eukaryota > Metazoa > Arthropoda > Insecta > Blattodea > Blattidae > Periplaneta > Periplaneta americana. The sequence continues at coordinate 182,719,033 of NC_091124.1, forward strand.
AAAAGTATAGTCACAACTTAACAGAATCACCGGCCTGTAAGAAGTGTGGTCACATTGGAACGCTACAACATCTCCTTACAAACTGTACGAACACAGCACCCATATGGAGGTGGACTAAACAGCAACTCAATAAAATAGATCCTCGCACGAACCCAAACGATCACCTAAAATTAATAAGATTTTTTGACATCGAAAATAAATCTACTCGATTTGTTCAACTTTGGCTAGCAATGGGTGTAAACTACTATATACTCAAAAACGAACACCACAGCCTGGCAGAATTGAAGACCTCTCTTAGTCAGAGTAGAAGAGCTTATGTTAACAAATTCGACAAGGAAAGTACAAGACAAAAACAGTTAATGGTGTTAGACCTGTGAACACGTTAAGTAGCCTACTCAAATGTGTCCTGTATCATCTTCCTTTGTGTTTCCAGTGGACAAGTGAAATATCTTTTAATGGTGCAAGGATTCAAATTTATGACATTACGGAATGTCACCACCACTGTGAAAAACTTAAAACAAGTTAATATGAAACTATAATTCGCTTCCAGATAAAAATCAATTCAGGGTATCTTGTGTGAACTCCTTTTGAACATTTTCTCGATTTTTCCTCTATATACCGCATTTAATAGTAATGTGATATAACAATTTTAACTACAATCATGTAATCTTATTTGTATGACACTCCAAAAATGTAATTGGTGAATTGAATAAAATTATTTGTACATAAAAAAATAATAATAATATGTTTATTTTGCCACGGCTCGGGCACGACACGTTGCGACAGATGGAGAACCTGCCTTGACAGTGTACAAAATGGGCCTGCAGCTCACTTGACAGGGTTGTACAATGAAGCTATTTTAGCTTTAGTGCTTAAGGTATGGTTTTGTCTCGCCATGTAACGTCGTAAATCTTTTTATTTTTATTTTCAGTAGGTTATTTTACGACGTTTTATCAACATATTTAATTATTTAGCGTCTGAAAGAGATGAAGGCACAAATGGCAAATGGCCAAATCACAAAATCACTATATTTTCCCACAGTTAAAGATAGACTAACCGTAAAGAATTATGAACCATCATACATATCCACGCAATTCATGACTGGACACGGAAAATTTAATACATATTTTGAACTTTTCAAAATTGACAATCCAAACGGCTCTTCGTGCCCCTGTGAACACCCCACACAAACAGTCGACCACCTGTTATTTGAGTGTCCGCTACAAGAACGCAAGAGATACCGGCTAGCATGTGCGATACAACTTTCTCACCACCAATAACAAAAGTTCTTCTGAAGTAATGTTGCATAAAGGAATTTCACATATTTATTACAGGTGTATTTAAGACCTTGTAGAAATAACAGTATTTAGTAACAGTGTCCTATTTATTCTTTTCCAGCCAAATTTGTAACTTTTAAAAGTATGGTTATCATGTTGAAGTGTATGTGTTGTAGAGGATGCTTGATTTGTTGTGTATGTGAGTCATAGTTATGGGATGCTTGATTGTGTTTGTGTGACTATTATGTATTAAATTATTATGTATGTTACGGAAAGTTGCATATTTGTGTTATAGAGAAAGGCTATAAGAAATGTTTTGTTTATGTGTTGTAACTGTTTTCTGTATGTCTCAAATTGATGCCTGATGTTTGATTTACAATCGCAATGTTTAAATTACAGATTGTTTATGTTTTGTTTCCATTGTGTAAGCTAATTTATTTTTCTTTTCAATTTGTTTTTATGCTTAGGCCTATTTTTTTGTATAAAACTATAGCCCTAGCATACATATGCAAAATAGGGCTACCCCCCATTGGAGATACAATAATAATAATAATAATAATAATAATAATAATAATAATAATAATAATAATAATAATAATAATAATGCTGGTGAAGTGAGTCCGGCTTTCCAGTACAGCATTTGCTCATACTGGGTTGAGGGAAAATTCCGGAAAAACCTCAGCCAGGTAACTTGCCCCGACCGGGAATCGAACCCGGGCCACCTGGTTTCGCGGCCAGACGCACTAACCGTTACTCCACAGGTGTGGACGTAACGTCGTAAATAAGAAGCGTATTCTTATGTAAATAATTTTTTTTTGTACGAACATAGGCTTTCCGAATTAGTTAAATATTATGGACATGCATTTCTGAGTAGCCTATGCACATCGGGTTTTATTTCACACAAAAGACGTGTTTTCCCTTTTTCATACTTGAATAAATATTTGAAAATATTTAATCATAAATACACAATTCACACTTTTCCGTAGTGCATATTTTTTCTATCACCATAGCACAAAGTAGTTAATTTTTATATAATTAATAATAGTATACAGGATGTTAAAAAAATACGGGGCATAATTTCAGGTATGTATTTTCCACTTGTAGACAATCAAAATAGTTCATTACAACATGTGTCCGGAAATGCTTCATTTCCGAGTTATGGCCTTCACAACATTGAAATTCACCGGAACGTTTTTCTTTCCGCAGGTCGTTGTCATTACAGAAGATGTTCAAAATGTCCACCTCCTGCTTGAATACAGACCTCACATTGATGTCTCATTGACCTGCGAACAGGATCCCAAACTCCAGGAGTATTGCGTATGTCCTCAGAACATGCCACAATTCGATTCCGAAGGGATTCCAAATCAGGCACCGGAGACGAATAAACCAATGATTTTAAATGGCCCCACAAGTAGAAATCGAGAGCGTTCAGATCAGGTGAGCGTGGAGGCCAAGCAATTGGGCCACCTCTACCTATCCATCGATCAGGAAACCTTCGATCCAAGTACCGGCGAGCCGTACGACTGAAGTGTGCAGGAGCGCCATCATGCAAGAAGTGAATGTGTTGACGATTGATCAGTCGAGTGTCTTCTAAAACATGAGGTATGGTTCCGGTGAATTTCAATGTTGTGAAGGCCATAACTCGGAAATAAAGCATTTCCGGACACATGTTGTAATGAACTATTTTGATTGTCTACATGTGGGAAATACATACCTGAAATTATGCCCCGTATTTTTGAAACACCCTGTATAAGTTTGAAATACAAAATTAAGTCCCCTCTATAATTCCTTCAATGTAAAAATTTTACATTAGTAATGCTACCTGAAGAGTGTGAATGTATAACTTTGCAACACATTCTGTAACCTTTGCAGGATTAAAGACGTGCTTGCGATAGAGCTTCTAACAGGCCAGCGCATTGCAAGTTGGTCATCTTTGTTGGTTTAAAAAATATAAATAACTAGCATCTGATTTCTAGAAACAAGATGGCAGCCAGACCCAGACTGTGCGTATACTACATCGGAGAGCATGTCTCATACTTTACCCTTTACTTTCTCTGCTGAGAGATTTGCACTCTGAGATCATGTGCTGCCGTGTTTGAGAACGATTTTCTTCTCTGCACTTTCGTCAAGCAATGCGCGAGGTAGCTTTCGACCGGTTCCACTAGAGTTGTTGCACTGAATGACAAATGTCCAGTGAAAGAAAAAAAAAATTGTTCAACTTGACAATGGAAAAACTCACATTGCACATATCTGTAAGGAGAGAGTGGAGAAGAATGTGACTTTCTGTAGCTATTATTTCTTTGGTTTCATTACTCTGACTTCACGAGCAATAAATGGAGCTCTGCAGCAAAGAAATTTTTGAACTCTTGAAAAGGAGAGAAAAATGTCTCGTTCTTTGAAGTAATTTCGTAGAAGAGAACAAAAATGTAGGTACAACATTTACTTTATGAATAGTATGCTCTTGTGAATCTGATTTCTTTGGTCGTGGAATTAGGGGGATTAGCTGAGATATGGTACACTTTATAGAGAAAAATACAAACTTACGGAAAATTATCAAACACCCGAGCTGCATAATCTTCTTGGATAAAAATTTAAAAATATATTTCCATAATAATGTGCATAAATGATATACCGCTGAAAAGAGAATTTTTCAGAGAATATAAATCTATAAAAGAAAAAAAAATTGAAATTTTGAGCAAATCACAGGGTCCGGTCCCCTAATATGACAATGATTTTTACATTGTTGTTCTTCTTTATTTAAACTTTTGACCGAAATATTTGTTACAATTCCTCTATTTTTGTGATCAGTGCTTTCTCGGACTACAATATTTTTTCATCCTACTGGTTTGTACTCCAAAGTCTCTGCGGAAAATAAATTGTATCCTTCAGTCATTGTTAATGGTCTCATCAGCGGTGTCTGTAATCGTTAATCTCTTCTGCAAATGTGCTGATACATAGTTCTACTAACATGAACCGATTCCTTCTTATTACTCTTGTCACAGCTCTTAAAATGCCTATTAACTGTCTGCATTTTGTTTTTATTCTATTTCTTCAAACTACGTACTTCGTTGTTATACATGTAACTTGTATATATATATATATATATATATATATATATATATATATATATATATATATATAAAACGACAATTTCTTTTGTGCGAGATCGTGCGTATTTGCTTGGTTTCCGCACAAAACCAATCCGCGGAAAGTCTAAAATTCCACATTCAGTATTCCCAACGTAACACACATAACAATTTCCCTCTTCTTACCGCTTAAGTGACATATTGATTTTACTGCTTTAGGCTTTTAACATATTATTTTTAGAGACATTCAATATAGTAATAATTATAAATTGGAAACTTACCACTGCAATTTCAACTAAATTGCACTGTTAATTATTGTTTTTAAATATTTGCAAAAATTAAGTAAACTCTACAACTCCACTAAAGTTACTGCATTCGTGATGCAAGTAACATTAAGGAAGCCGTGAAAAAATCAACAAGATTCCAGATGCCGATATTATTACTGCAATATGTTATATAAATAATATTGTTAAAATATTAAAATGAAAAATAAATCATTACATAACCTTACCGTTTGTTTTAAGTTCGCATTTCTGGACTGGGGGGAAAAAAGACAGACGTATATCACGGCCTGCTGGAGTATAGTAAACACAGAAAACATTTTAAAGCAACAATGTTGAAGATAGATATTTTTGTTTTGCTAATTTGCCGTCATTGAATAGAAACCAAGATGGAGATTTCATTGCAACTAATTAGAAATTCCTCTTTCAGGTATGTAATAAACGATCTTTGCACAAAATAATGTATGATACACGAGCGGTATGTTTTCTTTCAATTCTCGGAAATTAAAAAAGCTCAACTACGTTTCACTTTTTCAAACTTTTCCTCGAACATGAAAACTTCAACATACCGCTCTTGTAACGCATATTACTATTACTTTTCATGAATGGTATAATGTTTACATTTGTTTACTTACCCATCATATTTAATATCAGTTTAAAGCTCGCTGTAAATAATTCTCCAGATCAGTCATGGGTGTACTTGTGCGTCATTCTGCGCTTTCACTCGTGTCCATTGTTAAAACTGCCTAACCTCTAGGCGCTGACAAACATCGATTGCATCGCTTGAATGTATACATAATAAATCAATGTTGTATATAAAGAGAGTTTCAGTGAGTCAGTCACAGTGTGGATGCCTACAAATTATGTTAGGATCTCAGTTGAATCCTCTGTGGGGAAGAGACTAAATATTTATTTTTGAAGGTAGAAAATGGGGCACAGTGTTCAGTATGTAAGAAAGTTACTACTACCCTATTATTAGAAAATTTAATTTAAACCATAATTATAAAATATGCCATTTCAGTCAGTATGAAGATGTCGTAGGAATAGATCGTGAAGTGCATCTGAATAACCTTGGTAATAATAAACTTGCGACATGCCGTGTATCACGAATGTGTTATGCATTATTAGAGATCTTTCTTCTAGAAGAAATGCAGGTTTTTTATTTTAAATTGTTCTTCAAAGAAGTATTCCTTAACTCTGTGTTCTTTTTTAAGTGTGTTAACATATTTTTGGTCCAACTGATGCATTTAAAACAAAAAAGTGCCTTCAATATAATTAATTTTATTGTTTACAGTATTTATTTACATACGCGATTTAGTTCACTTCGATTTGTTCATCCAAGCAACTCATTCATCTTTAACGCATCCTCACGTTTTTTTTTTACTTGGTTATTTAACGACGCTGTAGGGGACACTAAATATTGAGACATATGTATGCAAGTGAAATTTCAAGTAATTTTAAAATCAAGTGGAATAGAAATATACATTAAAACATGGAGTACACTAATACATAAACAGAAATGTTAATAGATAAAGGATATAATATACAATGCGTGTTTGTCAAAAAAATGCAAATGTCTCACTGTTCCCATTCAGGAGGGTACAGTGAGACACCACAGTGTCTATTAACGGACAATGAAATGATTTACATTTATTTCAAAAGAAAAGAAAGCTTGCTGTCTCTTTATCTTGACATGTTCTGTAGACTTATTTAGAATCATTTTGATGTCTGACTTCGAAACTATTGAAACATCTGGAACATTTGGAAAAGTAAATTTTCCATGATTTTTCAAACTTTTTCGAAAAAAATGAATTTTTGGTGATAACAAAGCTTATAATTATAAGAATTTAATTTAATTCTTTATTACTTTTTAATATTTTCTTAAATTTTGTGAATAATCTTTTATTTGAGAAATCATTAAAATGTGATGTATCCATTATTTTAAGCTACAGTTCCTAAATTGGTTACTAGTATGTTCATTTTTAATGTTAGTTACCGGTAAATGTAATATAATTACAGTTTATTTTTGCAAATCATTGGTAAATGGGAACAGTGAGACGTCTCAGTGTACCCTTCAATGGCATGTCTCACTGTTCCCTTTACGCATAGTTCGTTTAAAAATGGCGCCATCACTTCAAAATCAAAACAAGAAAGACGAAACTTTGCCAAACATAACGTCAAATACCATAGTATTAAGTAACAAAACATTCATATTTCTATTTCATTTGTATATTCATTAAACACAAGCCAAAATTTTACTTCTAGAGTGAAAAATTAATAATTATTTTTTCATCACTCACCTTTATAACTAGAATCAAATCGAGTATGAAAATACTGTTACTTTACTCATGCAACATACAACTCCACTGTTACAAACATTTCAACATCAAAATTTACCATCTAATAAAAAAATGTCTCACTGTTCTCCCTGTCTCTCTGTACCCACTTCTCCCCTATCAACTATTAGGTTGTTTAGCGTCGAGATGAGGCCAAGGATTCACCATAGATTACCCGACATTCGCCTTATGGTAGAGTAAAACCTCGGAAAAACCCAACCAAGTAATCAGCCCAAGCGGGAATCTAACCTACGCCAGAACACAACTCCGGAGCAGTAGAAAAACGCGCTACCGCCTGAGCTACGCCGGTGGCTTCTCACGTGTTATGGTACCGCTTCGGATGAGAACCGGGTCCACTCTATGTAGACGTTGTTCTTGAACAGTGCAGGAATCTTTCCACTACTGCTCTAAAATGGTAGTTATTCGTATAAAAGTTGTTTATTATTATTTTGAGTTTTTTAGTTGTTATTTAATGACGCTGTGTCAACTACTAGGTTATTTAGCGTCGATGAAATTGATAATAGCGAGATGGTATTCGACATGAGGCCGAGGATTATCTGACATTCGCTTTACGGTTGAGAAAAATATCGGAACAAACCCAAGCAAATTATCAGCCCAAGCGGGAATCGAACCTATGTCCGAGTGCAACTCAGAATCATCAGGAAACATCTCTGAATGGTGAGCTATGCCGGTGGCTTTGTTTATTATTAGAATAATGACTTGGTTATCTACAAACATAAGAATGGAATAAAATTCCTTTGACAAAATTATGTACCGATACCACGTAAAGTCGAACTTGCATTCGGTAAGAGAAACTTGCGAAACTGATGAATTAGAGCCTGTTCACACGGTGCGGGAATTTTCGAAACGGGTATTTATTTATTCGAATGGATTTCTTGCGGACAGCAGTGTACACTAGAGTCGTGCACAACCCTTACGAAAAATAAAAATGATATACTCTGTATTGGTACAGAACGCCTGGCGCTATAGACAGTATGCTAAGCTCTTCCGTCTCGCGGAGTGATCCGAATGTCCGAGTGTTTCTCGGGTGGACGACTCTGGATCTAGAAAGACAGACGACATTGAACCATCAGGAGTTTCAAGAACGTGATTATCACCGTGTACCTTTCAATTGATATTTCCTCCTCTCTCCCCATTCATTCATTCATTCATTCATTCATTCATTCATTCATTCATTCATTCATTCATTCATTCATTCATTCATTCATTCATTCATTCATTCATTCATTCATTCATTCATTCATTCATTCATTCAGGTATTGCAGTTAGGTATCGTCAGAAGCAACTGATCATGAAACTACAATCATTATAGCTTGAAAGTGTTTTTATTTTTGTTAATAACCTTTTATCTCCTTTAAAATGATTTATTAATGAAACTAGCCGTACCCGTGCGCTCCGCTGCACCTATTAGAAATAAAAATATAAAGTAATTACATAATTAAAATAGGACATTTGATCCAGAGAATATTCGTGTTTGATAGAAGGTTAAATCGTTTAGTATGTTACTTAATTTAAATTGTATTTAAAAAAATTAAAATGCGATCATTTTGATCCAGAGACAACTCATTTGGTGCAATGACAATTCCTTAACAAGTTTCTTAATTGTTATTACATGCAACCATAGTTTAATGAAGATTGACATATCATTTAGTTTTAATGTGTATACTTTGTACAGGGACATCATTTTATTTTTACTAACATTTTTAATATTAACTTGCCTATACCTCTGAATCAACGCCGTTTGCTACCCCCTTCCACGACTGGAGTTCGATGATACTGGCGTAATATACAAACAAATCACTTTACTAGGTATAGGAGGGAAGAAAAGTAGTTCATCCATTTACGTAAACTGGGAAATACTGCGCATTTGAGTTTGATAATTTTCGTTAGGTTTTTGTTTAATCAAAATACAGAACAGTATTAACAATTAGTGTTTTTACTCACGAACTGAGCTATCCATTCAGACGTAATCATTATGCAGTGTATATTATACTGTCTACAGCACATTAGCGTGCAATACAGAGAATGAAGATAAATTGAAAAATAATCATAATATGGATATTTAAACACATTTTTGAAAATGGTGGCAGTTCATTTCGATACAGGCTTCAGTTCTTTCGTGCATATTATCTCACTATAAACTATTGTACCTAATTCCAATTACCAGTTTCGTCCTTCGTACTAGTAACTCATGTTGAAATAATTCTGTACTTACTCTATAAAAGAGTACCTTACGTACTGTAAATTCAATCTTCACTTCCGCCCGATCCGAAAAGATAAAATTACTCAGACATACTATCTATTGTCCGTCCAAGTGGTTATGTCGTAGGGTCGTAGAAAGGGAGGAAATCACGTGACGGTTATTTACTTAACGAGGCCCCTTTATTTAAGTTATTTTAAACAGTTGTATAATATTACGTAGACGTCCAATTTCTAACAGAAATTAATGTTCTCAGAAAAGAGCTAAGACAGCCCAGCCACTAGCTGGCTAATAAAAGCTGGTGGGGGAAACCAGGGTACGACGTAGGCAAATGAATGACAGTACCTGTGCGAAAATGATTCAATATTGAAAGCTCTTTCGTCACTGGAAAACATATTTTTGGAAGGTACTGTTTACTGGCTACTATGACTGTATATGCGGTCTTGGATCTGTGTGGAGGACGGTTGAACTTCATTAGTAGAAGGGGTGAGAGTGAAGTACATTTAAAAACTCAGGTACAATAAAAATTGAAGTAAAAATAAAATGATGTCCCTGTATTACTTGCTATACTATTATGTCCATTTAGAGAAACTACACTTTCCAATGGTGAAATAATAATTAATTGTACAAATGGTTAATTAGCTTTCGATATTACTTCATACAAACACAGAAACATTCTCTGTAGGCTATGTTTAATAGCTTTCGATTGTTGTTGTCCAAGGCCCCTTATAGATGGAGTCATTTGTTTCCATTTCATTACAGGCCAATAGGTGGCATCGTTATTTTAATTTTAAAACTCATTTATCTCATTAAATATCAGTCCTATCAAAATTTTGCTTAGAATAAAACTTATCGGAAATCATTTTTAAAGAAACTTTTGTTATGTAATAGTTTTCAAGAAAATCAATAATAAGGGAGATATTTCGATTTATTTAATTCAGGCCCGCTTATAATTCCCCTTTTAAGTAAAGTATTTTGAATGTCATATAGCCTAAAATCTAAGTTACAACGAACTTAATTTATATTCCAATTTTCATATAAATCGGGTCAGCCATTATCGCGTGAAAAGGTAACAAACATCCAGACAGACAGACAGACAGACATACAAACAAAAATTAATAAAAAGCGATTTTCGGTTTCAGGATGGTTAATTATACATGTTAGGACCAGTTATTTTTGGAAAAGCGAAAATTACCAGAAAAATTTCGGCTACAGATTTATTATTAGTATAGATAATAATAACTTACATCCACTTAGAATAATTAAAAGGCATAGGCTATATTAACATTACTGTTTTACAGGTAACCTATGCATTTTGAGTTTAAGTATGAATGTTACAATAGTAAGTGCGTACTTATTTGTTCTTCTATTTTATAAGTAATTGCAATTTATTTTATTCTTGCATTTATGTCAGATTTTATCTATGCACTACGCTTATTTTCTTTGTTGTTACCGGTGTACATTAATTGATTGATATATTAGTTATGAAGATAAATGTACCAAATTGTACAATCAATTATAGGCCCATTTCAAGGTAGCACTTTTATTTTAATTAGGAAAAGTAAATTTCCTTCAATTGTTACTCCATTTGTGTAGTCAGAAAATGTCCTCAGAGTTCTTGTATGATGAAGTGCCCTGGTGTTCTGTCTACCCTGCAAAACATCGGCTATTCGGTCGGATGTTCAACCTCGCCGGTTGTTCTCCGACCGGTCGAATACAAACCGATTCTAAGCGCTGTTCTGCAGCACTCTAATTCACACGGTTCGATTTTTTTCTCTTATATAATTTAAATTTCATTATGAAAGGGAAAAAATCGGACTGTGTGTACACTGCTGTCCAGAAGAAATCGATTTGAATAAACGCCCGTTTCGAGAAATTTCTGGCCCTTAGCCATTAGGACAAAGTGATAATAATAATAATAATAATAATAATAATAATAATAATAATAATAATAATAATAATAATAATAATAATAATAATGCCTTTATTTAACCTGGCAGAGTTAAGGCCGTAAGGCCTTCTCTTACACTCAACCAGGATTAAAACTTGCTTACATAGTTGAACATAAAACTGGATCGGAATGAAGTAATTACATACTGATACAATTTAGGTGCATAATGAGATCAAAAGAGGTAGTTACGTAAAAAATTACCTCATAAAATAAAAATAAACATAGTGGAATATATATTAATGTTGTTAGAATCAAATACGAATCACATAAAAACAGAAGCCGATAATTCAATAAAAAAATGTACACAGTAAAAATAAAAATAAACACATTAGTATACATATTAGTGTTAGATTACAATTAAGTAGGATTTACATAATTAAACCAGAAACCGACAATTGAATAAAATGTACACAAAAAATAGATTAATAATAAAAAACAACACAGTGGGATACATATTGGCGTTAAGTGATTAATAAACACGATTTACATGATTACACAATAAAAATAAGAAACAAAAAAAAATAAAAAAAAGTTAAAATAAATACAGTGGAACACATCCCATTAAATATTTGCAACGCGTTAGGTCTGGCAACTCATCATAAGATATTTTTCTAATTTACATTTAAAGGAAATTAAAGTTCGGCAGCCCTTGACTTCAGGCGGCAGAGAATTCCAGTGACGAGAAGTAGCACCAGTGAAAGATGAAGAATAAAGAGATGATGTGTGCAGTGGTATTTCTAGCGTGTTATCATATTGTGACCGAGTATTTAAGTTATGATACCGAGAAAGACTGTGGAATCGGACAGATAAGTAAGAGGGAGTAGAGGTGTGCAAAATTCGGCATAAGAGAGAAAGGGAATGTAACTTTCTCCTCTCATTTAACCTGAGCCACAATAATTTATCGAAAGAAGGCGAAATGTGATCGTAGTAGCGGACATTACAAATGAAACGAACACACGCATTATGAACACGTTGCAGTTTCTGGGATAAATCCACCGAATAAAGCTTCTTACGCTTCTTAGAATAACAGAAAAACAACACATGTACTTTTCCTTTCAGAATGCAGTAGAGTGCACAGATGAAGTCTGGGCCATTCTCTGCTTTGCGCGGAGTTCACTGCATTCGTCGAACGGGCGACGCCAAAATATTCCGGACCATGTCCCGCCCCGCTTGCGAGAGGGGCGTCAGCATGGGTCATAATTTCGCTCAGCCAGCACCGTTCATTTACTGCGGCGCTCAGAGAGCGGCGAAGGGCGGGGGGTGCAGGAGGCGAGAGGCGCTGATGTAAAAATCGTTACCTTATAGAACACAACTTTTCAACAAATTCGCGAAGCGAGTTGCGGCTTTGTGTGGAACACACGTGGCTCCAGAGAGGCGGGTAGTCTGAGTGTTTTGAGAAAAGGAGTTATTTGTACAAGAAAGCACTAGAATTAATCCCTTCCTGTCTGTCCCAGTATAATGGAGTTTTAGCATTTAATACTGTCCTAGCGTCATTCCTTTTCCTTTACTTGCCAATACTTATATTATGTTTTACGACTGGAGAGTGTGATCCCAACACTCGAACTGTAGGCAATGTCAATAATTGAAGGTGTTATTCTTTGAAATATTTCAAACAAAATAGTTTAATACACTTTTGCTCGTTTTTGTTTCCTTTCCGAAATAAAAATTGTTTTACATGGAAAATTTCAATAGTGTGTTTTGGGAAAGCCATTGATTTAATTCCCAATATGCTCAGTTAATTTAAGAGAGCAGTGTATTATGATAATAAAGTATTAAAATAATTTTAGCTTTGTTCTTCAAATATTGCAGAAATTTTGTACAACATTTCAAAATTATTTTTCAGAACGAAAAGTTACATTCGTTCGGATCAAATTTCTGCACATTTAAAGGATTAAAATACAGTTCACTAAACAGCAGTCTTCTACGTGATCTCTAGGGCCGTGACATCTGTATATTTGTACTAGTTTCAAGGTGAACATACGACGTCGGACAGAATGTAGTCGACGTGTTTCAAGTACAGGCAGCGGAAGCGAATTTACACACGCCTAAGCAAGCACGTTCCGTGTTTTGTATACGATTATTGCGTATTATAAAATCAAGACAATACAATCATTGTAGGTCTATATAAGGGTTAACATCAGAAAGATCTAAAATGTTGAGGTTGAGAATAATTGTTGGAAATCATACTTAAATTGTCACAAATGTGGTAAAACGTAAGTCTGAAAAGATGTTTTTTTTTGTTTTTTGTTTTTTTTTTGTTTTTTTTTTTTTAATATTTAGAGTTTTCCATTACAGTTTTGAAATGCCATAAATGTATATGGCGTTGATGATATAAGCAAAAAGGTGTGTGCGAAAATGAACACAGCAATACAAAAAAAAAAATGGTTTCAATACATTATGCAAAATTGCAAGAGTTTTGTCAGATGACAAGTGCGATTGTTATCAACTTGATATATAAATGGATTATGTGAAATGTTTTATATATGCGCTCTTGGTGTCAGCCGATGTTGAACGTAGTTTTTCCGCATACAAGGTTATACTATCCAACACTCGGGAATCATTTTCAACTGAAATTTTGAAAATGAATGTTGTTGTTGTTGTTGTTTATTGCAGCAGGAACCGAATCCAGGCGGACAACATGCAAGAAAAGTGAGGTACGGAATAGATGTGATAAATAAATTAATGTAGCAGTTAAATATAGGGAAAGCAAAATCGTACGCCATATACCTTTTCAGCATTCTAAAACTGTAATGGAAAACTCTAAATAAAAAAAAAATCTTTTCAGACATATATTTTACCACATTTGTGACAATTGAAGTATGATTTCTCAACCTCACCAGCATTTTAGACCTTTACGATATTAATCCTTATACAATGATTGTATTGTCTTAATTTTACAATACGCAATAACTGCATACAAAACACGGAACGTGCTTAGGAGTGTGTCAAATTCGCTTCCGCTGCCTGTACTTCAAACGCCGACTACTGTTATTGAAAGTTATCTTGAACTTCCTGAGCGGGGACAGAGGGGCAGAGGGAAGGAAGCGCGAAACGTGGGTGGAGCCAACTGAGTTGTTCGCGCATGCTCCACATCATGTCTTGTCAAGAAACATAGAGCTATTTCCTTCACTGCGTACCAGTGGTGTTAACATGGAGCAGCAACCACAGGGTTGAAATCACACCACCGCGGAGAAACAGTAATGCTGTTATCCACAGCGAAGAAAGAGAAATTATCGCAAATATAATTAAGTGTTGCGAGGAGGGAAAATTAAACAAATGTTTGCTGGAACCTCTTGCTAAGGAATATGAGAGAGCGGCTAAATACTCTGGCAAAAGCATTAGTTCCGTGAAGAGAATTAAGAATAACACTGAATTACAACCAAATGAACTCACACTTCTCCGGGAAAGAATAGGTATGTAATGTTTAGAAATTATTGCTATAATAGTTACGTACAATAGTGTGTGTATTGAGAGCGACATAATGAATTACTGTTGTAAGTTATTATTTTGTTATAGTTATACAAAACATATTATTTCATTCCAGAATTAGGACTCTTGTAAAGTTGAAGTGGACGACTTCGACTTCATTCGGGATACAATCGAAGAATTCTATCTTGTTCAGAAAATAGTACCTTCGATTAAGAAGATAATTCCGAATGGATGATGCCATTGACGAAATAATAATTAATTTTGGACCAAGCATTGAAGACGATGATGATGATGGCAGTAATGATAGGGATATAGATTATGTATAATTGTAAATTAATGTAAATTCAAATAATGAGCCTGTAAAATATTATTATAAGAATATGTACATATCAGCTGTAGGTGTAAGCCTATATAATGTATAGAAATAGCTGTAGTAACTCCGTCATTGCCGGTCCCCAGCCCGGATGAGAGAGGAGTGTACACACGATTATATTTAAATATTTACTCATTACAGGTTAATTAAAACCTGCCACGAAACCATGTTATCCTCTCAAAACCGGAGTGTCGTGAGATGATGATGATGTCTGTAGTGAACCAAGTTCTTTTACAGTAGAGAGCCGTAAAGTGAAAGAACCAACGTTTTCTGAAAAGAGTCACATTACCCGAGGGAGGGGCATCCTTGCCGTGCCGTTACGTTGAAGAGTACATGCCGTACCGAGCAGTTCGAAAGACAGGCTTAGGGGATGTAAGGTTCAAGATAACTTGCAATAACAGTACATTCTGTCTGGTGTCGTATGTTCACCTCAAACTAATACAAATATACCGATGTCACGGCCCTAGTGATCACCATTTGTCACACGGCAGACATCTACCCATTAGTCAGCATGTCTGGTGTGTGGACTCAACAGCAGCAACAACTGTTGCAGGTAGCGGTGGCAGATTACCATGGTCCTTCACTTACTACCACAGAAAGAAATCGCATAGTATGAGTTCGGGTTACAGTGGACTACTTACAAAAGCTGCTCTGACATTCTCAACTTCTCCGTTGGGCACACGTGGACGTCCTCAACTCTTCCCTTTACAGATGCATCCAGTCGTTTCAAACTGTCTGCAGTGTCTATACCATCGACGAATGTTTTTATCGGACGGAAGATAAATTTTAATTGCCGTCATTAAGTTCGCTTACAGAAACTACAGAACGGCACTTCGCAAATTGCAACACAGAAAAAGACTTATGCACGGGAGTCGCCATTTTGTAAATGTGACGCTGTGACGCAACATAGAGAAACAAACGCTGCGAGCACAACTTTCAGAGCTCTTCTTTCATTACATTTAGGAATCAGAATCACACATCCAGTTTCGTTTGTAAAGCCACACCAACCACCTGAAACCCCGATAAACACTTAGAGACACGGCGTATTTTAGCTATCCTATAGTGAGCCATGGTGGTACTATAAAACAGTGAATAGAAGGTAGGTAACTGTTTTCGCAAAAAAAAAAAAAGAAAAAAAAAAGTATTTTCTCTGGAACAAAATATAATATGGGTGCATATGGCAGCAAAATCAGTAAATTACCGTGGACCAAGCCTGTGGTAAAACGGTTAAATACACACCACCGTTTATTACTCGTATTGTGATATACAGGGTGATTAATTGCTGATTAATATTTATTACATATAATGAAACTAACATCTGTCCATTCTTATTATTATCATTAATTTCTCTAAATACATTTACAAAACCTCTAATGGCAATTACATTAATATTCTCATCATAGAAATATATTTTAGATTTATATATACTATATTTTTTCTCCCTGTAACATAGTTCTAGTAAGCTTATATTAAATTAATTTTCATCATTTTACTAGCTATCTCAAATCTCAAATTAATTATAATTGATTGAATTAAATTAGCTCATAAATTAAGTTACTAGTTTACCTTAATTGTTTATCTAAATTTAAATAAATATGTAGTCTACTAGTCGTTAAAACTTAACTGAAGAATATTGCTGGAGAACCTTTTAAGTGTAGTGTAAATATTCGTAATTTAAATATGTATTGTATTGATTAAGGCTGGTTGAGTGGAAGAGAAGGCCTTAGGGCCTTAACTCTGCCAGCGAAAATAAAACATTATTATTATTATTATTATTATTATTATTATTATTATTATTATTATTATTATTATTATTATTATTATTCACGAGGATTTACCGTCACTTACGGAACTTATTTCCGAAGACTTTCTGAGCAAAAAAGTTATATAAACATGTGTCCTAGTTTTCAGGGTAAAAGAATATTGCAGATCAGGAATGAACTACTCAGGAGTATCATTTCTTTAATTAGCTAGCATTCTGAAGCTAAAAAGTGTTGTGAATTCCATAGTTGCTTCGTACATTAGGATGCATAATTAAACTGTAAAGAATCAAGTTGCTAAAGGCGTATGATTTGTAACAATTTTTGTGATAAGTGCGTAAGAATGATGTAATTTTCAGTTAAAAATTTAGAAACAAAATCTGTACAACAACACAGTTTTAGATACAGAACACTAGCCAACTGGAAAAATGATACTTCTGAATAGTTAGTTCTCTATTTATAATATTCTTTTACCCTTAAAACTAAAGAAAAAAAGGTATTTTACTAACAACTTCAAATTAATGTAGGCTAACTCTAAAAATATTGAGATTAGGATAAATGTTTATATAACTTTTTTGCTCAGAAAGTCTTCGAAAATAAGCTCCGTAAGTGGCGGTAAATCCCCGTGAATCACCCTGTATAATAATTTAAATTAGGCCTAATCGTATAGAATAGGTTTCGAATGCCATTTCTTACGAGATTCTTTTAACTACTTTAGAGTTATTCAAAGTTGGGAAGCTTTTTAAGCAACTGAAACTTTGTTCAAATAGGGTTCAAATAAAAATAAATAGACAATTTATTCACGAGCAGTTAAGGGAACCAGGCAGTGATTAAGGGTAAAAAATCCAATTTTTATTTTGTGTTTTTTAAAAAGTACAAAACTTGCTCTTTATAACAATAAAGATATTTGGGGATATTTCTGCAGATAAGCTCTTTAATTGGCCTTTTAAAATTTGGCGATGCATGTAATTCATACATTCTTCTTTTTTTTTTTAAACGCAGTTTCCATCAGTTGACATTTTTGAAATCTAAGTGGACTTTTCTCTGAAACTACTGAATCAATTTACATGAAATTTTTACAGTGTTTTCTGCAGTCTCTGTTCTACGTAGTATACCTACGGGTTTAAGAATATCGCACACATAACACGACAAAAAAATATATATGTGCTTTGAAAAATTGCAAAAAATGTTAAACAAAATTTAATATTTTTTCTGTTTCACTAGGAGTGAAATATTTAACTAAATTTTGCTTTAGAATTTATAATATACATTACTAGATAATTTGAAAAAATACAAGGTATATGAGTGAAGATTGTAGCAAGTAATGTGCACCTGAAGAATAAGGTACACTTAGCAAAGTGGGGAAACAGGTTATCAGTTAGGGCCTTTCTTTTACACTCGGATAAGAAACTAATTAGTTGTCTTCTATATCACTGAATTCAGAATGATTGATTGTATAAGCATGGAAATGTTTAAGGTATTCTGAGCACTAAAACCCTAGAAATATTGAACTAAACTTTTGTACTGAAATTTTTTTAAACGCACAGGCATCACTACCCACTCCCCATAAGTAAAATTTCAATACAAATAAAATTATATTCTTCCATCATCAACAGCTTCCGAACTGAGTATAAATTCAACGTCATTACACTGCGAAGCATTTTTATTTTCCAAATCTCTTCAGATCGTTTGAAAATTCCCCGTTTATCTTTCAAGTACTGTATTGTTAACGCAAGTTATCTTGAACCTTCTGAGCGGGGACAGAGGGGCAGAGGGAAGGAAGCGCGTAACGTGGGTGGAGCCAACTGAGTTGTTTGCGCATGCTCCGCATCATAATCTCTTGTCAAGAAACATAGAGCTATTTCCTTCACTGCGTACCAGTAGTGTTACCATGGAGCAGCAACCACAGGTAGTAATTATGGTGAAATCACACCACCGCGGAGAAAAAGTAACGCTGTTATCCATAGCCGAGAAAGAGAAATTATCGCAAATATAATAAAATTAAGCGTTGCGAGGAGGAAAAATTAAACAAATATTTGCTGGAACCTCTTGCTAAGGAATATGAGTGAGCGGCTAAATACTCTGGCAAAAGTATTAGTTCCGTGAAGAGAATTAAGAATAATATTGAATTACAACCGAATGAACCTCACACTACTTGGGAAAGAATAGTTATGTAATGTTTAGAAATTATTGCTATAATAGTTATGTACAATAGTGTGTGTACTGTGAACGACATAATGAATTACTGTTGTAAGTTATTATTTTCTTATAGTTCTACTAAACATATTATTTCATTCCAGAATTAGACTTGTGTAAAGTTGAAGTGGACGACTTCGATCAACACGTTATTAGGGATACAATCGAAGAATTCTATCGTGTTCAGAAAGTAGTACATAATCTACGATTAAGAAGATAATTCCGAATGGATGATGCCATTGACGAAATAATTAATTTTGGAACAAGCGATGATGGCAGCAATGATAGGGATATGGATTGTGTATAATTGTAAATTAATGTAAATTCAAATAATAAGCCTGTAAAATATTGTTATAAGAATATGTACATATTGACTGAAGGTGTAAGTCATGCAGGCCTATATAATGTACAGAAGTAGCTGTAGTAACTCCTCCACTGCCGGTCCCCAGCCCGGATGAGAGAGGAATGTACACACGATTATATTTAAATACTTACTCATTACAAGTTAATTAAAGCTTGCTACGAAACTATGTTCTCCTCTCAAAACCGGAGTATCGAGAGAAGAAGATGTCTGTATTGAACCAAGTTCATTTACAGTAGAGAGCCGTAAGGTAAAAGAACCAACGTTTTCTGAAAAGAGTCACGTTACCCGAGGGAGGGGCATCCTTGCCGTGCCGTTACGTTGATGAGTACACGCCGTACAGAGTAGTTCCAAAGACAGACTTAGGGGATGTAAGGTTCAAGATAACTTGCAATAACAGTAACAATAAGTATGAGGAGTACGCGCCTGGGCGACACAAGAAACTAGGCACAGGTATACGTTTATGGTAAGGAATGAAGAAGAGAAGAAATGGAATTATTCACACAAAAATAGCTTGAATATATTTGACTTTTTTTGCAGTTTTAAATAAACGTTGTCAAAGTACGGTAACTAAATAATTCAATTGAAAATAAATAACGTGATATTATATATATTTTTGTAAATTGCATATTATTTTCATTTTATATGAACTTATTTTGGAAGAAAGTTTATGTATTAAAAAATGCCCTGAATTTTTAATAACGCTATATATTTTGCATTCAATTTTAAGACTCTTGCGTTTTACATAATTTATATTTTAGTTGCAGAAAAACTACAAATTTCGCTAAATTAAAAGGATAGATAATGCCATTACTTTGTAAAGATTTATACAATTTTCTTTATTGTAAAACAGAAATTTATGAACTTTCTCTGAGATATCTTCAACTCGTAGTACATTATTATATCTTAAATCAATGAAATGTAATTTACATTGATATACCTTTCATTTGTCTTGTTCTTTACAAATATTACTTCTTTTTGTTATTTTATCCATAAGATTGTTTACAGCAATGTTACAAAATTACACACTACGTAAAAAGGATTACCCTACTAATCTAATGATAACAATATAAGAAGGGAAGGCGGGAGGGAAAGAAGATTAACACAGTACGTGCGATCTTGCGTCCTTGCAGGAGTCTCTGAAATAATTATCTATGTCAGCCCCAAACCTGTTGAACATTCGTCTCACTTTTCGTGTACTGAGAAGTCTTACGTGTTGTTGAATCGAATAAAAAAACTGAAAAAAAAAAATTAAATCTGTTGTAACATAATACTTTCCTTGTAAGTTTATATTGTGCACTGAATACCATTTGTGGAAAAACACCCTCCATTGAAGCTATGTAGTGACATATCTTCAGACGGATAATAACTGTTACAATATTAAACTAAAAAGCACATTCGAATTTCTTCCTACAACCGCTTTTGTTAACATTATGACATTAGTCGTAGTGACATAAAAGAAATCGAAGTCTTAAACAAGTTTGATCTTAAAAAAAAACAACTCAGGCGCAACATATGAAATTTAAGTCGCTATGGATACTTGGCGCCTGGAATTTGTCTATTCCTTACTTCTACAATAAGTAAAAGGTATCTACATACTTTAGATCTAATTAGAAGTTGGAAATAATAAAAAAAACATAAACTTGAGCACAAACTAAAATAAACACTTATCTCTAAGTACCCAGCTTTGTTTGGTTTGCACATAATCACTGATGCCGTTTACCTATAGGCCTACTCCAGACATAGCGAGTTGCTTGGAGGCTCTAGGTAACCAAACGCAGGACTCTCGTGATAACGCAGTGTGATGATAAGAATAATCTAGAAATCTATAGTTGACAGAAACCAGTCATTAAGTAAGGTAAATTATCTGTAGTAATGTCACGAGAGGTCTGAGATTTATCTGGGAAATCTCAGACCTCGAGTGGTATTTACTATTTCGTGAATAAAATAAAAATTTAAATAATATACCCCTAAAATTCGATCACAAAATGTTAATAATTGTTTATTAACGAATATTTAATCAATTCAGACATTGTGAAGTTGAAATACTCGTAGATGAATATCGATTACTGCAATAAAGAAATTCGATGTTATTATTCAGTAATGCCAATTGCGAAATACAGGTTTAACAATGTTAATTACATGTACTGCACTTTTCTCTTATTATTATAATATAAATACATTTTCATTATCTGCTGAAATCATAATTTAATTTAACAGTAACAGTTGGGACAGCTATATACCAATGCTTATGTATTCACAGCGAGACATGTTGCTACACAGTGAAGCCATCTCTGTATAGATAGGCCTAATTAAAACACGAATTTTATTACGCCATCCGGAAGGGAGTTTGATCAAAGACCTTATTATTACTATCCAAGGTCTTTGGGTTTGATATGCGATGATGTTACATAAATGTGAACATCTGAATTTCTATTAATTGTTTCATTTCATCACAAAACACACATTTTATAGGCTACAATACGTTACCTGTGGGAGCAGGACCAATGTCAGCTGTCTTATTTCGACCGTTACAATCAGTGCTACACGAAAGTATTTTTTATGGCTCGACAAACGCATTCTCGCTGTAGTGTGTAACGGAACTAAAGCTGCATCTACACAGTTCAATATTCCAATCGCGTATGCGTGCAATCTGGGAAGAATATTGAAAGAATCAAGTTTAAAAGGTACGTTCAATTAAGATGCATGAAGATTTTGTGTCTACATGGTGCGCCGTTTTGAACATCGTCTTCACTGCGTAAATATATTAATTAATATTAAACATCAATCTTGCATTCATTGCTTTAAAGTTGAAAGAAAAGTTTAATCGTGTAGTTGCATCTTAATGTATTCATGATCATCAATTTACGGGGAAACAGTTGGCGACAACGACTAAACAAAAGAACGACCATGCGATAAATTGATAGCGATAAATCTAGCTGCAAATATTATCGCAAAGTCTGACTGTGATTGGTTGGAATTCAAAGTTTCATTACACTTCATTGGTCAAAAATAGAATGACGTCATATAAACGAAATAGTCATAGTAATTTCAATTAACACTGGATAGTTGTTTATATTACAAATTTACCAAATCTTTAGTGATCAAATGTTTGTATTTAATTGATGTTATAAACATATTTCATCAGCACTATCGCTACTACCATTAGCACCATTACGCCACTACCACTAACACCATCATCACCACCATAACCCTCATAACTCTTCAAGAATTGAGAACCTAACGTCCTAAGTGCCAAAAACAACTTTCTGAGATATAGATGAATAACACACTGAGAAATGCATGGTGAGATACTTACAACACAGAATTTTGGTGCACGAATTAGTCACTTATGTTTGAGCTACGACAAAGACAATCTAGTATGATATTCTCATACGAATGTTCCGTCCTTAGATTGAATAAAATGAAATCTGAAAAATTGACACTTGGCACATTCAGAATGTTAGGAGTATTATTGCACTCGCCAGTCCTTTCCGTCCTAGATCTTGTGAGAAATCTGAAGTAATGACAGACATCCACAAATAGGAAGACTTCTAGTCATGAGAGACCGCCGCTTCGAAGTGACATAGGACAAATACAAGGAAGAGACAGATATTCGGTTCTTGAGGGGAAAATATTCCTACTTCCTTGCGTGGAATGCGTCCGCCGGATTTCTAGCCGTCAACGCTGCTGCTTGTGTAAGAGTTTTTGGAAGATACTAATCTTTTCTGCAGCAAAATATATCTTGTAATCTCTCACAATATTTCTTCCCTAAGGAGCATATGATCCTCAAGGATATTTCTTCCTGACTTGGAAGTGCTAAAGTCTCAGTTCCATGCGGTGAACATGCAGACATTTACAAATGTTGTTTATCTCGCTGAACACTTTGATGTAGCGAGGATTATCACCTGCCGTCTAACAGGAAGGATTCCTTACATCCCTCTTTTAACTTAGCGGTGATTTTGTATTTCTCTTCCTCCCCTCAAAGCTTCCGATAAGGAAAAGATTGGGCTCAAAGCGGAGTGAGTTCAAAGAGAAATGAAGGAGCTTCTTGTTACACATACTTCAAGCTATTAAACCCAGACAAGAATGTGTACAGGCAAGTCGTTTAAGAGACGTAGAGGAGTGTGGAAAATTGACAAAACACATCATGTGACACCAGTTTCCAAATAAAACCCAATACTATTAAACTACCGGGTGTTCAGTTCAAAGTGTGTCATGACTCGCTGTATGCCGTCATGTGGCTAGCCGATGAGCCTAGAGAATTCAATCTTCCTACACTTCCGCAGAGGTGTATAACGTATGAGGCAGAGAAGTTTTCTAGCAAGTACGGCGTTCATTCTGAAGAGTATGTACCGATACGTACGGTAACGCCGGTAGTGGCAGGAACATGAACTGTTTGGAAATACGTACTGTCGGGATATGGGGAGAGGGTTAAGACGATTACTTACGTATTTGTTGACATTAACTTCGACGGTCAACATGGACACGGAGCATTTGATTTGTGTTGTGGAATGTTACCGTACGCAACCGATGATAACAAATACCCTGCGTACGACTTGCCGGCGCAAAACACAGTTCGAAAGAGGTTATGGTAGCACACAGACCGTACAGACCGCCATCTGTTGCTACGACATTCAAGTTATACCGTACACGTTCTCAAGTTCAGATTGAAGAACGCCTTAAATAATAGGCAACTTCTCTAACATATAAGCTGAAACTCTCTTCAAATCGGTGACCCAACAACAGTGACGTCATGACACACTTTGAAATGAACACCCAGTAGAGACTACATCGGAGAGCTGATGAGTTTAAGATCATGATGGCTGAGTTGTTAGATTCAAATGAAACATAATTTATTTTCTAGCAATTTCATGCTTAAAGACGTTTCTAATTTATAGAGATTAATTATTTTATATTAATAAACCCATACAGGGATAAAATGCACACTAAAAGCAAGAGGATTCTGAGAAGATTTTGCATGCACTCTTTTGTTTTACACACATTTCACAAAGCACCGAATGCCAGTCTACGTGCTCCATGAAACAGACCTAAAGGGAAAATTATTAATAAGTATTTAATGAATTTCAATCTTAAGACATATCAACTTGCAAATGTTTATTTGCTATTTAATAACAATATATGAACGTTTTCGCCGTTTGGGGCATCTTCAGATATAACAAAACATATAATCTGGACCTATAATAGTAAATTATGCAAATAACAAGGAATAGAGAACAATATATGTGATACATGAAATTCATGAGCTTTATGTAAAATATGACATAATACAGGATGAATATTGAGATAATCTTTGGATTTGAACTTAGACTGGACGAATATTTTATTTTATACATATAGCTCATGTTACAATTAATATACAATGATTAAAATTTGTCAATGATGTTAAATTTAAAATTTACAATGATGATAATAAAATATTTTAGAGTAATCATGGCTGAAAGTTGTCGTAAGTTACAAGATAGTTTGCGTAGTTGATGTTCGTGTGTTTTGTAATTATTTCACTTAGAGAGCCCGTTGGCATTTGAAATGGATGTTGTTTGACGTTGATGACTACTTTACAATTAATATACAGTGATTAAAATTTGTCAATGTTAAAATTTAAAATTTATAAAGAAGATAATAAAATATTTAGAGGGATTTGCAAATTCAAGGTTGAAAGAGAATAAACTGTGTTGTTTAAACGACAATTTCTCATTAGGAGAAAGCTAGGAGAAATTACGGGGATAGGAGAGATGACGAAGACTTCAAATTTCAGAGTTACCACCAATCTACTCTCTACTAGAATATGAAGCTGAGAACATAATCATGTTATGCTGCAGAAATTTTCACTGTTGCAGTTTTTCTCATATCGAGAGTAATGTCGTTTGCCCTTTCTTTTATGGAGAGATGACAAAATACAGTGAAAACATTCAAGTACATTCTTAAGGCAATATCTTTTAAACAAAATGATTGTACGTAGGATTAACACTTAATACACGGTATGTTCTCTGTTCTTGGATGCATCACTGTGTGTTGAAATGTGCTTACATAGCTTGACGCTATATGTTATTTCGAAATTCCCATTACAGACTCTTAGGACTTGTGAAGGGGACTGAGTAGATAACCCATGTCCGAAAAAGTACTGTTTGCGGGCTGCAAGTAAAAAAATTCAACTCAAGTGTCTAAATCTTCCGCTTCGAGTATTCATTTTTCCCCGAATTTTTGGTCAAGATCTCGAACGGGAAGTGCAAAAGTGAAGTGGCCGAATTGCTTGGCCTGCTCGTTCCTTTTCTTGTTTTGATGCATACTAGACTAGACGTCATTTCGGAAGGCGGTTAGCTTCTATATGCGCCGTAGCATTTCTGGTATGTGGCGTCACAAGCTTGTACAGTAGAACCAATCAGAGTCAGTCTATAACAAGCACTTCCTGAGTTCGTTTGTTCACGTGCGAGTGTTTCAATACATTGAATAAGTAAAACTAACATTTACTGTGTGTATGTAAGGTAAATAAATGGAAGAAGAGACTGTAAAAACACAAGTATTACACAAGCAGGCGCGGAAAATAGTGTTTAAGGTGCAAATCAAGATTTCAGGTATAACTTCCTGTAAAGTTGATTTGAATAATTTCGAGGGAAAAATTGTTCCGGAGCCGGGTATCGAACCCGGGACCTTTGGTTTAACGTACCAACGCTCTACCATTGAGCTACTCGGGAACTCTAATCGGTTAGAGTTCCCGAGTAGCTCAATGGTAGAGCGTTGGTACGTTAAACCAAAGGTCCCGGGTTCGATACCCGGCTCCGGAACAATTTTTCCCTCGAAATTATTCAGTGTTTAAGGTGTATAATTATTATAAAAACGTTAACGAGCAGAACGCTGCCGGCCATCTTGATGCTGGCAGCAACATTGCCAACGTGCAAGAAACGACTGCAGAAGCATGTGGTGTGTGCTTGAGAAACATGCAAAGAATATTGTTAGTGAAGGAAAGAGGGTTTGTTTGGTGTCATGCTTACAGTAATCAACGGCTAAGGTCATTATTGTCTTTTGATAATTTAAATTCTCTCCTGCACTATTTGTATTGCACGTGCGTGAAGTACGATGTGGCAATGTTGTACGCTGCCTTGCTCTCTCTATCTGTCTCTCTCGACGCAAACGCTAGCAGACTACCGCCTTCCGAATTGCCGTGGACTCTAGTAGCGTTGGATGACGTCAAGCTATACTCCATACATACAGTCGTGGCCAAAAGTTTAGAGCACCTCTTCAAAAATTGATACTTTTTTAAATATAATATTTATATAGAAAGTATTTCCTGAATATTTATTAGTACTGAAAATATACTGGTTGCAGCTGAAAATGTATAAAGTTTTAATTTTTTATTTTAAAAAATGATTGTTTTAAAAATATATTTGTGTTTTTTAATTTTTTACATTTTTCAGATAAAATGAATTTCTCAATAATAAAAATTAATTTCAAAAGTAACGAAAATATGGTTACGAAACAGTTTAAGAATGGATCAATTGTAATATCAAGAAAAATAAGAGGTTTCTTACGTTTTCTTCAAGCCACAGAGTGACAACTGTAATTTATTGCCTGTAGTAAACTGTTATTGTTAGGAGTGGTCCTTTTATTAGGGTTGGTTGACTGTAGTTTGGGTGGAAGATG
The DNA here is from genome assembly GCF_040183065.1 of Periplaneta americana. NCBI lineage: Eukaryota > Metazoa > Arthropoda > Insecta > Blattodea > Blattidae > Periplaneta > Periplaneta americana. The sequence goes on from NC_091124.1 coordinate 182,745,966, forward strand.
TTTTGTTTACATGTTTTTTCAAGCTGCTTGTGTGTATTGTAAATATAGATAGATGTAAGGTACTTTTAAAATATATGAGAGCTTCAGTTGATTAGTTGTGTTCGTCAGAATAAGTTCTTATCCAAGAAAGATTTGGTCATATCAGCAAGATAATGCCCTCTGCCACACTTCTCGAAAATCCAAGGCATGGTTCACCGAGAATGGTATACCGCTACTGTCTTGGCCTGCTAGGAGTCCAGATTTGAACCCCATTGAGAATATCTGGGCTTTCTAGGGAAGGAAATACACAAAAAGAACGTAAGAAATCTTCAAGAATTGAAATTGCAGTTAGCAGAATGTTGGACAACCCTGAGAAAGGGTTATATATAGAATCTAATAAACTCAATGCCAAAGAGAATACGTGCTGTTACAATGCAAAAGTGGTCCTACAAAGTTCTAAGTGGACTTCGGAGAGAAATATTGTGTTATTAATCAAAATATGACTTTTAACTCTTTATTTTTTAATTGGAAAATTGTGTTAATTTGTGTGTTGTTTGAAAAAATGGCGACAATTAATTCAAATTTCTTTTTTAAATTGTCTCTTTATATTTTAGGAATATTGGAAATTAATATTAATTATTAGAAGCGCAAATTACAATTTACAGAATTTTTTTATAGTATTGGATTTGTGTTTTATAGAAAAAATAAAACTGTACACTTCCGCCCATTCCATAACATATAACTTTTGATTTGTACATATCATACATAAAAAAGACTATTCTTTTCAGCTATACTAAAATCATATAATTATTTAAAGTTGTGACATGATATACTGAGTAAAATTGCCTTTTTCAAGGGGGTGTTCTAAACTTTTGGCCACGACTGTACCTACACTATTGCGGGTTGCGTGGAGGCGTTAAGTAACCAGACGCAGGTCTGTCGTCATAACATAACTAATGGGTTTGATATTTCTGTTATATTGTTGTTAGAGGAACAATATGAAATAACACTGCAACATTGTGGATCTTTCACGATAAAATGTATGGCTCATTCCCAATCCACACCGGTTGACTACACTAAGGTTCGCTGAGTATCCACGTTTCAAACAAGTAACCCCGCTCGTACCTATCAACCTCTTCCGGCGTCGCCAGTCTGCATTCGTGAAGACATTAAGGCCCAATTGAAAAAAACGCCCTGACTAAAGATCAACTTTGATCGAAGATCGAAAAGTGAACCGAGTTCAGACACTTCTTCTACTGTATAAAACTTTTCTGCGATCAAAGTACCTTGGTTCAAATGCAATCTAAGTTCACGTGAAAAGGATTTGGCAACATCGCATAAACAGGTGGAATACGTGATGCGCGGACCATGTTATACAGGTTCGTTCAGTGTTGCCAATCTAGCGACTTTAACTCTTTTTCAACAACAATTTCTTTTAACTTTCATATTGCTTAAATAGGGATTTAGTGACCTTTTTAGCACTCCATAGTGACAAAATTTAATCTTTCTTTGTTGATAATGAGAAATCTAGCGACTTTACAACTACTTTTTGGCGATTTTCCGTACACTCTGTTGGAGACACTGGTTTTTTGTGCAATGTAAATAATGGCAGACAATAAGAAGAAGGTTGACTGTTCTCCGAGTTGTTATCATGTTATGGTGTTTGATACTGCTAAACATAATAAAGCTTTATAAAACGACAATTTTCGTTTAATAATACAGTTAATTGAAAATTTATGAATGTACCTATCATATCCATTAATAATTAATGGTTGTTATAAACATAATATAATTATAGGTTATGTTATTTGATACTGCTGAACACAATAGAGCCTTATAAAATATAAGATTGTTCGTGTATTAAGGCAAGAAATTGAAAGAAATATATATAAATGTACCTATCATATCTATTAATATTAATAATAATGGATATTTTATTTGCACAATCTGTCACTCGTATATTTCAAACAGAAAAGAAATAACTGAACTTGGATCATCTAACTTAATCGGAGAAATTTCTTCAGTCAAAGTTGACTTTAGTTTGAGACAAATTAATCTCAGATTAGACTTTATACAACACAAAATTCCAAGTTCAGCTGAAACAATGATCAATTTAACGTCTGATCTAAGATTAAATGGTTTATACAATCGGGCCTAAGTGATAATGGAACGGAGGCAAACGGAATGATGACACGTAATGTTGGGAAGCGGGAGAACCCCGAGGTAAACTACAACTGCAAACTTTTCCGCCAATATGAATTTTCCAGTGAAAAGTCCCAGGTCTTACCCGAACTCGAACCCGGACCGTCTGTATAACTAGCTGATGCTTTAGATCAAGCAACCAACGCAGGGAATGGGTTTGATACTTAGGCCTACTTGTACATTGAAGTTCAAAGAGATCTGACCTACGATTTTACGATCTAACCACGGGATAAGTTAACACCAAAGATATAACAAATTGACAAACTTTGAAACAGTTCCACTAGTTCTCAATAGATGACACCATTATTGGGGCCATTAAAAAGGTGTCGGGGAAAATGATGATGTATATTAACCGTAAATTATTCTCATAACTGACAATATAAACGGATTCCAGGTAAACACAGTGTTGTTTTACAATCAGCGGAGAGGGATGAAATATTAAATTTTGTAATGCGGGTATATTTATGTACGATTGGCAACACTGACTATTATCTTCGCCATCTATTCATGAAAGTAATAACTAAAGATGCCACACTTACACCAACAAATTATCTAACACTATCGATTAGTAGGGTCAGATATCTTTGAACGACAATGTACAGCAGTGATGTCAAAGCAAGAGCATTTTTCTGACCTTGACGTCGTGCGCGGGCATTAAGCGCTAGGTATGCTAGGAGGAATAAGCAGCCTGTTGGATTAAGAAAACAGTGCTGCACAAACTTCAAACGGAACGTGAAATTTTATGTCGTTATTTTTATATGGCTTCTTTCTGTTTGTAATTTTCTATATTGTCTGCAAAACAAAAGTACTGTTTCTTAGCCTAATATTGCAGTTGTGTTTTAAACGTTAATAAAATAATAAAGAGTAAAGAAGGAATATTCACACAAATTCCATAATAACTACAACTATGCTGTACTAAGTGAATTAAACATATCATTCATAAAGAAAGTGTTATCCCAAAGAAAGACACTGAATATGACATGATAAGTTGAAATTGATATTGATGGCATCTTTAGCCTTATAAAAGTGTTCAAAACAATATTATAGTACAAAGCAAAGTTGCCTAGGTATATGTTTTAACTGTAACTAATATTACATAATAAAACTCTTATCGCATTATGCTTTTAGGTGATATTGGTGCGCAACTTTCTGTTATCAGAATATTAAATTATCTCGAAATCTGCTGAAGCTATAGAGCTGACGTTTTACCAACACATAGGCACAGATCTTTTGTTTGTGATGTAACAGTATTTGCTTTGTTAATTCATTTCCTTACAAACATTTGCTATCCGAATATTTTCAAACATTTTAATACACTATCTTCAGTACTACGTATTTACGATATATTAGATTTACGAAAACATTGTTTTAGTACCTGTAAGGCTACTAAACAAACATATCTGAAAATTTCACTTTTCTGTAAAAATGTTGAGAAAATATTCCTTTTGAATATAAAAGCAAATTTGTGAAAAATGAACATTAAAATTAAAACTTACATTCTTATAATGCACTTATTCTTCTCAGACAAATCTAAAAATTAACATGGATACAGTTTTAATAAGTTCTCTTCCCTTTATCCATTGAATCAGTGCTGGCCATCCCTGTATATAGCTCTACCAAGCGGCATATACCACCTCCTTCATCTGTCTCTTTCCTTTCCGCTGTAAAGCGCTCGTGCTCTCCTGGGCTCTCAAGCGCGCGCTTGTATGGGCATCACTTGACATCACTGATGTACATCTATAAAAAAAAAGTGACTGCACTCGTGGACAACGAATATTTCCAAGTCCACTTCGAATAACGCTGATGTCACATGTTACAGCTTATAGAAGCAGTTTCAGAACTAACGAGGAGAGGTTGTCAGATCGATGTCACAGTTTTGTATGGGGATTTGTTTGGTGGAAATACACGAAAAATAAAACGACCCATGTCTCGCCTTTCTCTCCCATAGACCCTAGTTTACTCGTAAAAAAATAAAGTATGAAGTACTATCAAGTGTTCTTTGAGTCGCTGTTGCATGCAAATTAATCACCGCTCACACGGCAACACAGACTGTTGTCTTCGATCTCTGTAACACAATTCACAATACGTTATAATATTTTTTGTTTTGATATTATTAAAGCTATTATTTTTATATATTATAATTATTGTTCACTAATGTCAAGTGACAAGGACACAAACACGTCGCCTGACGTTTCGATGAATGCGGGAACTGTCAATAAAGCTGTTCTTACAGGAAAGGAGCGATATTTTCAAGGTGAACACGTTATGTATTACTACTTTTTAAAATTAATTAACCGCCACTTAAGTGATCACAGCAAAGAAGTAAGTGAAAGCAGTAGGATTAAAATGCTTATGGAAACTACGACCATTTACATGGGACATCGTTAGTTGAGCGACTATTGTGTTAGTTGCCATGTCGGCGAACCGAGTTTGAATCCTGGTGAAGCAGAATGAAATTTATTTTGAACAGAGACGGAGGTCGGATATGTTTTCTCTGCCTATTCCACCATTCCTGTCCTCTTTTCTCAATTCACTGTAGAACTGCCACTGTGAGATGTCCACGGATCTAACGGTCTGCAGCACTTGGTTCAGTGGAGCAGACGATGTCTCTCTTTCACTCTCAGATACATTCATGGAGTGTTATGATACATACTTCTTTTGTATGTAGAAGTTTGACCGATATAAATATAGGCCTAGCATTAGCCTAAAAGTGCATATACCTGTAAAAAAGTTATAGGTCTAGGTAATGCCTAACCGACTTACGATTGTCTGGCGTATAATGTGGCTGACATGGGGTCACTGATGACATGTAATTCGCTCATTGACTAATGTTTGTCGTTTTCAGGAACATACAGGGACATCACTTTATTTTTACTAACATTTTTAATATTAACCTGGCTATACTCGGAAACACTGTTACCCCCCTTCCATTACAGAAGTTTGGAGTTGCTAGTGCAATATGTAAACAAATAATTTTACTAGCTATAGGAGGAGAGAAAAGTAGTGTATCCATTTATGTTACAGGCAAATATAGTATTACGATTTTCAGTTTGGTCATTACTTTACAGTATTTTATCAAAAAACAGTAGAATAGTTACAATTTTTTTTTCACAAACTTAAGTCTTCAGGCGGTTATATACATTATGTAATGTCTACTTTATCCAGCATATTACTAACCTAATTTATTCCTGAGAATTTTGTGAGCACTTCCGTAAGAAACCCCAATTTCTACAGCTAACTTCTTGACCGACTTATTACGACCTCGCTGCATCCTTTCTCTAGCATATTCCACAGCATCTTCTGTCACCTTTGTTGGCCATCTTACACTTTTCTTCCTTTCTGTACACTGTGTTGCTTTAAATTTATCTACCAGATTAATGACATTTGAACGAAAATATTCCGTAATGATATAATCAGGAAATTGTGGAAAAAAAAAAAAAAAAAAAAAACAAGAAAAACTGTTGTTCACATTCGGTTACATTGTAATTCCAGTTTCCATCATCGTTCTTTATACCTACAAACAGTAAAACAAAACTCTTGTTTAAATAATGCTGTAAGTACCGCACCATATTATAGGGTACCGTACTTTCGATAACTCTAATCTTCACTTGTGCTCAGTCCACACAGATAAATTCAGTTATGCTAGACACCATACCTGTGTGAAAATAAACTTAAATAATATAGGCTCTTTCTTCTATAGAAAACGCAACATATTTCTGAAACACACTGTACTTTGTACTGTTTGCTTCACTGCTAGCAACAGCGGCCGTAAGTTTGTGTGACTGACGTTAGCAAGGACATTACTGAAAGTGGTGGGAGTCAAGTAGTACATTCAGAAACGCAGGTACAATAAAAATTGAAGTAAAAATAAAATGATGTCCCTGTACAATTTTCTATCTAGATTTAGACAAAATTAATTAACCAAGTTGAATTTTAATTCTTGGACTGTGCTGACCAGTACAAAATCGAACAAATTCCATTATTATTGCGGAAATGCTTTCTTCCATCAATTATTATTCGTCCTGTCCCTTGTTGCGCGTTCCCAACCCTTTTGTGACGTGAGGCAATCGGAGGAATACAAAGGAGGTGGAAGATGACTTAGCGAAATATGGCATGCGGTACATTTTACAAGCACGGTTAATGAAAGAAACATGTTGTGCACCGTGTCATAGTTGTTGAGACATGAAATATTTTGGGCCATCGAATCTTACAAAGTTCCAGATACAATCCATTGCCCACGTGCAGTAAAAAAGATCGCCTAAATGTAAGCTACTTATGCACAGTCTTGCGAAGCTTGTTGCCTACATAGAGGAGGCCTGCTGCCAAGACTCGGCCCATTTTTTAATTCCGTATCTGTACAAATAGCTTCATCGTCAGGGAAGACAAAGCCTATCTGTTGGACCCGTTACCAAGATCTATTACTCAAGAAAGGGGGACCTTATCTATTGGATCCATATGAAAAGTTATTATTCATGTAAAGTGGACCCGATCTGTTGAAACCGTTACCAACAGCTATTATCCAGGAAGAGGGGAACCTCTTTGTTGGATATTATCCAGGAAAGGGGACCATGTTTGTTGAATCCATTACCGAGAACTACTATGCAGGAAAAGGGACCATATATGTCGCATCGTTACCGAAAGCTATTGTCTAGGATAGGGGACCACATCTATGCAACCACTACCAAGAGCTATTCTCGAGACTCCCCCTTTCTCGCTCTTTCCTGATGATGGAGCCTACAGTGCGTATGTAGCTTCGAAACTTTGGACGTCTCCACATCTATGTTACGATATAGTTGTCCAAAAACATCGCCCAAGTCTAAAATCATATTAAGGAAAGAAATTATCTTACTTATTCGAATACCATGAAATGGGGTGACTTCGGACAAAATTAAAAGTATTTTTAAAATAGCTACTCTAATTGTTGCGGTATAATGACAGTGAAAAATATGTAACATCCTTCATATCTCACAAACATTTTGCAGCCCAAAAATATATCCTAAAATATTTAGCATTTTAAAAATAAAAATGTAAATTCTGTCCAGAGTCACCCCAAAGTGTGGGGTAAACTCGGATAGTCGTATATTTCCCAAGTTGTCCGAATTCTGATAATGAAAGGACAATATTCGTCCAAATATTGCATTTAAACATGGAAAAATATGTTTTACAACAAAAATGGATGCATTTTATTTTCATTGTGGGCGAGCGAGCGAGCAAGCAAGCAAGACAAAGCAAGGGCAAGCAAGCAAGCAAACAAGGGCAAGCAAGCAAGCAAGGGCAAGCAAGCAAGGGCAAGGGCAAGCAAGCAAGCAAGCAAGGGCAAGCAAGCAAGCAAGGGCAAGCAAGCAAGGCAAGCAAGGGCAAGCAAGCAAGCAAGGGCAAGCAAGCAAGCAAGGGCAAGCAAGCAAGGGCAAGCAAGGGCAAGCAAGGGCAAGCAAGCAAATAAATAAATAAATAAATAAACATGGTTTTTATTCTTATATTAACTGAAAACATTTACATGGTTTTTACTCTTATAGTAACTGAAAACATCTACATATATGGTTTTTATTCTTATAATATCTGAAAACATTTACATGGTTTTTGTTGCTATAGTATCGCAAAATATTTCTGTCTCTTGAATGAGCTGGAAATTATTGCTAACAAATACTGTATATCAAAACTTCAAGCAGGGAAAATGTGTATTCATGTACGCATGTCCTTGTGTGACGAAACAAACTGTGACAAATCATTACGTTAACGAAAACTTTGTTACGAATACCCCTAGACTCGGCAGATAGCTAGATAGGTAGATCACTAAATAGGCAGGCAGTCAAGCAATTGGATAAATAAATAACTAAATAAATAAATAAATAAATAAATAAATAAATAAATAAATAGAGAGTTCTCACATTTTCCTCTAAATAGGAATAAGAATATTAAATTAAACGAAAATTGTTTAAAGGATTAAAGTACATTAAATTGAAGAGTAAACTACTGAACTGAAGCAACATAGGAGTGTGGTCACAAGGTATTACCATAATATCTATAGATATTAATTAGCGTGCTATGCTTTAAATAATATTTTATATTCAATCTTGTTTACATTAAAGTCGAAATATTAATTCTAACTCCACCTAATTCTAATATATATCAATAGGCCTATGTATAGTTCCAGAAAAATGAATGATCCGCCTAATTTTACTCAGTTCCAGATACAACGCATTGCGCATGTGCAGTAAACAAGAGCGCCTGTATACATGCTTCTTATATGCAGGCTTGCGAAACTTGTTGCCTGCGTACAGGAGGACCGCCACCAAGATTGCTCCACTACATGCGGATGATACAGTAGTTATTTTCAGTGGTTTTTCTTGGCAGGAAGCATATAGAAATGCTAATATAGGTGCTAACATTGTTAAAAAATGGCTTAATTCCAACTTACTTTCTTTAAATATATCTAAATCAACTTTAGTTCCTTTTTCGTTAACAGCTGCCAGTGTTCAAAATTTAAAATTTAGCGATAAATATAGACTAATAATACACAGTGAAAATTGTTTAGATCCCAAAAGTTGTAAATGTCCACCTTTGAAAGAAGCCATGTATGTCAAATATCTGGGTATCATTATTGATCAGAATTTAAAATGGCCTCATCACATTACTTATCTTTGTAAGAGGCTTCGTAAAACAATTTATAAATTCGTTAATCTTCGATGCTACTTACCTATTAGAGTTCTACGAAATGTTTATTTGGCCATTATTCAGTCTATCATTCAATATGGTATAATTGTTTGGGGTGGAAGTACAAAAATTAATCTTAGTCCGTTAAATTTACTACAAAAACGAATAATTAAAATTTGTTTGAAGAAACGTTTCGATTATCCAACTAAATTAATTTATTCTGAATTTAATGTATTTAATATTGAACAAATTTATAAGCATATGCTGTTAAAATTTTATCATAAAAATCGTAATAAGTTTGTATTACAGACACACAATTATGACACAAGACGAAATATTAATTCAACATTAGTAGAACCTAAATGTCTCACATCTGCTGGTCTAAAGCATAGCATAAATTTTGGCCCTCGGTTGTACAATGCTTTAACTAAATTACACCCAGAACTTCTAACATGTAACCCACTAACATATAACAAGAAAATTAGAAACGTGTTAATATCTTCAATTTGATTAAATAAATTTATAGCCTATGTGTATGAATTAATCAACCTATATTATATTTGTATTCTATAATTTTGAAATATATATTAGTCCTACTTTTCACGTGCGATATTATTCTTCTCTAGTGTTAATATTATATTATATAATTCCATTGCCGCTGTAATTATATTTTAGTTCCTATTTTATTTTACTTATTTATTTATATTATTATTTTTTATTTTAATATTATATCTGAACTGCGACCGAGCACGAGCGCTGCTCATTCGGTCTCAAATTTTGTTAATACTACTGTATCTTCTTTTTATATTGCTTGTATTATTTTATTTGTATTTCTCTTTGTTTTGTTTTGTAATTATATTTCTTTATTCTGTATATTTTGTAATTATATTTCTTTATTCCGTATATTTGAATTTAAATAAATAAATTTAAAAAAAATGAACTACTACTTTCCGGTAGGCTACGCTCTTATGACGTATTTCGCTGCAATGGTAGTCTTCAGCAGTATATGACAAATTATTCCCAAAACGTAACATATTACCGGGTGATCTCATTCAGTAACTCTTAATAATGATGATAACAGTACAGGAATATTGAACAAATTATCTGTAGTAATGTCACGAGAGATCTGAGGTTTGCCGATACATCCACGAGCGAAGCGAGTGGGTTTATCTGGGAAATCTCAGACCTCGAGTGACATTTATTAGGACTATTTCGTGAATAAAATAAAAATGTAAATAATATATCCCTAAAATTCAATCACAAAATGTTAATAATTGTTTATTAACGAATATTTAATCTATTCAGACATTGTGAAGTTGAAATACTCGTAGATGAATATCGATTACTGCAATAAAGAAATTCGATGTTATTATTCAGTAATGCCAATTGCGAAATACAGGTTTAACAATGTTAATTACATGTACTGCACTTTTCACTTATTATTATAACATAAATACATTTTCATTATCTGCTGAAATAATAATTTAATTTAACAGTAACAGTGGGGACAGTTATATACCAATCCTTATGTATTCACAGCGAGACATGTTGCTACACAGTGAAGCCATCTCTGTATAGATAGGCCTAATGAAAACACGAATTTTATTACGCCATACGGAAGGCAGTTTGATGAAAAGACCTTATTATTACTATGAAAGGTCATTGGGTTTGATATGTTACATTGTCAGCTATGTCTTATTTCGACCGTTACAATCAGTGCTATACGAAAGTATTTTTTATAGCTCGACAAACGCATTCTCGCTGTAGTGTGTAGCGGAACTAAAGCTGCATCTACACAGTTCAATATTCCAATCGCGTATGCGTGCAATCTGGGAAGAATATTGAAAGAATCAAGTTTAAAAGGTACGTTCAATTAAGATGCATGAAGATTTTGTGTCTACATGGTGCGCCGTTTTGAACGTCGTCTTCATTGCGTAAATATATTAATTAATATTAAATATTAATCTTGCATTCATTGCTTTAAAGTTGAAAGAAAAGTTTAATCGTGTAGTTGCATCTTAATGTATTCATGATCATCAATTTACGGGGAAACAGTTGGCGACAACGACTAAAGAAAAGAACGACCATGCGATAAATTGATAGCGATAAATCTAGCTGCAAAAATTATCGCAAAGTCTGACTGTGATTGGTTGGAATTCAAAATTTCATTACACTTCATTGGTCAAAAATGGAATGACGTCATATAAACGAAATAATCTGTATAATATGTAATTGTTGGCTCGTACAAATAATAGGCCTAATACATTTCCTGAGGAGTTCGTATTATCATCTTAGCGGAATATAAATTTTTCATACGAGACCCACCCCTTAAATTCAGGATTAAACAGAAGTATACGAAAACAGATTTAAATAGTAAAGTGAGATAAATTATAACATTGATATTATTAAATGGACAACAACACTGCACTGTTTTGTTTAGCAAGTTGACAACGGTTAGCGTGAGCGCAAGTACGATACTTGGCCGCCTGATGGCACTACTAGTAGTGGTTCGGGAGGCAGCTGGTGGGGAGGGAAACAGTTGCGAACGTCGCGGGGCCGGGCGAGCGCAGTGGGTTGAGTGTTGCCTACCGGGGCAGGGGCAGTAGTGAGACCAGCAACAGCTCCGGCCGGGGAAACTGTGCAAAACAAAACAAATAAAAAAACAGAGGAACATCATCCTGTTCCCATTCACAACACAACATTCTAACTGCCTTTATATCAAGTCGGCAACGCGTTCAGTGACTAGAAAGGACCACGATTTTTTTTATTTCAACTGCGTAACATGATTAATTGAAACTCGGTCGTTCTTTGTGACTTATGCAAGGAACTTTATTAGTGTATGATACGCAACGGACTTCAGTTACGATCATACGATCTAGTTTTTATTACGTTAGATAGGATTGCATCTTGAAGCTGTGAATAATTAATAATTTATTTAAATAAAATAATATATATTTCACTATTTTTTGTAATACAGGCTCGGAGGTAATAGAGCGGTTATCGTCAGTGGTGATTTTATCACTGTTGTCTGAACTTGAGTCAATTATTGTACTAAAAGTGTACGCTTGGACGCTATCACCCCTTTGTTAGTGACGACACAACTGTCATTCGTGTGTGAAAATTCCTCTCCCGCCCAACTTGGATGAAAACTGTTTTTATTTTATTAATCGAATGCCAAATTAAACCCCATTATAACAAACGCTTTCATCACTGCCAATATAAAAAAACTGTAGCACGAAAAACGCGTACAGTTCCACTTATCAATAGGTTCTTGTACAGTGTTTTGATTCTTATCCCAACTGAAAACAAACGTTACGGAAGTGACATTTGCTTCAATATTATACACCCCTGTGAAAAGTAAGTCAAATCTACAGTGTGTGTCTTGTGAACTACGCCGTAGCACTTGTTTGGCTGGCCCGTGAACCTGCAGTAAGATTTGGTTCGCTGCTGAAGGTGAGTCCAAGTATTATGCTGTGGGGAAGGACTGATGTGCATGGAATATTATCTTCAACTGGCGTCGTTTTCCACAGTTATTTGCCACTGCTATTTCATATTTTTTATAGATTACATATTTATTTTAATTGTAATATGTCATTATTTAGACTATGAACAGAAGTACTTTGATGCTGAAAAATACAAATTTTGAAATGTTTACCCAAATACAAGTTTCAATCATCTTTGACGCCAAAGAAATCTTTTATTTTTGGCATGTTATCTGTATGTCTGTGAACAGCAATTACTTCTAAATTATTGATGAAATATTGGTCCCATTCTGTATCTATGAGTAAATACATTTCACGATGATTAACATGAGATATAATAATATAACATTTAAAATTTTATTATTTAAAAATAATACAAAATAGAAATTTTCTCGATATACAACTGCAAATGAAACGGTGTAAACGGTGCGTCTCCAAAATACTCATCAGAACTTATTGTGTGTAGAATTATGTTCTACTGAAGAAAGTCTTTCGGTCAAAGCAACATTAATTATAGAATTGGTCAGTGAGCTTGAATTACTCTGTGTTAACTACTCAGAAAAATAAACATAACACGATCTGTTGAAGCCATAGAGGAAAAAGTGACGCATGTGCCCGCTGTTTGATACACTTCATGCAGGTTAGCAGACAAGATTTTAGAAACCTCACTTCTCGGTCGCAGCATCAGCTGTCTTAAGATTCAGAGTTTGGTGGGAAGTCAGTGCCACTAACTGTACCAATGCCCCTTTCTCCCATAACTGTCGTCTGACCTCAACCTACAGGTCCCAAGAGCTGAAATGTAGCCTATAATACAGAATTTACATCTCCATTATTAATAGTCGCACTTCGAATCTGTTCATTACCTGCTGACCTACATTTGTATACATTACCTGTACATCATTATACGTATTATTCGACAAATTACTTTGATGTTTATAGCCGATATTTATTTATATGTTATATATTTTGCAATACTAATCTTGTTTAGTTCTTTTCTTTTCCTCTTCTCTCTCTCTTTTTATATATTTTTATTTTTAGAATTATAAACAAGTAAGGTGCACTCCACATGAAATCTAAAGAGTTAAATTTCTGACATTTAAATTTGTTTTGTTTCAGTTTAGCCACCTTTCTCAACCATAATAGTGTATACAGTAACTTAAAATGGTTTGTTTCATCATCATCATCATCATCATCATTATCATCATCATCATCATCATCATCATCATCATCATCATCAAATCTTTCACGATTCTAGACTAAGTAGTTAGTTTCGGCACACAAAATCAAATCGTCAGACGATTTAAAGGTCTTTCTAGTTTCTTCCTCCTGGTCACCAATTCCAAATTTGTAGAAGGATTCTGTTGTCATCCATTTTTGGTATAATTATGCCGTATCCAACGTTGCTTGCATTTTTTTATATTTTTTTCTGAATGTAAGTTTGCTTTCGATGTGCCCAAACTTCGCTACAATACAGCAAAGTTGGTATTGCTAACGTTTTGTGTCCTTTAAGTAATTTTTGAATCTGATTAGGTTTGAAAATAGTAATATACGTTACAAGAGCGGTATGTTGACGTTTTCATGGTCGAGGAAAATATTGAAAAAGCGAAACGTAGTTGAGCTTTTTTAATTTCCGAGAACATGAAAACAAACATACCGCTCGTGTATCGTACATTATTTTGTGCGAAGATCGTTTATTACATACCTGAAAGACGAATTTCTAATTAGTTGCAATGAAATCTCCATGTTGGTTTCTGTTTAATGACGCCAACTTCGGAACACCAAAATATCTTCCTTCCACATTGTTGCTGTAAAATGTTTTCTGTGTTTACTATACTCCAGCAGGCCGTGATATGCGTCTGTCTTTTTTTTCCCCCAGTCTATAAATGCGAACTTAAAACAAACGGTAAGGTTATGTAATGATTTAAAGTTCACTTAATTTTTGCAGATATTTAAAAACAATAATTAACAGTGCAATTTAGGTGAAATTGCAGTGGTAAGTTTCCAATTTATAATTATTACTATATTGAACGTCTCTAAAAATAATATGTTAAAAGCCTAAAGCAGTAAAATCAATATGTCACTTAAGCGGTAAGAAGAGGAAAATTGTTATGTGTGTTAGGTTGGGAATACTGAATGTGGAATTTTAGACTTTCCGCGGATTGGTTTTGTGCGGAAACCAAGCAAATACGCACGATCTCGCACAATAGTAATATACGTTACAAGAGCGGTATGTTGACGTTTTCATGGTCGAGGAAAAGATTGAAAAATCGAAACGTAGTTGAGCTTTTTTAATTTCCGAGAACATGAAAACAAACATACCGCTCGTGTATCGTACATTATTTTGTGCGAAGATCGTTTATTACATACCTGAAAGACGAATTTCTAATTAGTTGCAATGAAATCTCCATGTTGGTTTCTGTTTAATGATGCCAAATTCGGAACACCAAAATATCTTTCTTCAACATTGTTGCTGTAAAATGTTTTCTGTGTTTACTATACTCCAGCAGGCCGTGATATACGTCTGTCTTTTTTTCCCCCAGTCTATAAATGCGAACTTAAAACAAACGGTAAGGTTATGTAATGATTTATTTTTCATTTTAATATTTTAACAATATTATTTATATAACATATTGCAGCAATAACATCGGCATCTGGAATCTCGTTGATTTTTTCACTGCTTCCTTAATGTTACTTGTATCAGGAATGCAATAAGTTTCGTGGAGTAGTAGACTTTACTTAATTTTTGTAAATATTTAAAAACAATAATTAACATTGCAATTTGGGTGAAATTGCAGTGGTAAGTTTCCAATTTATAATTATTACTATATTAAACGTCTCTAAAAATAATATGTTAAAAGCCTAAAGCAGTAAAATGAATGTCGCGCTTAAGCGGTAAGAAGAGGGAAATTGTTATGTGTGTTACGTTGGGTATACTGAATGTGGTATTTCACACTTACCGCGTATTGGTTCTGTGCGGAAAACAAGCAAATACGCACGATCTCGCACAAAATTATTTATTTATTCCATAGTACATACCTATAATTTGTTGAAATGTTGTGGAGAAAATTAACATTATAACCATTTTAATTAAATATATGAAAAATGATTCATAGTAAAATCTTAACAGAGAGCTACTTTTGTTTTGAAAAGTATAAAATCCGCACTATCAGGATTCTGCACATATCTAATTTATATCACAAAACCTACAACAGCAACGAACAATGTCACACTGTACAGACTAGAGATGGGCTATAGTCACTTACGATAGTATCGATAGTACTATAGACTCTTGTTACAACTATGACAGTCCTATCGAAGTTATAATTAACTCTATCGATAGTACCTGTACTCATTACAAACTTTTTTGTTAATTGGTTATTACATCTGGATTTGTCTGAACGTGTACTGAACTATTACTTTAATAATGTATACTGAATTGAATCTGAATTACGTAGCAATAACACACAATATTATAATTTGTCCTTAAAGTCCTAACATTAGCCATCATTGTAATGTTTCCTAAACATGTTGTCATTGCTCCAAGGATAGTCTAAGTTTCCCATCAAGATCAGCATTTCCACTTTATTGGGATGAAGAAGGTTTCGCCGTTCATTGATTAAGTTTTCAGTTTTGGATAACAGTCTTTCCGAGGGAACTGTAGATCCCAGTGAATATAGATAATTTAAGAACAAATTACTTAATTGTGGGTGAATGGTGTATGATAAAAGGGACGTATATGCAAAATAATGAGTGCATGCCTGGAATCTGCGTATTAGTTAATAGGGATTTAATGTAAAAATTTTACTTGACAGTAAGGTTGAGTTTATAAATTATAATTGAGGATAACTATCTTCCTTAATTTTGTACATTAATGTAGGTCATGAAAACAGTTCTAGCCAATCAGAAAGAGATCCTTAAATTAATGTCTTTTTTAAGTAGGTTATTTTACGACGCTGTATCAACATCTCAGGTTATTTAGCGTCTGAATGATATGAAGGTGTTAATGACGGTGAAATGAGTCCGGGGTCCAGCACCGAAAGTTACCCAGCATTTGCTCATATTGGGTTGAGGGAAAACCCCGGAAAAAACCTCAACCAGGTAACTTGCCCCGACCGGGAATCGAACCCGGGCCACGTGCTAGCCGTTACTCCACAGGTGTGGACTTAAATTAATGTCTCAACTCCCATTACAAAGAAACTGTATCCTTCCCGAGTCTACTTTGCTATCTATGCGAGATATGTAGAACGATTTTATTCTACCTATGATTGCAAAGTGAAGAATCGTGTGAGTCGTTCGTTCACTATTCAAAGGAATACTTGGAATCATAGACTGGGATGAGTTCTGAATAAATCGTTACAAACGATTCGTAATGTCTGATTGAATCGCTGACAAAGAACTACGTTGGCCAGCTCCAGTTTGAAACTTTTGTAATATTATGAATGATCTTCCAATTTTTCGATACTATCGATAGCCACCAGAACTATCGATAGTATTGAAAACAATTTGGCTATCGATAGTTTCTATAGTTGAAGTCATAACTATCGATAGTATCGACTATCGCCCATTACTAGTACAGGCTCACTTCCATCCTCCGTTTGCTAACGCATTTTTGGGTATAAATATATCAATTGTTTTAATTGGAACGTTTTATTATGTAATAAAACTCATGAAGAAAATAACTATTCTGTGAAATTTTGGCTTATATTTTAAAGTAATGTCGAGGTAAAATTATTTCATTTATCCACGTATTTCCCAGACAAATTTATTTATACATATTGAAAATCCACAAACGAAGGAGAAAATATATGGACCAACAGTTGGCATATCAAAAATTCACTCTTTCTTTATGGTAATACTAATACATACTAGGTTCAAAAAGTTCCCGGAATTTGCTAGCATCATAGAAACAACGTACCTTAAACACTATTCTACAGCATTTCCTTAAAAATAGTTGCCTTCCGCAAAAACACACTTTTGCCAACGCGTGTAGAGTTCCTGGAAGCAGGCCTGGAAGCCATTTTGTGAAACCCGTCTTAGTGCTCTCGTCGCGTTTGCGATAACCTCTTCAGCATTGAATATCCGTCCTTTCAGATGACTTTTCAGACGGGGAAACAGAAAGTAATCAGGTGGTGAGAGATCAGGAGAGTATGGTGGGTGATCCAAAGCAGTTATGTTGTGCCTGGCAAGAAAATTCTTTACAATAATTGCGCGATGAGCAGGTGCATTGTCATGCATAAGGAACCAGTTGTTTTCTACCCACTTTTCTGGACGTTTCCTTCTCACTGCGTCCCAGAGGCGACGGAGGGTTTCTACGTACAATTCTTTCGTTACAGTACGACCTTCTGGAATGAACTCATGGTGCATGAGACCCTGAGAGTCGAAGAAAACTTCCAATATAACTTTGCTTTAAGTGAGCTTAAATGCGACAGGCTCATGTTAGTAGATTTACTGGCATGAAAAAGAACTCCTACGGGACAAAATTCCGGCACATCCGGCGATGCTGATATAACCTCTGCAGTTGCGAGCGTCGTTAAATAAAACATAACATTTAAAATAACTTTGCCTTTGGAAGTGTGCCTAGGAAATTTTTGCTTCCGAGGAGATGTTTTCGATTTCCACTCAGATGACTGTCGTTTAGGGACTGGGTCGTACAAGTAGCACCAGTTTCATTTTGTTTAAGAAATCACCATCTTCATCAGCCATACTGATCATGTCCCCAGCAAAACACAGAACTTGATGTTTGTACTTTGCTCTGTGGACATAATTACAAAATGCGACGAACAAACGAAACACTATGATAAACAATTGCCTACAATTCAAAACCAATAATTGCCATTATCAACAAACTTTAAGGAAATGACATCATGAATGTTACCAACAAATCAAATGTATAATATCCCTTGTTATATATTAATACGAAAAATGGTAGTAAAATTCCGGGAACTTTTTGAACCTAGCAGTATATAAAAATGAGAGTTTAGCTCCTACTTACGGCTGTAAATGTGTAGTAATCTTTTTAAATGTTAGTGCAATGGAAGACGATAAATTAGGGTTAAATTTAACACTTTCATCAGAATTTAAAAATTAAACAACAGACAGAAAAATGAAGCACAGAAAACAAATCGATTGTTTATAAACTACTTTTCAAATATCTGACGACTACTGTTATTTGATTTAAAGTATTTATAACTGTGAACTATGATTTCATCCCACCAGTTAGATCAGGCATTGCACTTGTTGATTGCTGCAGTCTGAGAAAATTCACTAAACCCTCTAGATTAGAAAATGTATTTTTGTTTGCTCTACATTTCTGCACTTGTTACACTTTACCACTTTCGTTTTCGGCTCAATATTCAGCAGTTCATTTGCATGCTTTCTTTCACGCCTTACCGTCGTTCGTTCAGCTCATGATGTTGACATATTTTCTAGCAAAAAGCTTCCCAACAATATGATTTCACTCAATGGTTTTTGATTGTATGACGTCACATCACTACAAAGATGACGCACTGTCCGGTAGCAGCCCCACTCCCATTAATATATACATTAATTTGTTAAACTGGTGTAAAACAGCAAAAAACAACAACTTTATTTACGCGACAACATAGCAACGTACCCGATCCGGTAGTGACAACAGTCAAATATCTATAACAGCATTTTGCTTCACGGCGATGGACTCGTATCCTGCCGAAAGAAGTTTCACTTCAAAAAGTAATTTCCGTACGATTTTAGAAATAAATGTTTACAATATCATAATATTTATGATAACAAGAATATTTATAGTAACTGCCAAATGTCGTATTGAAGAATTTCACACGAAAAGTGATAAACACACTAAAGTACACGTAAAGTAAGTAAACTTTTAGTTCATTACAACACTTAGCCTATTATTATGATGTAATCAAGAGACTCCGACTGGGTAATTATTGTACCAGTTACGTGTGTTATCAGATCCTTAAGTAGCCTACACACCAATAACAATAAGATATTAAATAGTAATATGCGTTACAAGAGCGGTATGTTGAAGTTTTCATGTTCGAGGAAAAGTTTGAAAAAGCGAAACGTAGTTGAGCTTTTATAAGTTCCGAGAATTGAAAGAAAACATACCGCTCGTGTATCGAACATTATTTTGTGCGAGGATCGTTTATTACATACCTGAAAGAGGAATTTCTAATTAGTTGCAATGAAATCTCCATCTTGGTTTCTGTTCAATGACGGCAAATTTGCAAAACAAACAAAAATATCTATCTTCAACATTGTTGCTTTAAAATGTTTTCTGTGTTTACTATACTCCAGCAGGCCGTGATATACGTCTGTCTTTTTTTCCCCCAGTCTATAAATGCGAACTTAAAACAAACGGTAAGGTTATGTAATGATTTAAAGTTCACTTAATTTTTGCAGATATTTAAAAACAATAATTAACAGTGCAATTTAGGTGAAATTGCAGTGGTAAGTTTCCAGTTTATAATTATTAATATATTGAACGTCTCTAAAAATAATATGTTAAAAGCCTAAAGCAGTAAAATCAATATGTCACTTAAGCGGTAAGAAGAGGAAAATTGTTATGTGTGTTAGGTTGGGAATACTGAATGTGGAATTTTAGACTTTCCGCGGATTGGTTTTGTTCGGAAACAAAGCAAATACGCACGATCTCGCACAATAGTAATATACGTTACAAGAGCGGTATGTTGACGTTTTCATGGTCGAGGAAAAGATTGAAAAAGCGAAACGTAGTTGAGCTTTTTTAATTTCCGAGAACATGAAAACAAACATACCGCTCGTGTATCGTACATTATTTTGTGCGAAGATCGTTTATTACATACCTGAAAGACGAATTTCTAATTAGTTGCAATGAAATCTCCATGTTGGTTTCTGTTTAATGATGCCAAATTCGGAACACAAAAATATCTTTCTTCAACATTGTTGCTGTAAAATGTTTTCTGTGTTTACTATACTCCAGCAGGCCGTGATATACGTCTGTCTTTTTTTTTCCCCAGTCTATAAATGCGAACTTAAAACAAACGGTAAGGTTATGTAATGATTTATTTTTCATTTTAATATTTTAACAATAATATTTATATAACATATTGCAGTAATAACATCCGCATCTGGAATCTCGTTGATTTTTTCACGGCTTCCTTAATGTTACTTGTATCAGGAATGCAATAAGTTTCGTGGAGTAGTAGACTTTACTTAATTTTTGCAAATATTTAAAAACAATAATTAACATTGCAATTTAGGTGAAATTGCAGTGGTAAGTTTCCAATTTATAATTATTACTATATTAAACGTCTCTAAAAATAATATGTTAAAAGCCTAAAGCAGTAAAATGAATGTCGCGCTTAAGCGGTAAGAAGAGGGAAATTGTTATGTGTGTTACGTTGGGAATACTGAATGTGGTATTTCACACTTACCGCGTATTGGTTCTGTGCGGAAACCAAGCAAATACGCACGATCTCGCACAAAATATATTTATTTCATTGGAAACTGAAAATGATAGTGAAGATAATTATGTTGAAATGATAGAAGAGAAACGAAATGTTACTGCTCGAGGAAAACAGTCTCAACACAGGGCATATTCATTATTCCTTGAGGATTTTAATTACTATTACCTAAAAAAATTCCATATACAACAAAAGTCTCCCCCTATGAAGAGAGAAGACTTCAAAATGTACGGAGAGTCATCCCGAAAACGTTTTAGCATTTCTTTGTAATCATCTGTTCTTCACGGTATTTCCTTTTCTTGACCATTGAGTGCTAAAGATTTTTTTCTTAGTGGTTTTGTCTTCCCACTTTCCTGTTGTTTATTCCCGAGCCCAACGAAGTTTGTCTATAGAATGTAGATCCACCGTTTATGACATAATATACAGAGTGTCTGACTTAAAGCTGTTAAAATTTGCTTAGACAGTTTGATGAAGATTGTTCCAAGGTAGTAGAAAGAAGGAAACAGGCAAAATTGAAATTCTTACAGGATCCAGTTCAAGCGAATAGAGATAATTATTTCAATGAAAGACGGGAAGCAAGTCGTACACTTAGGAATAAAAAGAGAGGTTACTTGAAGGAAGAACAGAATGAGGTAGAAATAAATAGTAAGAATAAAAACATTAGAGATTTATATAAGGGTATAAAGGAATTTAAGAACGGATAACAGGCAAGGGTAAACGTGATCAAGGATGAGAATGGTGACTTGCTTGCAGACTCTCATTCAATCCTGGACAGATGGAAAAACTATTTTGGGCAACTACTAAATATACGTACATAGGCCAAATAGAAATGATCAGGACGAAATTCAAATAGAAACTGCTGAGTCTTTCACACCCGAACCCACGCTTTCTGAAGTCGAAATTGCGATAGAAAATCTGAAAAAGTACAAGTCTCCAGGTATTGATCAAATTCCAAAAGAATTAATACAATAGGGTGGAAGCGCAATATCTAGCGAAATTTATAAGCTTGTACTTGCTATTTCGGAAAGGAAATTGTACCAGAACAATGGAAGGGGTCCATAATCATACCTATCTTTAAAAAGGGGGACAAGACTAACTGTAGTAATTTTCGTGGAATATCACTTTTGTCAATGTATAAAATTTTGTCCAATATTCTTTTGAGAAGATTAATTCCGTATGTAGATGAAATTATTGGGGATCATCAGTGCGATTTTAAGCTTAATATATCGACTATTGATCAGATCTTTTGCGTTCGACAGATATTGGAGAAAAAATGGGAATATAAGGGTACAGTACATAAGTTAATCATAGATTTCTAAAAGGCATATGACTCGGTTAAGAGAGAAGTTTTATATGATATTCTTATTGAATTTGGTATTCCCAAGAAACTAGTTCGATTAATTAAAATGTGTCTCAGTGAAACATACAGTAGAGTCCGTATAGGCCAGCTTCTATCTGATGCTTTTCCAATTCACTGCGGGCTAAAGCAGGGAGATGCACTATCACTTCTAATTTTTAACTTTGTTCTGGAATATCCCATTAGGAAAGTCCAGGATAAGAGAGAGGGTTTGGAATTGAACATGTTACATCAGCTGCTTGTCTATGTGAATGACGTGAATATGTTAGGAGAAAATCCATAAACGATTAAGGAAAATACGGGAATTTTACTTGAAGCATGTAAAGAAATAGGTTAAGAAGTAAATCCCGAAAAGACAAAGTATATGATTATCTCTTATGACCAGAACATAATATCAAATGGAAATATAAAAACTGGAAATCTATCCTTTGAAAAAGTGGAAAAGTTCAAATATCTGGGACCAACAGTAACAAATATAAATGAGACTCGGCAGGAAATTAAACGCAGAATAAATATGGGAAATGCCTGTTATTATTCGGTTAAGAAGATTTTGTCATCCAGTCTGCTCTCAAAAAATCTGAAAGTTAGAATTTATAAAACAGACATATTACCGGTTGTTCTGTATGGTTGTGAAACTTGGACTCTCACTTTGAGAGAGGGACAGAGGCTAAGGGTATTCGACAATAAGATGCTTAGGAAAATATTTAGAACTAAGAGGGATGAAGTTACAGGAGAATGGAGAAAGTTACACAACACAGAACTGCACGCATTGCATTCTTCACCTGACATAATTAGGAACATTAAATCCAGACGTTTGAGATGGGCAGGGCATGTAGCACGTATGGGCGAATCCATAATTGCACATAGAATGTTAGTTGTAAGGGAAAAATACGTTTTGGGAGGTCGAGACGTAGATGGAAGGATAATATAAAAATGGATGAGGGACGTGGGATATGATAGTAAGAAATGGATTAATCTTGTTCAGGATAGAGACAGATAGCGGGCTTATGTGAGGGCGACAATGAACCTCCGAGTTCCTTAAAAGCCATTTGTAAGTAAGTAAGTCCAAATAACAGTCAAGAGATCTGGGAGGTATTTAATGGTTTCGTAGGCAAAAGCAGGGGTGGTATAACGTTCACTGACATCATCACTAAATGTTACGAATTATAGTCTTTGTATGATAATGTTATGTTAAACACGTGCTGTCAATCTGTTACGTTAATTATTTATTCCCTTTCTCCTTTCCAACCTTTGTTCCAGTCTTGCAGAATGTTTTATAGTGTCCTTTTCTCTTCTTACACAGGGACATCATTTTATTTTTACTTCAATTTTTATTGTACCCGAGTTTTTGAATGTACTTCACTCCCACCCCTTCTACTAGTAAACTTCCAACCGTTCACGACACAGAGCCGAGGACGCGTAAGCAGTACTGAGTTACTGAGTATAGTACGTTCCAGAAATATGTTCGCGTTTTCCAGTGACGAAACAGCTTTCAATATTGAATCATATTTTCGTGCAGGTACTGTCGTCCGTTTGCCTACGTCGCATCCCGGTTTCCCCCACCTGCTTCTGTTCGCCCCTCTGTAAAGTCTAGTAGCTGGGCTATCTTAGCTCTTTTCTGAAAAAATTAATTTCTGTTAGGAATTGGACATCTAAGTAATATTATATAACTGTTTAAAATAACTTAAATAAAAGGGCCTCGTTAAGTAATTAACTGTCACGTGATTTCCCCCCTTTCTACAACCCTGCAACAAAACCACTTGAACGGACAGTAGATAGCATTTCTGAGTAATTTTATCTTTTCGGACCGGGCAGAAGTGAAGATTCAATTTACAGTACGTAAGGTACTCTTTTATAGAATAGGTACAGAATTATTTCAACATGAGTTACTCGTACGAAGGACGAAACTGGTAATTGGGATTAGGTACAATAGTCTATAGTGCGATAATATGCACAAAAGAATTGAAGCCTGTATTGAAATGAACGGCCACCATTTTCAAAAATGTGTTTAAATATCCATATTATGATTATTTTCAATTTAACTTCATTCTCTATATTGTACGCTAATGTGCTGTAGACAGTATAATATACACTGCATAATGAATACGTCCACATGGACAGCTCAATTCGTGAGTAAAAACACTCATTGTTAATACTGTACTGTATTTTGATTAAATAAAAACGTAATGAAAATTATCAAACTCAAAATTGCGATATTTCCTAGTTTACATAAATGGATTTATTTATTTATTTTATTGGGTTATTTTACGACTCTGTATCAACATCTAGGTTATTTAGCATCTGAATGATATGAAGGTGATAATGCCGGTGAAATGAGTCCGGGGTCCAGCACCGAAAGTTACCCAGCATTTGCTCGTATTGGGTTGAGGGAAAACCCCGGAAAAAACCTCAACCAGATAACTTGTCCCGACCGGGATTAGAACCCAGGCCACCTGGTTTCGCGGCCAGACGTGCTGACCGTTACTCCACAGGTGTGGACACATAAATGGATGAATTACTTTTCTTCCCTCCTATACCTAGTAAAGTGATTTGTATTTTACGCCAGTATCATCGAACTCCAGTCGTGGAAGGGGTAGCGTACGTACTTTTAGTCGGAATTATACTTGACGTCATAATGCTACCAAAACTTCCCTTATGTTTTCCTCTGCGTTCGATTTATTGTGGTTTTCCTTTCAAGAAGAAAGCATGAACTAGAAATTTAAGTTCAAGACTCTCAGGTACGAAATTAAAGCCGATTAAGTAATATGATTTCCTAACCGAAGAAACTAGAAATAACTGCTTAAATGATTACACTAATTATAGTTTATTCAATTTTCAGTACCATTGAGAGGCAAGTTTAGATGTTAAATTGAGATATACGTGTTACACAACGTTTTGTAGGTTATGAACTACTTCCGTGCATTGAGGAACAAACTGTTGGAACAAGTAAAAACCAACTTAACAACGATTTAGTAACAAGTTTCAAAACTTATATGTCCGATTGTATAAATATGCTAACTGGAGTTCACTTTTGATCGAAGTATAGGAAATTAACTAAATTCTATTTATATTTATGTTATATAACACTGATCTTAGGTTATGTGAACCTGGTTTAGTGTTGATATAATAGTACAGAAGTGCATACAAATGAGAACAGCGCGATATATAAAGCAAAGTCGTATTTACAGCTAGTGGTCTGCAGTACATAGTTCGATATTTATTAACTATACCCTTGATGACACGTGTAACCAAATAATGACAATAATAATTATGATAATAACAATATAATAAAATAATAATAATATAATATAATAATAATAATAATAATAATAATAATAATAATAATAATAATAATAATAATAATAATAATAATAATAATAATAATAATAATAATATCTTTGGGGAGGAGTAGACGTAGATAGCAGGATAATATTAAAATGGATTTGAGGGATTGTTTTGAAATACAAAGTGCAATCAATATATTTCCGAACTGCAATTGTATTTATTGTACCGTTAAGGGGAGAGGATGGTATTTTTTGGTGAGAAATGAGTAAATTAAAAAAAAAATCTTTTTAATACTCTGTGATATGTGTGTGGAATGCATAGCGTAACATTTTGTGGGTATTTGTGCCCTTATCGGATGTTCAGTCGCCATTTTTAAACTTCCTGCGTTATGGATTTTTAAATCACTCGCCCACTTTTATTGTTGTTTCCGGTAAATTAAATTAAAAAAATTTTTTTTTCTCTTTAAAATACTTCTTGATATGTGTGGAATATATTGCATTACATTTTGTTGGTATTTGTGCCCTTATCGGATGTTGAGAGTCATTATTAAACTTCCTGCGCTATGAATTTTTAAATCACACGCCCGCTTTTATCGGTTTCCAGTAACTTCATTTTTTTTGCTACATTGCCAGACAAAAATGGATATAATTTCTGAAATATTAAAGATACATGCATGAAATTTAGAACACACATTCTTTAGACTATTAGGAAACGTTTCTCTGTAACAGAATTTTGTTAATTGATTTCATTTAAAAAATACGTCCGTTTGTTTGCATGAAAGGAAATCAGAAAATTGTTATTAAATTTTAATTGTTTATTTTACAAACCTAGGGACTAATATCACAATTCTGTTACAGACAGTTTGTAGAACATGCTTTTGCAAATACATTGCAAAAACTGTTTGAATCTATTTCAAAAACAGTTTAGGTATATCGATTTTAGTACAATCCTGCATTGGGTATTTTTTTTTTCAAATTTGGGCCCCCAAATAATTTTTTTTTCCAAAATATTTTTATTTGGTTGAGTTGCCATAGCTATGAGCTCTCTACATACAAACAATTAATATTTTACACCAAATAAGAAAAAGGGTTTAAAAAATACCACCATCTCCCCTTAAACATATATGCGTGTGTTGCTGTAAATCATTGCATCCATGCTTGTTGAGTCAGTCTAGCACACAGTGTCAGATTATCTTTAAGAACTGAACTTCTACACGTGTTTTTGTGCAAACATGTGAAGAACCTATGGCGATGTTTCCCTGGAATCTCTCCATTTGCGCCTTATGGCTAGGCTTCTTCTCTGCCTCTCAAGTGATGCATTTAGTATAGATTCCAGGCATTTCCCTTATTCTAGATAACTTCTCCGTTTCCTATGTGCTGTGTTTTGCCTACATTCAGGGAAATCCAAAAACTTATTGATTGCCCTTTGTATGCATCAGCTATACTGGGTGTTCATTTCAAAGTGTGTCACGACGTCACCGTTGATGAGTCAGCGATTTGAAGCGAGTTTCAGCTTTGGTGTCAGAGAAGTTGCCTATTAATCAAGGCGTTCAATCTGAACTTGAGAACGTGTACGGTATAACTTGAACATCGTAGTAACAGATGGCGGTCTGTACTGTCTGTGTGCTACCATAATCTCTTTCGAACTGTGTTTTGCGCGGCCAAGTCGTACGCAGGGTACTTGTTATCATCGGTTGCGTACGGCAACATTCCACAACACAAATCAAATGCTCCGTGTCCATGTTGACCGTCGAAGTTAATGTCAACAAATACGTAAGTAATCGTCTTAACCCTCTCCCCATATCCCGACAGTAAGAAAAAACTCACCTCAGTGCGTGTTTCCAAACAGTTCACATTCCTGCCACTACCGGCGTTACCTTACGTATCGATAAGTACCCTTCAGAATGAACGCCGTACTTGCTAGGCAACTTCTCTGGCAGATAAGTAATATACCTCTGCGGAAGTGTAGGAAGATTGAATTCTCTAGGCTCATCGACTAGCCACGTGACGGCATACAGCGAGCCATGACACACTTTGAACTGAACACCCGGTAGAGAACAAAGGAACAGATTATGTTAACACGAAACAGAAGATGGAGGTTTGGAAACATATTTTCTATAGACTACAATAAAATTCCATAAATATAAGTACAAGAAATTGAAAAAATATGAAGTTGTGTATGAACACACAAAGATATGTAGAATGTGGAAATGACGTAATATAGAATATAACACTAAGCAAATATTTTTATATGAAACAGTATTACAGATCTTTATTTGCATACTATTAAAATAAATTTCACTTATAGGAACGGTATTAATTCTTCTTTATTTTGACAAAGGCTTATTATTTTGTTTCTGCTGCACTCAGTTCTGTCGTCTTGAACAGAGAAAATCGCCAGTTAGATTTAATTTTAGATCAACACGAAATAACCTTGGATTAGTGTTTACACAATGAAATAACATCTAAGTTGAGTTTACTGGGGGATAATTTCATTCCATAATATCAGATCATATAATTGGCCATTAAGATGTGGAATTTTTTGTACCTTCCTAGGCTGTGTACATACCGCAATATTTTTCTATGAAATAACCAGAATTTATCTACAGTAAGCTTAGAAAAAAATACACTGGCTACTCAGTAATTATGATTTCCATGTGTAGGCACAAATATTCCTTAGGGTCTGAAAAACGAATAGGGAGTAATAAGAATGGAAACTGAGCGAAACTCTCGGCTCTGTTTTTTGTGCGAATGCACTAGATTAGCGTTTGATTCCACTTTTAATCCCTATTTGCTGACAAGTCTGCTACAAAATATTTCTGCTGTCGATTGCTGGTTAGAATTTCATGATAATAGTTCTGTCGTCGATTTGCAAGTGGAGACATGTCCAAAATAACGAAGTGTTGGGAAATCGCAAAAAAACCATAACACTTAAAAAATTAAAATATTCATGGATCCTAAGTGTATGTATTCATAGTAATCTAATCAGAAAAAATATATATATTAATATTTTAATTTGTTATCTTAGTTATAGTTTTTGCGATTTTCCAACACTTTGTTATTTCGGACATGTCCCTTTTTGCAAATTGACGACACAATTGAATATAAGAGTTGAGACACAGGATCCAAACATCAACTACCTTGTTGCATAATCCAGGAAGTAACGGCTTTGCTTCTAGTAACTACACATTAACAAGTTTTCCTTATTCCTCAATGATAAACTAGCTGTAATAATAATATTTTAATGTATTTTTACGTGGTACAGTCATTAAGTTCTAATACTGAGCGCATAGTGGCGTTGTGGTGCACTATAGCGCATAGGTGGCGCCATGGTATGATACCTTGTCAGTTAGTCTCTCGACCCAACAAGAGACAGTTGAGTGCATGCACTGTAAGCAGAACTACGGTCTTTATTGTGACGGTGATTTGAATGCGAACGTCGGAATCCAAGATGTCACAGTTTGAGCAACGGGAAAACATCAAGTTCTGCCAGAAATTAGGCAAAACTGCTGCCGAAACGTTTCAAATGATGCAGCAAGTTTACGGTGAGGACGCAGAGAGTCGCAGTGTTGTGTTTAGGTGGCACCGACGTTTTTTGCAGGGAAGAGACAGTTTGGAAGATGATGTGCGTACTGGTCGGCCACAAACAATTCGAACTGAACGCAAGATCCAAGAAGTTGCAACGTTGGTGCGTGCTAACCGCAACCGCTCCCAATCGGTAGACGATATTGCAGCAACAGTAGGGGTCAGCCATGGTACTTGCTACAAAATTCTGTCTGATGACCTGAACATGTCTCGTGTTACCCAGCACAGTGTGCCACGAATCCTGTCGCAAGACCAACGTGATGATCGCATGACGATTTGTGGTGACCTCATCAGTAGTGCTGACGATGATCCGACGTTTCTCAACCGGATAATAACTGGAGACGAAACTTGGTGTTTCCTTTACGATCCGCAACTGAAACGACAATCCGCCACCTGGAAAACGCCGTTATCACCACGACAGAAAAAACCGCGACAAGACAGGTCAAAAGGCAAGGTGATGCTTGGACTGTTTTTTGATTCAAATGGAATTGTTCACATGGAATTCATCCCAGAAGGTGCAACTGTGAACAAAACCCGCTACAAAGAGATCCTTGGCCGTTTACGAGATTCAATTCGCCGTAAGCGACCTGAGCTATGGCGTACAAAGAATTGGCTGTTGCTACATGACAACGCCCCTGCACATCGCTCTGTCCTTGTCCAAGAGGAACTTGCAAGACATTAGGTGACAGTTCTTCCACACCCTTCGTACTCACCTGATCTCGCACCATGCGATTTTTTTCTCTTTCCTCGCATGAAACAACCCTACGTGGGCGTAGATTTCATTCTTCCGAAGAGGTCATGACTGCCACAAGAGAAGCCATACGGGATCTTCCTGCCAACATCTTTCAACGGTGCTTCCAGCAGCTATACCAACGTTGGCAAACGTGCATAACGGCCAACGGAGACTATTTTGAGGGAGGATGTGGTTCTGTTTAAATGTACGCCGTGTTATGCGGCATCTTGTGATACATCCAGATTCTTGTGGGAGCCTACCCTCCAGGCGTCAAGTCTTAGAACTTAATGACTGTACCACGTATATAATACGGTGTGTTATAAAATTATCCATATATGGGGCCTCGCCGTTCCCATCGAATAATCAATGACTATGAGTAGTCATATTATTGGAGAAAAATTCGTTCCGGAACCGGTAATCGAACCCAGGGTCTCTCAGCTCTGCGCGCTGAGAGCTCTTTCCATCTGAGCTATGTCAGGACACCGGCCGAACTCCCCTCCTTTGTAACACCAATGACCCACTACCTGCATTTAAGACAAGTATGCAGAGGCGCATGTTTAAATGACTCTGTGGTCATTTTCGACAACACTTTATGAATCACTGTTAACATTGATATATGTATATCAAATTATTCTGTAGTGCTTTTATTCTGGATCTTCATGGTCACCTTCATTGAGGACAGATTATTTTGTTAAAAAATAAAACCCCAAATAATACAGAATTTACTATTTCATAGACCCAATTTATTTTTATTTGTGTACGTACAGTATGTGTACTAATTGTATGTTAATGGAAGTCATGGTTGGATCAAACCAATCACAAGAAATATTCTCATTGTCTCAACTTTTACATTTAATTACACTGGTCAACAAAATTAAACTTATTTTTCGTTAAAAGATAAAGAATGGGTGATCCTTATAGCATTTTTCTTGCTGTTTTCAAAAATTTTCTCTCACGCAGGGTTTTTGAGTAATTATATGAAATGTAATTCATATTTTTCCAGTATTGATACCTTGTAGCAATTTACTTAAAGTCATATTTATTTACATAAAATATTTGTGAAATAGATTTTAGGCTATACTTGGCTTGGGAAACATCTCTTTCGAGTGTCCAGCAGTAGTCTGTCAGAATACTTATTTGGACTCCATTTTTCCTGGTAGCGCTTTTTCCATTTAAGAAAAATACTGATGAAGACGCTTCCCACTTTCGTCGGTCACTGCCCGAAGGTTTTGAGGAAAGAAAAAATAGATGATTTTTGTGCTAACCCTCGAGCTAGACGTTTTCTCAAAGTCACACCAGATACCGCGCTAAGATTCGCTACATATCTACGAATCGACATAGAAAAAACTGCTCGTTTGTAGTAATAGAAGTGTCTAACAGTAAGTAAACAGTCGCATATGTACAGTACGACAATAAGTCGATAGCGAGCTTCTCACAAAAGTCAGCTGAGGGTGTCTTCGACTACAGTGACATTTATGGTCAAATGCCTACAGGAAACTCAGATTCCTCTTGTGTTTAATTTGTTACCACTACTCAATTATTGCTTTTCCTATTTATTGTTCTTTTTAATTATCCAATCTATATATATTTATTTATTTAAAATATACAGAATAAAGAAATATAATTACAAAACAAACAAAGAGAAATACAAATAAAATAATACAAGCAATATAAAAAGAAGATGTAGTAGTAAGATTCTGTATTTGGAAATGTACTTCAATTATAGAATTTAAATTAATAATCTAAGTTCTTCGACGTATAGATTTTCTAAAAGAATGATGCTAGAAATAAACAATAATGGAATACCAATAAAGAACATTAGTCAACGAAATTAAACATTTTTTAAAGGTAAATAATGTGCGATTCTTATAGTATTTATTGTACTGATTTAAAATATTTTTCTCAAAATGTTTCTATCACGCAGGATTTTCGAGTAATTGTATGAAATGTAGGCCTAATTCAATTTTTTCTTGTATTGACACCTTGTAACATTTTACCTAAAATCATACTTATTTACCTGAAATGTTAGTGAAATACATTTTAGGCTATACTTGGCTTGGGAAACATCTCTTCTGAGTGTACAGCAGTAGTCTGCCAGAATATTTGAACTCCATTTTACCGGTAGCGCCTTTCCATTTCAGAAAAATCCGGACGAAAACGGTTCACACATTCGCCGTTCACACCCGAAGGTTTTGAAGAAAGAAAAAATAGATGAGAATCCGAGAGACATATTACACCACCCCATCACGTTGTAGTTCTGAATCAGCTCGCTGACAAGTTCTCTGTAATTTTCTGATCTGAGGTTCCTAGAAAGTAACAGTCTGTTGAATTATCCTTAGGTTCCCGGCATATCATTGGAACTGGAAAAGGCATATGATGGGATCCTTTTAGCTAATCAGTTAAATAGAAATACATGGAGCACAACAGATTTCAGGGGCCCAGTTCCTGTCCCCGTCTATATTGCAATCAAAATAATACTCGTAAGCTCTTTTAGCTAGTCTAGTAAAAATTGGCATGCGTGCTTTCAGAATTAACTAACCACAAACATAAAAAAGTTGTTTATGTGATTTACACAGCATTTCGAGGTATGTTTTACTTTATAAGATATTTTTATCACGCTTAAAATTAGAACAACTGAAACACTGTTTCATGAATGTAAGTTCAACTCAACTGAGAATTAATACTAACTCTCACAGTTGTATGAGGAATAATTTTTATTTTCATGAATTCTGACTTCACAGGCAACAATGATCTAAAGTTATACGTCAACTGTTAAAGCAAAAAACTGAACTATTTGAAATATTTTGCTTCCATTAGCATGTTAAGGACTGTATATACAGTGACGTCACCAGGATCAGAGCAAGGGGGTGTAGATGGGGTGCGAGATTTAAAAATGGGGTACGAGCTGTAAACATGTGGTACATAAAAATCCAAAATGTTCTTTCATGCACTTGCGCGCATACTATACATCTGTTTATTATTATTATTATTATTATTATTATTATTATTATTATTATTATTATTACTACTATTACTATTATTATTACTACTACTATTTTTACTATTACTATTATTATTATTATTATTAATATCATTTTTATTATTATTACTATTATTATTATTATTATTATTATTACTATTATTATTACTACTACTACTATTACTATTATTATTATTATTATTATTATTATTACTATTATTATCATTATTATCATTATTATTATTATTACTATTATTATTACTACTACTATTATTACTATTACTATTATTATTATTACTATTATTATTATTATTATTATTATCATTATTATTATTACTATTACTATTATTATTATTATTACTACTACTATTATTACTATTATTATTATTACTATTATTATTATCATTATTATCATCATCATTATTATTATTGTTATTGCTCATCACATCCATTACGATACACTATGGGACGCAGTTTTTTCACATCCAAGAAATTGTTTGTTTGTTTTTGTTCTTCAAAATAATTTATGCCTAGTATTTTGTTAATAAATTGCCCTTGGGGTGCGGAAAGGGGTGCTCCGATTTTTATGGGGTGCTTGCGCACCCTTTCGTACCCCCCTAGCGACGTCCCTGTATATATAACAACAAAAATAAATCAATTTTTCCGAAATTACAAAAATATAGTAAGTGGTCTAAAAATTCTGATTTTATTTTTGGAATCAGCAGATGAAATTACATAAGAAACAGCAGAAATTTTATAAAATCGCTGTTGACCAGTGTTATTATCGAGGGGCTCTATTGCTGGTGCGATATCAGCGACAACTCTAGGGAAAAAGGCAGAACCTCACACTGATGGCGGCACATCTGGTTCGAAGGTCACTGAAATAAGTCACTGCTACATCAAAGGTACTGACGCTCACTGTGAATTCTTATAATACCCTATACCCTGGTCTGAACTCTTCCATGTGAAAGTTTTGACAACATAAAGGTTATTGGTTACCATGACGTTTTAGTAAAGAGAAATGGAACATTTAATTCGCTTTCTAGCAAGTGTAGTGACATCTATAGGCTATTATTTATTAGCAAGCACCAGTGTACACATTCGCGTAATCATAACTAAATGAGAGAGTTGCTAGTTGAGCATGTAAAATTATATCAGCTTTCTCTTTCTCACCCAATATGTAGGCTTAAGAAACACAGCGAAATATTGGTAATTAGAACTGATAGATTGTTTTCTGAACTCTCTATTTAAATTTGTCTAAATCAGGCATGTCAATTGATGCCCACAGAAGCAAGCGCGCGCTTTAGAGCCCAGGAGAGCCTGAGCGCTTTACAGCGGAAAGGAAAGAGACAGACGAAAGAGGTGGTATATGCCGCTTGGTAGAGCTATATTCAGGGATGGCCAGCACTGATTCAATGGATAAAGGGAAGAGAACTTATTAAAACTGTATCCATGTTAGTTTTTAGATTTCCCTGAGAAGTATAAGTGCATTATAAGAATGTAAGTTTTAATTTTAATGCTCATTTTTCACAAGTTTGATTTTTTTATTCAAAAGAAATATTTTCTCAACTTTTCGTATAGAAAACTGAAATTTTCAGGTACAGGCTATTTATTTAGTAGCCTTACAGAATGTTTTCGTAAATCTAATATACCGTATATACGTATTACTGAAGACAGTGTATTGAAAGTTTTGAAAATATTTGCATGGAAATTGTTTGTGAGGAAATTAATTAAGAAAGCAACTACTGTTACATCATAAGCAAAAGATACGTGCCCATGTGTTGTAAAAATGTCAGCTCTATAGCTTCAGCACATTTCGAGAAAATAATTTAATATTCTGATGATAGGAAGTTTCTCACAAATATCACCTTAAAAGCATAATGCGATAATAGTTTTGTTATGTAATATTAGTTACACTTAAAACAGATATAGTACAGTACCTAGGTAACTTTGCTTTGTACTGTAATATTGTTTTGATTAGTTTATTAATTACTTTTGTAAGGCTAAAGATACCATCAATATAAATTCCAACTTATCATGTCATACTCAATCTCTTTCTTTGGAATATCACTTTCTTTATGAATGATGTGCTTCATCCACCTAATCCAGTATAATATTATACTACTAAGGAATTTAAGTGAATGTTCCTTCTTAACTCTCTATTATGTTATTAAGATTTAAAACACAAGTGCAATATTAAGAAATCAGTGTTAGTACTTTTGTTTTACAGACAATATAGATAATATTAAACAGAAAGAAGCCATATAAAAATAACGACATAAAATTTCACGTTCCGTTTGAAGTTTGTGCACCACTGTTTTCTTAATCCAACAGGTTGCTTATTCATATACACAACCCTTCCTCTTTCCATACTTAGCGCTTGCTGCCCGCGCACGACGTCAAGGTCAGAAAAATGCGCTTGCTTTGGCATCACTGGTCTAAATCATTAACTGCTTGACGCAAAAGAATTTATGAATTTGGATAATAATAATAATAATAATAATAATAATAACAATAATATCATCATCATCTCTTGAGAGATTAGGACAGCTGTCCTGCTCCGGCCTCATGTTTCGTGCCATTTTCTAGCAGGATTTCCTTCATCTCTATAGCCAGAAGGTTGATATCTATATGTTTGTAGTGGAATGCAGGTATTATCCATTTTTAAGAGATGATTGTTTCCATGGTTTCTCTGTATGTTATATTTTTTTTCATTCAACGAAACTATAGGCTATATTTTAAATCTTTTCGTCTACCTAAACATTCATTTTTAATTTTGTCTAATCTAGTACATCCTTTTACTGTTCTAAGGCATTTCATTTCCTCTGCTTGTAAGTTACATGATTCTAATCCCTCTTCTTAATAGTCCATGCTTCATAACCATATAATAAAAGCGGAACAGCCATTGTTTTGTAGAATTTATAGACTAGTTTTTCTTTTTAATATATTTGCTATTACTTCACAAATATGTCGAAATGTATTTAGTTTATTCTTTATTTCCGCCTTGTTAATTTTATGTGTTACATTACAATCCAGATAACTAAAATTTCCAACCTGTTCTACTACCTTATTGTTTAAAACTACCTTCGATCTTATTATGTTTTTTCTTTAAAACCATAATCTTCGATTTTCCAGTTGAAACGTTAAAATTATAATCTTGAGATAATTTTTGTAAATTACACATACTTATTTATAATTTCTCTTCATCTTGAATTAACAATATATAACATGGCATACTGCAAGAAGCGATCTGTGACAATCATACTATAGCACGTTAAAATTATTTAAGAAATAGATTTACCGTTTTTTTAAATAATTTTAACTTGTCACAATATGAATGTCATAGGCCATTTTCTGCAATATGCTAAGATATGTTACGTTCAGGGAAAAATAACCGGAACTGTTACAAGTGACGACCCTTGTGAAATTACTTCAGAGTCCAGTAACAAGTTAACAATTACGTTATAAATCACAAATAACTGACGAAAGCATAAGTCGTTCTTTGCTATACGACCTTTTTATAGAATTAAGTTCTCTGCACATCAGTGTTCGTGGAACCGTATGCTCGCTTCTGGTCGTACAAAATTCCTTTTATTTGTAGTACGAGAGGTTTCATTTGTGATTGCGTAGCTGAGAATCTTGCCGAACTCTGCTCTCGAATAGATACCTTGGTCACCTGCAAAGCGACTCACGGCTTTGATAGAGTGACTTTGACATTTTCTTAAGCTGTTTATATTTACCCCAAAATCTCGATTAAATGGAAAGATGGAGGGAAAGAAAATGGCGGTGTTAAGCCGCCGCTCAACCGAGGGAGAGACGACATCCCATTCAAATTAGATTGCTTCACTCTGTGGTCGGGTCAAGGACCCCTGTGTGCGCTGGCAAGCGAGTTCAGAATTCTGTGAAACATTTAAAGAGTGTATTTTGCCAAAAGCTTTTCTTGCTACTTCATGAAGAAAGATGAGAGTAACATCCACGACATGCAAAGAGTTTGTTTTATGTTATAAGAAGAAGAGCTGTAACTTTTCTTAACTATCTTAAGAATGAATATCATAAATCTAACAAGTGTCTGCAGCTTATGACTAGGGATGGAAGTTCGGACACCGAACCTATGAAATTAACTACGTCGCGTGTCATACAAATCGTGTTGTTTACATCAACTCTGGGTTTTATAGGGAACTGTAGGCTACAGGACTTGCTATGCTTGAATGGAAACATTGCTCGATATAGTTAGGTAACTAAAACAATTAGAATATAATATACCTCATTTTCTTCTTTGTAGAAAATG